>NC_132925.1:46094873-46403762 GCF_047675955.1 Chlorocebus sabaeus
ATGCCATTCTCCTGCCTAAGCATCCTGAGTAGCTGGGACTACAGGCACCCACGACCACGCCTGGCTAATTTTTTGTATTTTTAGTAGAGATGGGGTTTCACTGTGTGTTAGCCAGGATGCTCTTGATCTCCTGACCTCGTGATCCACCCACCTCAGCCTCCCAAAGTGCTGGGATTACAGGCATGAGCCACCGTGCCTGGCCTAGACTAACAACTCTTAACATGCTTAGACATGATACTGACCACACTTAACATTGACACTGCCTACACTAACTATGCTAAAATATTAAGAAACCATACTGACCGTATTAACTACACTGAAAGGTTAAGCAACCATACTGACCATGCTAACTATACTAAAATACTAAGCAATGATACTGACTGTACATTTATGCTAAGATGCTAAGCAGCACTACTGACTGTATTAACTACACTAAAACAAAAAGCAACAGTACTGACCACACCGACCCTGTTAAAATACTAAGCAATGATACTGAATATGCTGACTATGCCAATATGCTAAGCAACAATATTGACTATATTATGATAAAATAATGAGTAACAATACAGACTATACTAACTACCCTAAAATACTGAGCAACAATGCTGACTATACTAACTATGCTAAACTATACTAAGCCACAATACCGGCTATACTAATTACCATAACAATACTAACTACCGATACTAACTGTACCGACTATGCTAAAATGCTAAGTAACCACACTGACTATACTAACTGGGCTAAAACACTAAACCATGATACTGACTCTGCTGACTACTGTAATGAAACTAACCAGTGATACTAACTATACTGACTATGCTAAAACACTAAGCAACCCTACTAACTATACTAACTACACTAAAGTACTAAGCAATCATACTGACTTTGTTAATGATGCTAAAATACTAAGTAACCGTACTGACTATACTAACTACACTAAAGTACTAAGCAATAATAGTGATTATGCAGACTATGCTAAAATACTAAGCAACCATACCGACTCTATTGACTACACTAAAATCCTAATCAACCCTACTGACTATACTAACTGCGCTAAAATACTAAGCAACCATACTGACTATATTAACGATGCTAAAATACTAAGTAGCCATATTACTATACTATGCTAAAGTACTAAGCAACGATAGTGACTATGCAGACTATGCTAAAATACTAAGCAATCATACTGACTCAGCTGAGTATGCTAAAATTTTAATCAACTCTACTGACTATACCAACTACGCTAAAATACTAAGTAACCATACTGACTAATTAGGCTAACACACTAACGTACAAAAGAACCATAGTGACTATGCTAAGTACGATAAAATGCTACGCAACCATACTGACTATACTGACTGGACTAAAATCCCGATCAAACATAGTGACTATACTAACTACCATAAAACACTAAATGTATTTCCCACACTAAAATTCTAAGCAACAATGTTGATTCTACTAACTATGCTAACATATGAAACAATGATACTGACTATACTAACTATGCTAAAATGCTAAGGAATGAGAGTGACTTTACTGATTATGCTAAAATACTAAGCAATCATACTCATTATACTATGCTAAAACACCAAGCAGTGATACTGAGCATACTAACTACATTAACAATACTAAGCAATAATAATCACTATACTAACTTCAGTAAAATACTAAGCAACAATACTGACTATACCAACTGTGGTAAAATACTTAGCAATGATACTGACTATATTAACTATGCCAAAATACAAAAGAGTGATATTGACTGTACTAACTACCCTAAAGTACTAAGCAATTAATCTAACTACACTGACTGTGCTAAAACAGTAAGCAATGTTACTAACTATACTGACTGTACTAACAATGCTAAACAACAATAAAACTATACTAACTGTGCTAAAATACTAAGCAATGACACTGACTATACTAACTGCACTAAAATTCTAAGCAACAATACTGACTATACTGACTGTGCTAAAATACTAAGCCATGATGCTGACTAAATTGCCTACACTAAAACACTATCAACAATACTGAGTATACTAACTACACTTAAAATACTAAGCAATGATACTATATTATCTGCACTAATAACGCTAACTAGAACAACACAGAGTAAATCAGTGAGAGTCCTCTAGTCACCAAAGCAGCTTCTAGAGATAAATTAGACCAAAAACAGTCTCTGTATGTGAATACATCACAGGGGCTGTTCGCGAGGTCAGAGCTAAACATGGACCATGCCTGGGGATCATTCACAGTGGTTTTCTCACTTTTGTTCCTAATAACATTTTCCCTTTTGAGTAAAGGGTGTTTTATATCTAGATGGGTTATAGAGATTGATGTTTAGTTTCTTAGCTATTTAAACTGCACAATGCTTCAATGGCATTTTCATTTGTAGTTTGAAAATCTGTAATAACTTTTGGTTTTCAAAGATTTCCTAATGTCTACACTCAAAATATTCCATTCCTTTTCCTTCAACTCTGAATGGTTAGTCCCCATGATTGAGAAGGGAGGGAACATTTTCCTTTCCCTGTAGGTCTTTTCCTTCCTCATGTGGTTGAGATCATGCTGCGGACACAGAAGGAAACAGACACACCCTACCCTCCACAAGCCCATAGCCTAGTCAGGGAGACACCCCAGCCATGAAGCTCTTTCAGGGTGGAGAGCACCAGGTGAAGCGGGGGCCGGAGAAGAGTGACCTGGGCTGCAGGTCGGCGCTGGGTAGGGGAGGAAGCAGCTCTTTCTCCAGGCCAGTGTGCTGAGCCCTGTAGTGTGAGGAGGGGTCTTAGGGACTTAGGGACAAGGGCAGGAGGGTAGCCTCTGCAAAGGCCCGGGGATGACTGAGGGTGGCTCGCTGGAGTGATGTGCTAGTCTGAAGGTGTGACTGGGGCCAGGTTGGGAGAGCTTGAGTCCCAGGACAGAAGCTGAGTCTGTGTTCTGAAGGTCGCAGGGGCTGTGAAATAGTTCTGAGCCCCCTTGCTGCGCCACAGCCTTCAAACCCTGACTATGCTCCTGACCTGGGAGTGGGCTCAACTGAACTTTGCCTCCTCACCAGCCTTGCTGCCTCCAGCCTCCCCCACCCATGACCCTCCATTCTGGCTCCCAGAGGGATCCAAGGGAAAGCCACCTCTGGCCTCCGCCACCCACCCGGTGGCCCTGAGACCTTTGGAGGGAAGCCCTTCTCCTTGTCCACCAGGGCTCACCTGGGTAGCCTGTTTTCCCCACAGCCCTGCCTTATAGACCACCCAGTGTGCCCATGATGGCCATATTTCCTGCACACAGTCCCCAGTGCCTGGAATCTGCCCCTTACTCTCCTGCACCGGGTGACCTGTCCTTCCAGTCCCAACTGAGATATCCAGCGCCCTGGGGAGCATCCCTGAGACCCAGACACAGAGGAGCCCCTTCTGTCCTGGATCCCAGAACTGCTTGTGCTTTCCTGCTGTCACAATGCAGAAACCCCTATCCCCGCCACACACACACACACGTGCACGCACACACATGCATACACACATACACATGCACATGCACACACACCCACACGCACATGTACTCACACACACACACTTGCCACTGTCTAGGCACATGGATAGCTGCCTGCTGGACTGCCTCTCCCCAACCCCAGCCTCTCTCAGGGGCCCCAGGCAGAGGCGCTGCTGTTAATAGTATAGGTGCACTAGACTGCCCACGCCTTTAATCCCAGCACTTTGGGAGGCCAAGGCAGGCAGATCACCTGAGGTCAGGAGTTCAAAACCAGCCTGGCCAACATGGTGAAACCCCGTCTCTACAAAAATACAAAACTTAGCCAGGCATGATGTCAGGTGCCTATAATTCCAGCTACTTGGGGGGTCTGAGGCAGGAGAATCATTTGAACCTGGGAGGCGGAGATTACAGTGAGCCAAGATGGCCCCATTGTACTCCAGCCTAGAAGACAGTGAGACTCTGTCTCAAAAAAAAAAAAAAAAAAAAAAGTATAGGTGCATTGGAGGTGGGATGAATTGGAGGTGGGGATGGGAAGGGCTCCCCAGGAATAACCCTGCCTAGATGACAGCCACCCCATGGCGGACTCAGCCACCAGGAAACTTAAGTCTTGAATATGGTGGAGGCAGCAGGTACAGGCTGGAAGAGGAAAGTGAGATTAGATTCCCAGGGTCCCTAAATGTCAGGATGAGGAGGTCCTAATGCCTCATGGGAGCAAGCTTTGGAAGAGGCTGGGGCTGCATGGGGGCAGCAGTAGGGAGGCTGGCCTGGAGGGAGGTGGCACTGAAGGGACACACCTGTGCCTGTCCCCAATGGCTCAGTCCTCGCTGACACCAGGAATCCCTTAGTTGGGAGTGGGGGGCGTCATGGCCTCCTGCCTGGTGCCTGAACACCCCAACGGGTTCCCCTAGGACTTTGCACTTCCTTCCTCTGCCCTGACGCCACACACCCCCCCCCCCCGCCCACCTGATTGCGGAGGCATTCAAGCTTCCTCCCCTTGTGGTCTCTGCTCCCCTGAGAGCTGCTCTCCCTTGCAGACCCCCTCCTTATCCTTGTCACCATACTGCACACCTTCCCATCACTGACTCAGTCTTGCTCTTCCATCCGTGCATTGGAGTCACCTCTCCCTACAGGCAGCTGCTGCACCCTGAGTGCCTGGCACACCTGTGGCCCCAAGGAGGTGCTCAAATATACAACTCTCTGGATGCCTCAGATCTGGGTGGCTCCCTTGTGTGACATATGGAGGGAAGCAGAGCTCGGTGGGTCATGTGCCACCCTAGGCGATGAGGGCTGTCCCTGTCCTCTCGTGAGCCAGCCGTGGCCCCTCTTCCAAGGGACCCTCCCCAAACTGCCCAGACTGGCCAGCAGCCTTCCCATCCACCCTGAGGTGGTGTCTGCCACACGCTCCGAATCTGGCCCTTTACTGTAAGGCCCCAAAGGGCAGGGCGTGCGTGTGAGTCACACACTACTGGGGACTGGTGGGGTGGGGTGGTGTCTAAGACAGACTATTGCCAACCCCCTCCTTGGTCTGGAGTGGAGGAGCCAGCAACTCGCTCCATCTTTGGGGACTGAAGGGAGGCCTCAAAGGGGCTGTGGCCATTCCGCTGGGCTCAGGAGCACCAGGGGCTTATTGGGGCTTGTGACTAGGAGCAAGGCCAGGCTCTGGGGCTTTTAGGCCTGCTCTTCTGGAGAGGCAGCCTGCAGGCTGGCCTGATGTTGGCTCTTGGGTGGCCAAGATGGCCTGCAGATGGCCTCCTACATCTGATGGCCTTGCCCTTGCCCTTCAGCACGACCCTCTGGTGCCGGTGTCAGCCTCTACAGAGCTCATCCTGGTGGAGGACGTGAGAGTGAGCCCAGAAGAGCTGACCATCTACAACCCCCCTGGCGTTCAGATCCAGCCCTTGCCCTGTCACCCCCTGCCTGGGTGAGGCCCACCAGGGGACCCCTCACCCTCTGGCATGCTGCCTGCCCTCCCCTAATCTGCCTCCTGCAGGTGGAGCTCCAAGACAGGAAAGACTTGGGCTACTTCTTCCTCAACACCAGTGCCACGGATGACATCAAGGTGGCCTGCCAGGAGGCCAGGGCCATCGCCGTGGTGAGCCTGGGCCATCGGTCCCCCAGGCAGTTTTCATTCCTCATCTAGGCTACATGTGGTTAGTAGATTGGTTATTTTTTAAGCTGGCACTTTTTGATGGGATTGTTTGTTTTCTTCTTGCTGATTTGTTTGAGTTCCTTGTAGATTCTGGATATTGGTCCTTTGTCAGAAGTATAGACTGTGAAGATTTTATCCCACTCTGTGGGTTGTCTGTTTACTCTGCGAAGATTTTCTGTCACTCTGTGGTTGTCTGTTTACTTTGCTGGCCTGAGGACATGAATAAACATTCTCAAAAGAAGATATACAAATGGCCAACAAACATATGGAAAAACACTCAACATCAGTAATGATCAGGAAATGCAAATCAAAACCACGATGTGATACCACCTTACTCCTGTAAGAATGGCCATAATCAAAAAATTAAAAAATAGTAGATGTTGGCGTGGATGCGGTGAACAAGGAACACTTTTACACTGTTGGTGGGAATGTAAAGTAGCACAACCTCTATGGAAAACAGTGTGGAGATTCCTTAAAGAACTAAAAGTAGATCTACCATTTGATGCACTCCTGGGTATCTACCCAGAGGAAAAGAAGCCATTATTCGAAAAAGATATTTGCACATGAATGTTCATAGCAGCACAATTTGCAGTTGCAAAAATATGGAACCAACCCAAATGCCCAGTCAACAAGTGGATAAAGAAAATGTGATATATATATATTGTTCATTATATATATATATTATTTGATGATATATATATATTATTTCATTATATTTTATGGCTGAGTAGTATTCCATCTGCATCATCGTATGCAAAATGGTGGCTGGGGCCTTGTCATTTTATGAGTAGAACTGTAAGGATATACAGGAAAAAATACTTAAAATAGTACTACTACTTTTTTTCATTTTAATGGAAAAAATTATTTTAAAATTCTTCACACTCAACCCCAGGGAGCAGCTTCCACTGGACCAGCTGTTAAGGGAGTCCTGGGTCAATAGCGATGAGAAGATGTGGTTCTAGCCATACAGAGAGCCACTCCTGGACCTCCCAGGCCCCCCAACAACCCAGCTCGTAGTGGCCATGGGATTCAAGGAAGCGATACTCAAAAAAAAAAAAAAAAAAAAAAAATCATCCCATGGCCACCTACCTAATCATGGAGTTCAGAAAAGTGCAGAGGAGAAAGGGGTCCAACATCGGAGCACAATCTCTGCCTCCTGGGGGTCCCACCTGTCCTTCCCCATCTGCCACAGTTAAGTCAACCTTCCCTGTCCAACCCAGAGAGGGACTCAAAACCAGCTGACCATCCCCACTTTCTAAATCGCAGAAGCATGAAAAGGACCATCCTTGGGAGTCAGGGCAGCACCCTACCTGGCCTGGAGATGAAGCCAGCCATTCCCAGCAAAGCCGCCCAGCATAAGCCTGTGGCTTCACCCTCCACAGAGCACCAGCAGCTATGGGGGAACCCCCTAGGAGCCTTGTCTCAGGGAACCCACCAGGAAGTCGGCTCACTCCATGTGGAAGACCCAGAAGAGGGAACCCTCGAGAAGACAGATGGTGTAACCTCAGTCTCTGTGACTAAAAGGAGCCACGGATGCCATTGGCAAAAGATGCTTCAGTTTCATGCTCCAATTATGTTGTTTCTGACTAGCACAAAAAAGTCAAAGGGATAAGGCAGCACCAGTGAACCCAATGGACTGCTGGGCCAAGACAAAAACCAAGTGGTTAGGGCAGTCAAGCTACACTTCCTGAATTTTACTACATTTATTATGTTCTTCTTAATATTATTTCAATTGGCAAATCATGCTTGTATTCATTTATGAGATACAGAGTGAGGATTAGATGGATGTGTGCACCATGGAATGACAAAATCACACTACTTAGCATCTGATCACCTCAGAAAGACAAATTCCACGTGATGTCCCTGAAGTTTCCATCTAAAAATGTTGACCTCATAGAAGTAGCGAGTAGATTGAAGGTGAACGTGGGCTGGGGAGCGAGTGTGTGGAGGGGTGGCAGAGGGAAGAAATGGGGGCTTGTCGGTCAAAAGACCACAGTCTCAGTAGGAAAGGAGGAAGGGGTTTTGATATGTAGTGCACAGCAGTTTGACCAGAGTCAATGGGAATGTATTGCATACGGAAAACACCTGAGGGAGTCCATGTCAAATCCCTGCATTCAGAATGGAGAAAATAAAAGCTCCGAGGTTCAAGAACATTTAAAACCTTGTGACAGGTTGACCATGTGTAGATTGCAACAGCTGTGGGTGAGAGCTGGGCAAGATGACGCTGCTGTCATGTGCCCAACACACCTGGCCCAGAGGCATTCAGCAGAGGACACAGGTGTCCAAGCTGCTGCCAGGGTCAAAGAACAGGATTCAGGCATCTGGCAGCCCTGTGGCCTTCAAAGGCCTATCCAAAGCTATAGGTGAGCTGAAGGACAGCCTGGAGCCTCCTGAAGAACTGAGGGCCCCTCCGCCCCACCTGGCACAGGGCACCATCTCTTCCTCCTGTCTGTCCCCTGCTTCCTCTGTCCTGCCATCTCCCCCTTCCTCCCCACTCAGCTCCCTGCAGTCCTCTCTCCACCTTTCCAAGGTAGACACAACTTGCTGCTCTCCTGAGGTCCCACTAAGGCTGTGGCTTCTGGTTCCCACACCTTGGTGACTTGATTTCCCTGACCCCCTCCTTCACTTCCTTTCTGTTTGTCCCAGCCCCACCCCCAAGTCCCTCTCTGCCAGCTCCCTGTCTGCCATTCCTAATCCCTTCATCCTGATTCCTTTTCTGCTACATTTTCCCTAGCTAAGTCATCTTTTATTTACTTGCTAATAATCTATCCCTTGGTCCCCTGGTTGTCTGTCTTACGCAACGTGGAATGATGAAAACCTGGAAACTAGAATCTAACTCCTGGCCCTAGACAGGACTCAGTTTTTGTGAAAGGGAGGGAAAAAAACAAAAACAAAAACAAAACACAAAAGCAAACCCCAGCAAACCAACACCTAGTCTAGAGCCTGGTACAAGTGTCACTCAAAACATGTTTCCTTTCTTTTTCTTTTCTTCTCTTTTCTTTTCTTTTCTTTTCTTTTCTTTTCTTTTCTTTTCTTTTCTTTTCTTTTCTTTTCTTTTCCTTTCCTTTCCTTTCCTTTCCTTTCCTTTCCTTTCCTTTCTTTCCTTCCTTCTTTTTTTTTTGAGACACAGTCTCACTCTGTCTCCCAAGCTGGAGTGCAGTAGCGTGATCTCGGCTCACTGCCACCTCCACCTCTTGGGTTAAAGCAATTTCCCAGCTCTTCCTACAGCCATGCGAGTGAGGAGAACCTCACATCTTAAATCTGATTGCTTGAGCTATGCCTCGTTTTGTTTACTTTCAGAAATTAGAAAAAAAACTTCCTCATTACCAAAAAGAGAAGAGCTTTAAGTTAGGAAAAATGTGTACAGTGCCATTGAAACCGAGGCACCCTTTCATTCATATTCACTTTGCACTTATTATTTTATGTAAGCCTTAAGGGTGGACCTGTGGCCAGAGAGATAACTTTTATTCAAGAAATAAGAGTTCCTAGAGGTCAGTAATGGACTAGGCTGCCTCTGTAAGTAGAGAGCTCCCTGTCTCTGGAGGCATTTGAGCAGAAGCTGGGACACTTGTCAGAAAGACTCAAGGTGGGATTCCAGCATGGGTGTCAAGTTTCTCCAGGAGACCTCTGAGCCCCTGTTGAATCTTAAAATGCTGCGATTCTAGGAGTGCCTCTGCAGTTCTGTTTTACAGGTGGCCACAGGGGAGTTCAGGCACTCTCTCTCTCTGGATTGTGGACTGGCCCCTGGCCTGGATGAGTGGCACAGAGTGCCCATTGCAGGCAGGACCCAGGATGAGTCTCCACTATGGCAAGCAGCAGCCCACGCAGCAGGCCATGTGAACTGCCCTTGTCCAGAAGTTTCCTTACATTCTGGAGGCGCCCTGCTCACTGGGGTCTCCACTTCCCCTCATTCTGGGCTTGTGCCAAAGACCCTCGCAACTCTAAATGGAAATCGGCCGTGGTTCCTCTGGACTCTTCCGAAGCCTGCGGGTAGAATTTTCCAGGGAGTGTTGACGTCAGAGGCAGGTCCTGGTGGCTTCTCACAGGCGGCTGTGTCTGAGGGACGTCTACATGTGGCTACACCTTTTTCCAGCTGCTGAGGAGCAGCACAGAGACAGACAAGCCCCCGACACTCCCCAGTTAGCTCACAGATTTCCTTCCTATTGATACACATTCATGACGCAAGGATGGCTCACGGGCGTGCGTGGCTTCGGAGCGTCTCTGGGGGGCTCTCCGGGGCTCACGCAGCAGGGATCCTGTGGAGGTTTTTATGTCCACACGATGGTCACGGGCTGTGCAGGGTTGTGATGAATTCTGCTCACCCAGCCTCAAAACAGTCTGTAAGGGCCTTTATTTTGTTTTTGGCTGGTTTGTACATGGAGCTTTATCTGATTTAAACCGAGAGTTTCCTTCTTCTCAGCAATTCTTTACATTTCAATCAAGTCCTCTAGGCAGAACCCATGCAATAACCAGAGCAGGGGAAGGAGCCTAGTAGGCACTTTACGCTTTTCATTAACCTATGCACTGAGCGACGCTGGAGAGCCTGTCATGTGCCAGATGCTGTGCTGGGTGCTGTAGATTTGTCAGGGAATGAGGCCGGCAGCCCTGCTCCTATGAGGCGTGGCTTTGTCTCTCCATCTCCTGGGTCCCGTGAGGCACAGCCAGTCATGGGGCCCGTGTTTAGGTGAGGACACAAGTCTAGGATGAAGGGGAAGTTGGTGGAAGCTACGGGCCTTGAAGTCAGGGGCATCCTCCTTTTCCCTGAGACTGATTTGTGGACATGATGCATGTCCCCAGCCGTTGCCCTCGGGGAGGTCACAGGGCTGGCCAGGTCCCTGCGTGAAGTTTCATCCAGCACCCAATCACAGTGCCTGTGATTTTCACATTAGCTTGGGTCCTCCTCTTCGAGCCGTGAGGGGGAGTAATCAGGGGCACAGACCATGACACTCTTGCATGGCACAGCCTGGCCCATCACACAACATTGATGGGTCATTGACATGGGCAGGTTGCAGGAAACAGACACTGATGGGTTCAGTGACATTCAGAAACATCCTCAGGGTTCCTTCTCCCCTGCAGTTGCCACCTGTCAAGGACAAGTCTGAAATGCGATCAGTGCCCCAGGAAGTGGGGGCTGAGATGATGTGGGCAGAGTCTTGGGGCCTGGCAAGCTCCAGGCCACGTGACAGTTTCAGCCCCCACACGCACAGAGCTGCCTCTGGCTGCACTCACAGCATCTTAATGAGCAACGACGCATTTGTCATCTCCCACTCGATGACAGGACTTTCCCCTTGGCTCAGTGTTTCCCGATGTTCTCAGGTGGCACCTTTAACACTCAGAAATTAGAATTCATTCTGGGCATGGGTCACCACCACCTCCTCCCCCTCGCAAATGTTCTCCCATGTGTCAGTCAGGAAGCAGGTGGGTCCAGAACACATGGAGAGGCCAGGTGATATGAGCCGCATATGCAGTGTGGAGTTAGGAGTGGGTGCAGGTCCCCACTCTGCCACCAGCTAGTGACCAAGTGCCCTCAGTTCCCCAAGCCTCCAGAGTTGCCTGGTGAGGACTTCCTTAAAGCATCACTGTGAGGCACTGTGAGGCCCAGTGAGCCACTGTGCACCAGCCCGAGGGGCAGGCCAGGCTCCATGGGCTCCAGAGATGGTGGCTGGATGCCTATCCCCTGGGAAGTCAAGTGGAAGCGCAATTGATTTCCCCACTGCCATTTTAATGTGTCTTTAAAATGTGCAAAATGGTTCTGAAAGAGAAGAAAATGAGCAAAAACCCTTCCCTGCGTTACCCTGTGTGGGGCTCCACAGTGGGTGCACCACGGAATTTCTTCACATTGTGAAGGACCTACCCACTCCTGACAGCAGTAACTTTTGTAGGAGTTTGAAGTCGGAGTCTCGAATTGGGTTATCAAAGAAAGTTCTCATTACTCTCCTTAATCTTTCAATGGGTTTTCTTTGGGGGAATTATTCAATTTTTTGCTGGGGCTGGTGAATCAGCCCCAGCAAAATCAGAACTGGTGGCTCCTGGACCCATTCCTCAGCCTGTATTTGACACTAGGCCCACGTGGTGATGGCTCAAATCACATAGCTACTGTTTTGGAGTATAAGCATGACATCCACTTTGTGATCTTTATTCATCTACTGTAAGTCATTATATGGAATAACCCAGGCATGCTGCATCTGTATTGATGTACCCTGAATCGGTGGTATGTGCAGCTCAGGTCAGCTTGTTGATCTCCTGTGCCCCCAGCCAGTTATGGGCTTGGGCCTTTCTCAGCTTGGTCTTTGCCTTTGGCCACTCTCCCTCCTCCCCTTCCCGCAATTCCATTTCGGCTCCAAGAGGCATCCAACTCCGTTCCCCTGGGAAGTGGAGAGTTGGAAAGGAGCCTAAGCTGGGAGTTAGAGTATCTGGTTCTATCCCCAGTTCTGCCTTTTCAAAGCCACACCCCTATCCTGTCATCTGGGCCTGTTTCCTCATCTGTATATTGAAGAGGTTGGACTAGAATCAGCATTTGCCAAACAGGTAAGGGTCCATGAGGTTTGCAGGTGATTTTCAGAATTTCCAAGGCTTGACAAAGCTGGTTTTACTCTGTAAAGCCAAGCAGGCTAGAGCACCAGGTTCCATGACCTTATCCAGAATTACTCAGAGCAGTGGCCCTGGAGCTCATCCAATCAAGACATGCACGGGGGGACCAGTCTGGGCCAGATGCTGGCCTGAGTTCTGAGGGTATGTGAGTGCTGGGGACTGCCTGGAGAGGAAGGTCAGATGCACTGCAGGCCCCGTCAACACTGATGGCATGCAGCAGGTCCAGCTCCCGGGAGAGGGGAGCAGAGGCACTGGAAGAGCTGACCTGGATGAGGCAAGATTGTTCTGAGGAAGAACACCGGACCTGGGCCTGAAGGATGACTTGGAGCCAGCAGGTGGAGGCTGGGGAAAGAGCCCTAGGTCTTTAAGGGGGCTTCGAGCCCCAGAGGCAGGCAGACAGCAGGTAGCTGGCTGTGTGAGTGGCAGAGAAGGCCTGTGTAACTGGAGCATAAGCATGGTGGGGGAGTGTGATGTGTGTGGAAACTGGAGAGGAGGCAGGGGCCAGACCACACCAGGGTTTACAGGGCATTCTAAGGCTTTGGGCTCATTCTCAGAGCACTGGGCAGCTGTTGAAGGGTTTTCACCTGGGCAAGAAATTATCCTATTTGGTTCTCTCTTTTGGGTCAGAGACCTGATTTTGTATGTGTGTGTGTAGGTTCTTGATATTGAAACTAGCTTTGCAAACTCTGAAGTGCTTACTTTAAAAACCCCTGCTACTCACCCGATGAATATGAGACCACAAACAGCAAGCAACAAAGCCAGGCTCAGATAAAGGAGTGGGGCAGCCAGCTGGACTCGCTCACTAGCTCCATGACCTGTTCCTGCCTGCCCAGCTCCAATACCACCTGGATGAAATACACGCCTAAGCAATAAGGCAAGTTGTATGCAGTCCATCAAATAGACACATTACGTGTGTGAATGGCCATCCTGTGCAGCATGAGAGGGTGATTGTGATGCACTTTTTTAGGGGAGAAAGTCCTGAAGACAGAATCCCTAAAAGTGGGTAATTGGCCAGGCACAGTGGCTCACGCCTGCAATCCCAGCACTTTGGGAGGCTGAGGCAAGTAGATAAGGAGGTCAGGAGATCGAGACCATCCTGGCTAACACAGTGAAAGCCCATCTCTACTAAAAATTAGCCAGGCGTGGTGGCACGTACCTGTAGTCCCAGCTACTCAGGAGGCTGAGGCAGAATTGCTTGAACCTGGGAGGCGGAGATTGCAGTGACCTGAGATCAGGCCACTGCACTCCAGCCTGGGTGACAGAGTGAGACTCCATCTCAAAAAAAAGGTGGGTAGACAGAAAATGATTAAGGTGGGGGCTCTTAGGCTGGGGTAAGTGGATTGCCTGAGCTCAGTAGTTCGAGACCAGCCTGGGCAACACGGTGAAACCCCGTCTCTACTAAAGTACAAAAAATTAGCTGGGAGTGGTCCCAGCTACTCAGGAGGCTGGGGCAGGAGAATTGCTTGAACACGGGAGGCGGCAGTTGCAGTGAGCCAAGATCGTGCCACTGTACTCCAGCCTGGGTGACAGAGGAAGACTGGATCTCCAAAATAAAAAATAAAAAATAATGGGGTTCTTGCCTTGAGCCCAGAAGTTCGAGGTTGCAGTGTGCTGTGATGATGCCACTGCACTCCAGTCTGAGTGACAGAGCTAGAACCTGTCTCTAAAAAAATGAAATAAAAAAATAAAAACAAGGATCTATTCTAGCCACAGTGGCATACACCTGTCATCGCAGCTGCTGCTCTGGAGGCTGAGTCGGGAGGATGGCTTGAGTTCAGGAGTTTGAGGCTGCAGTGAGCTGTGGTGCTACCACTGCACTCCAGCCTCAGAGACAGAGCAAGACCCTGTCTCTTAAAAAAATAATAAATAAATATTAAAAGGGTCTTTGGCAGTGAAAAGGCTGGAAAACCCTAGCTTTTCACTCACACCTTTGCAGTCACTGCTTCACACAGAGCTGGGGCTGTTGATCAGATACAGAGTTGAGCGAGATGCAGGGAGCTTACACTGGGGTGACCTCGTGGGCTGCTCCCAGGTTCTGCGATTCAGTCCATTCTGATTGGAACGTCTCATGGAGAGCTGCTGCTGAAAAGTAGCTGTCTCGTTTCTGCCAGTCCCTGTCTTGCAGTTTCACAGAAGACCTCACGGGGGGCTTCTCTACCACCAGGGCTGCAGCGGCAGGTGGCCAGCTCAGGATGTGGCATCCTGGGACTGCATTCTCACTCTGTCCCCAAGTTCCTGCACATCACAAGGTTGCTGTCCGCCCCTCTTGGATCAGCTTCCATTTTCTTCTCTTTGTAAAACGTGCAAAGTGGAGATCAATGTTCAGTGAGATCTAGCTCAGCACTGACATGTTATATCCCAAGCCCATCTCCTGGCTAGCAGTGGGGTTCGTGATGAGAGGTGGGCAGGGCACTATTTGGGGTAGGATTTCCCTTGTCCACTGCTTTCCAGTGCTGGCCTGGTGGGCTCTGCCAGTGGGGTGATAGGCTGGTGCTGAGGACAAGGCACTGCTCATGGACCTGAGCAGAGGGGGGTTATGCATGTAATCCACCACCCACCCCTCCACCCCGGCCCTGAACCTTGCAGGTATACCCTTTGCTCCCTGGCTCGTCTACCATCATGACCCATGACTTGTGCCTCGTCTTCCTGTCCCTGGCCAAGGCTGTCGTTTACGTGTCAGACATTCAGGAGCTGTACGTCCATGTGGTTGACAAGATCAGTGGAAGCTTCATGTCAGGGCCTCCTCAGCAGACCTGCAGGAACTGAGAGTGAGGGGGCTGTGGGATGTTTCCTGTGGCCTTCACTTTTGCTCCTGGGGTCTGCATCCCTTCCCCTGTGAGCTTGCAAAGCTGTTTCTATCTTCTTCGCTCCATGTTGATGATGCAGAGTCCCTCCAGTAAGGGACTTCTTCATACCAGGTGACATCTCCATAAGGCTTGGCAGTAAATCCTGCTGGAAGTTGCCTCTAAATTAGCCATGACCTGGGAATTCTTGTCTTTTAGCTGGTGTAGGTTATTAACCAGCCAGGCACACGTCTCACTGAGCATGGATTTTCCCCAAAAAATACAGGTTTTGGGTTCTCTGGAGTTTCAGTGGCAAATCAGTACAACTCACCCATGCCAAGCACCATTGCAAAAAAGGACAAGGAATAGATCTTGTTTCATCTTTCACATCAATAGGGAAATTTTACTACTCCAAATATCTGAGGTGACTGAAGCTGGGCTTCCAGAGGGTTGTGGTCGGGATCCTGAGTGGATAGAAGGGCTGGTAATTAAAAGGGCATATTAGGCTCCTTAAGAAGCTATTATGCTCTACCCAGCCTCACATACTTCTCCTATAATCTCATTTCCACTGCTGTTTGCTAATTTTCTGTTTCTTCACTGTGTATCTCTGACTCTCATTTCCTAAGGTTCTTATTGTATTCTACATTGCCAGGTGTGAGCTATTCAGTCAGTGAGCATTTATTGAACTCCTACTGGATGCCTGCTGCTGTTCTAAGCAGTGTCTCATCTCCCTAATTAGTTAGCGTATTAGTTATTTAAGAGTCGGGAGTGGAACTTATACCTCTAAGTATCCCCAGTCGCCGTCCCTTGACCCATCCCTTGGAATAAGTGCTTCATCAGTTTTCATTTGCTGACTGGCTGATAGTCCAGAGGTAAACCTGGGTGACTCATCCCTGATTCCCAGGTCTGTAGGTTGAGACTGGTGATGCTATTAGTATCACAGAAAGTCATGGGGCACCATAGATGGTGACATTGGTCTTTCGGAGGCCATCCCCCTAGCCTCTGTCTGCACGATGCAGGTGGAGATTGGGAAGACAGTGAAGGCAAACATCCGTGTGCTGGACTTGCACAAGAACCCCTCCTGGCCAAATACTTCCCCTTCATGCACCTGAAGCTCCGAGCCACCTCCCCAGTTGTCACATTGGTGTGATTCCTCCTGGTGGTCACCTCCTCCAGCAGAGATGTCACAAAGGGAACTCCTGAAGTAGGTGATTCCTGGACGAGGGGAGCTCTGAGGTCTCGCATAGGCTCAGTATGTGGTGTGGGGCTGTCTCAGGGTATTAGGTTACGACAGGAGCTGCACTGCAGCCACAGGCCATGGCAGTCGTGGCCCAGGGATTGTTCCAAGTCTATTCACAGCAGCAACATTAAACCAGCCCTGCCAACATCCTCCCTGTGCCTGGGCCACACTGGGGATGGTGGCATCATTAATTTGTGATATGAAGCAGATGGGTACTGTCTGTGTCTCTAGATGGACTCGCACCTTTCTTCTGGCAGTGAGAAATTTGTTTCTGACCAGCAATAGCACAGCACTGCAGAGACCAATCTTCCTATACAAGCAGTGCCCTGGACGCCTCCTGTGTTCACTCACCTCCTCCTGCCAGAAGGGCACTTGTAGGGGATGCAGGAGGAGCAGGTGGGGACTTCACCGGCTCCACAGCATGGCACCGGCGGCCCTGGTCTCCTCCTGGGCTAGTCCTTGTCCCTTGATCCTCATCTGAAAAGTTCTGAGATCACCGACAAGAGAATGATTCTAAGGTGTTTTTCAGTAGAAATTGGGAGAAATTTAAGGAAGGAGGCAATCTTTGAAAGAGGAGTCAGGGAGTCCTAAAGGCAGTGGATGGCAAAGTTTGACCCATGCCAGCGTCTCCAGAGGGCATGCTAGGACACAGATGTAGGGCTGCCTCTGGCTCCATGGGCCGGGGTGGCTGGAGGGTGTGCATTGCTGGTCAGCGACCACACACTGAGAACTGCTGATCCAAGGGGAGGGTTCCAGCTGCATGAAAGGTCCTTGTTTTCACGGGGTTTCACTTCTCAGGAAGTGGAGCACAGTCACAAACAGCAGAATACGCCCCAAAGAACCACAGAGCCTCGGCCAGTGGCTGGGAGGCAGCCCCCAGGACCCTGGGGCCCACAGGTCACTGCTCACAGAGGCGTGATGTCCACGCCCTGACTTTTCCTCTCACGAAACATGTAAGTCATATTCAATGCCATGGGTTCAGGGCACAGCAGTTCCTTCTCTCCTCTATCTCAAACAGTCCTTTCCCCGCTCGGGCTGACTCCAACGAAGGTGACAGTGCTTATCGGGGTCATGATGGAGGTGAGAGCTGAGAGGCCACATCATGCTCCAGCCCCAGTGTGGGCCACTGCATGGCAGCCCCGGCTCCTGGCACACTGCCTCTGTCCCAGCACGTGGTGACTGTGTAGAGGTGGAAGCCATCAGCACTGGGGCCCTGGTTCTATCTGGGAGAGACACAGGCTGCCTGGCACAGTAGGCACTGATGCACTGCTGTTTACTCCCCTCTCAGGTCACCTCTGAGGGCAGCCCCCAGCCTCAGTTCAACATCCTTTTCTCCATCAGCAACAAGAACATTGCGCTGGTGAGCACTGCCAGGCTGGTACGAGGCCTCACTATGGGGAAGGGCACTGTGTCTGGGCTTGTGCAGGTGGTGGATGCAGAGACTGGCAAGGTAGTCATCATCTCTCAGGTAACAGACATGCTGTTGGAGACTGGCACTATCGGAACTCCCCAGGACAGCCAGCTCTGGTGATAGGCCACTGCTTCCCAGAGCAGCTATGCCTGAGACAAAGGCCTCTTTACTGTGTTTGGGTTCTACCTCTGAGGACCACCTCTCTCCAGGGGTGCTGCTTCTGCCCCCTGGGTCTGCAGTCCCTCCCAGGGCCCCCTGTGCAGGACAGCCCTGCTGACATGGGAGCACCCAGACCCCCAGAGGTTGCTTGTCTCCAGGCTGAGTCTCCCAGTCTTTCCAGCTGCTCCTTACAGGACAAGGTCGTCAGCAACCCCCGGCCCCAAAGGGCCCTCCCACTGGAGGATGAGGGCAATCGTGGTAAGGGCAGGTGCTGCTCCAAGCACTCTGCCTTCATGTCCTTCAGTCCTCTCGGTGCCCTGTGCATTTTCCTGCTGTCCCCCTTTGATGGTGAGGAGACTGAGGGACTAGCTAGCGGCCCACAGCCACCATGTGCCAGTTCTGGGATTGGGCCCAGGGCCGCCCAGCATCAGAGCTCTTGGGCGTTTTTTTGGTCACTGGAATCTGGGCTTGAGCATGTGCTGATGGTAGAGAAGGGATGCTGTGGGCTGAGCATGCCTTCTGGGTGCATTGTATGTCTCCAGAATAGTGCGGTGTACGTGTAGTGAATTAAAAAATTGCACTTCAGCCCTGGAGTTGTATTTCCAGGTGGAGAGAAAAACCTGGGTCATCTGCTAGCATCTTCTACACCAGCCGAGGTGAAGTCATCTTCCCAGTCTCTGTGCGGGGTGGAGGACTTTCCGAATTGCTTTTCTGGGCTGGCAGTGAAGGTAGGAGGCCAAGTTAGGACAGTCTTCTCCCCGGAGGGTCTCCCTGCCCCACTTTGGTGGGATTGACTCCAGCAGGTGAAAGTCGGTGTCTGGAGAGTCTGACAACTTCCCTGCTTTGTGAGGGGTGGGTCTCCTTTGGTCCTCTGGAGAGGAGGTGAGAAACCATTTCCGCCTTCTGACCAAGGCTCAGGGCTAAAATTGTGGTCTTTGCATTCTTTGTGACCTCCTTCACCAGCGGTGACTTGCAGAAGCATCTCAGGGAAGGTTGCTTTGGGGTTCCGCTCACAGCTGGGCCAGAAACTTGGTCTGTAAGAAGAGCCTTCTGTGATGTTTAATGCAACTGTGGACAGAAACCTGTTTCAGAATCAGTCATCCCATTCCTCATGAGAACTAGGTCCCCTGGAAGCAGTCCGTGCGGTCCTGAGTTCAGAGCCTGTAAACACAGCGCCCCAGGAGCTGGTGAGTGAACTGCCCTAGAGGGGGTGCAGGGAAGTCCTTGTTTTCAGAGGCTGACTTTGATCCGCCATTGAGTTCAGTGATTTACTCCTTTTCCCAGCATTTTCCGTGCCTGCCCAAGTATCCCCGTTAAGCCACAAAGTCTGAATCGCAGAGGTGGATGCCCAGATCCAGTGTATGTCGATTTCCAAGACAAAGTCTTGGGGATGTTAAAATCTGTCCTGGGAATGTGGCAGGGTTCAGATTGGCTTCCCAGAGTGTCACATTCAGGACTGTGACTTACAGACAGGAGGCCTGGGTTTGCTTTTTTGTTTATTTGTTTTGTTTTGTTTCTCTAAAAAGGATTGCAGCCTCAGGAACTGGTTCATTTTCCAGTAGCTAAAAGGATAGCTGGCTGGAAATTCAGCCAGAGGGACACAGGGCACTGAGTATCCCTCCTCTTTGTTGTCTGACTTTGCTGGCATTCTTCCCTCTGGGTCCCCCATCTGGTGGGTTGGGGAGGTGCTGGGGAAAGGCCCTGGTGGCCCTTGGCAGGTGGAGGGGCTGCATCACCAGCCCCATCTGAAAGGCATCTTCTTGAGCCCAGGCAGGCAGGGGCTTCGCCTGCAGCCCCCGTGTCCTTGCCTGGAATGTGATTCTGGTCAGATGCTTCCAGTTCCATCTGTCCAATCCAGGTCACACGAGCAGCACCCCAAGGCCACAGGGAGGGCCAAGATTAGCAGGAGGAGACTGAGCAGAAAGATAAGTGAAAGGAGGGGAATGAGTGCTTATCAAGCATCTACTATGTGCCAGGCATTAGCCCAGGTCATGAGGCACAGAATGTGGGCTCAGCATGAGTACATGGCAAAGAGTCTAAGAGGTTTAATCACGTCAGTTCCGCATGAGTCAGCAGCACTAGAAAGAAGCCAGGAGAGTTAGATTAATAGGAGTATGGAGTTGAGAATGAAGGAGGTTATAAGGTCTGCTCTAATCAGATTCCACTGGACTCCTGCATTTGTCCCTGTACTCTGTTTAGTCAGATATAAGCAAGCTGGATTTGGGTTTGGGAGGGTCTGGAGACCTGTCGCTTGAGGGCAGCCTGGCCTAGAGAAGAGCAGACCCCAGTCCCAGGCCCCAAGTCTGAAGTGCTGACCTGGAGCAGCTGGATGAGACAGGGTGGCAGCCTCAGAGCACTGGGCTGGGACCTGCGGGGCCGTGGGAGAGGCAGTGGCTGGCTCATGCAGGGTGAGCCACCCATAAAACCAGGCCTCTCTTGGCAGAGGAGCACGGTGCTGGGCATCCTGAGGGGCCTTCTCGCCACAGCCTCTGATCTGCAGCCTCCTTCCCTTGAGGGGTCACATTCCCAGCCCGCACAGCATCCTGGCACCCCACACCTGAGTGCCATGCTCTTCCCCAGGACCTCGTAAAGATGAAGGTGCTGCTGCTTGGGGCCGTGAGGATCCGCATCCCCTTCACGCGGATGAGGACGAGCACTCAGGTGAGGGGACCTCCTGGGCTCTGAATCCGGGTTCCCAAAAAGCCACTGCTGGAACCCTGTCCTCGAGCTACAGCACTTCTCCACTTCCTCCGTCTGCCCAGCCTGGGTATCTAGGGGCACAGTGGCAGCTTCCCACCCACCCCTACCCAGACAGACACCCTCTTGTAGCCACTGAAGAAGGCCTGCTTCCTGCTAGCCTGTCACCTTCCCACACCTCAGATAGCACCAGGCGCCTAACAGGAGCGCGGTGACCGTAGCACTTACTCCACTTCATGCTGTCTTGGATATTAATCCGTTTGGTGTTCATAGCAGCTCTGGGAGGCTAGTGTCAGAACCATCTCCATGTCGCAGATGAACAAATGAACGTACAGAAAGCTTAAGACTCATGCCAGGGCCACACAGCTAGGAAGTGGCAGCACTGGCAGTGGACTGGGCAGCTTGGCACGGCACCTGCTGTGGCCTTTTGCCGTCTCACCTCCACTTGTGCCCTCAGCAGACTGTCAGCAAATAGAGACTGAAGGAGCCGGGGACCCCACCCTTGTGTGCCCTGTGAGCAGGGACCCCGGCTAGATTAGGAGAGAGGGGCCTGGAGGAACCAGCACTGTGGGGCAGGGCAAGCTGTGCTGCTGGGGAACACACAGCCTCCTAGACCTCCAGGGACTCCTTCCAGAAATGGGTCTCTCGGCCATGGGGAGGCGCAGCCCGCTGCAAGGGAGGGACAGCGTGGGGAAAACAGTCCTGGCTCTGGCTTGACTGGTATTTCATCAAAATTCCCAAACTTGTGTCGTATCCTTCTCTAGTTGGGGAAGAACTGGGTACATCTCCTACTGCTTGAAGGAGGCAGCACAGCTCCTGGGGGCATTCCTAGTGCTGGGACCCCGCTGGTCACCAGGCCTGACTTCTCCCCACCGATGTCCATCTATATCACCCGGATCACCAACCACCAGAACCCTTTCTCCTTTGACAATGCCATGCGAGGTCTGACCTTCCACTGGTCTGTCACCAAGTGGGGCATCCTGGACCTCCAAGGGCAGCACCACAAGGTAGGCAACCACCCACCGAGAGCTCACCTCCCACCCCTGTCCCAGGCCAGCACCCTGAGAGACTTCCTGTGGGAAGTCCCCACCCTCACACCCAGAGAGGCCCTTTCTGTCCTCTCCCAGGGCTCAATGGGACTCCCTTCAACTAAAGGCTAACCACACAGACAGGGTGGATAGGTTCCTCTCCTAACAGAAGTGGCCATGTGGGGAAGTCACAAAAGTCCTGGGAGGTCAGAATCTGCAGCTTCTGACCATTTTCTGAGATGATGTCTGGCAGCCCTCAGTTTTCCCTGGTTTATCCCAGAGGCCAAACTCCCCTTCCCTTAGCCCAGCGAGGGGCCCTGGCTCCTCCTGAGATGTCAGAGCTGGAAGATGCCAGGGAGAACCTACTAAGTCCCTCTTTGTGTTAAGCAACACCAGAAATGGGAAGGGACTTGCCCAGGGTTGCCCAGCAAACCAGTGGGGAAATGGGACTGGGCACCAGTCCCTGTAACTCCAGGTTGAAGCCCAGGTGGACCTTGGGCACACAGGACCCAAGCAGAGGATGGGTTGAAAGGTCGCTTCCTGCCCGCTTCAGAGACAGTGGGGATGGAGGCTAGGGGAGAGGCCCAGGCCTGGGAACGGAGTTTCCCAAAGGCTGCCTGAAGCTTGTCTAGTGTAGGACGAATGCCTCCCGACTCCACCCGGTGGGAACAGGGTCCTGCCCTCAGTGCCTGGGGGCTCTCCCAGATTGCTCTAATGGAACACAGGCAGTGAGACTTGTTAACAGGTATCTCAAAATAGAGCCATCTGTGGGTACACACTGCAAAACCCAGCATCACTCTGGGGACCTACACACACTGAGGGCTGCGGGACATCCTGTCATGAAGACCCCTGGCTTGCACGGGTTTGCCCAGTGTTTCCCAAATGCACATTGTGAGATGCAAGCAGGGCGGGGCCCGTGTGCCTTTGCTGGGGGACCATGTCTGTGAGACCTGGCCCTGAGAAGCTTTCAGTCTTCGGGGGGGTGACGGCAGCTCATTGCAGTGGGGTGAGCATCCATGTGTGTTGGGTGCTGTGAGAGCTCAGAGCTGGGGCCGAACGAGGTCTTCACAGAGGAGTCATGTTTCAGGATGAGAGGGACTGGCCAAAGCCTGGTGGGAACTCACTTGATGTGTGGCAAAAGTAGCAAGGAATTCTGAACTTAGGGTCTGGGGTGCGCCTTCATGCAGCGAGAGACTGGAGCTCACCGTGTCCCAGTGGTCGTTAATGTAATCATCTGTGTTTATTTAACAAACATGCACAGAGCACCTGACAGAGGCTGAGGTGCCCTTGTGCACTTTCCAATAGTGCCACGTCCAGTCCTCAGGTGAGGCCTATGGGGCAGGGCCTGCAGGGGCTGCTGCCTGCTGATGTCCCTGAGACGGGGAGGAGCTGGGAGGGAGGGAGTCAGACCAGTTTCCTCTTGGACAATCACAAGTTAGTCAGATGATATTAACCACAGGCCCAGGGCTCAAGCCCAAGGGGCGTCTACCTGGTCTGATCAGAGGCCAGTGGGGAGCTCAGGGCACAGCTTTACCTGCCAGTGAGTGACTGCCCCTGAGCCAGGCTGGGCGGCCGAGGAGGCAGCAGCCCCGAGGGGCCTTAGAGAGGGGACTTACACAGGTGGTGGACACATCTGGAGTCTTGCAGAGAAGGGGCCTGGAGCTCCCAGGTAAATGCTGCCGCCTTGGGCTCAGGGAGCCACCAGGGCCTCGGAGCACCTCCGCGACCCAGGATCAGATCTGAGCTGACCTCATGAGGCTGATCATCTGCTGGACTGACTTCTCGACAGGCTCCTGTATGTGTCTACTTGGATCCTGCAAGAACATGGCCAGACAGAGCTAGCCAGAGGGACCTGGGAGGTGGAACAGGGGTTGTTCTGAGACGGTGGCAGTGAGGAGCAGGATGTCGTCATGAGAGGAAGGTGGAGCCTTGCCCAGGCTCAGTCCTGGCACAGTTACCCTGAGCAAGACCCTGGCACTGGAGTTGTGTGTGCCGCCCTCCGAGCTCACATTCTAGCAGGTAAAGTTCTCTCACACTGGGCATGGAGGGAGAAGCTTGTGTTTCCAGGCTCCTTGAAGGAGCTCCCATTAGGCTGCACAAACATGAGCCTGCTTGCCTTTTCTCATCACATCTCTGACCTTTTCCTTTTTTTTTTATTTATTTCTATTTTTTATTTTTTTCACACAGGGTCTTGCTCTGTTGCCCAGGCTGGAGCATAGTACTGTGATCACAGCTCACTGCACCCTCGAACTCCTGAGCTTAAGCGATCCTCCCAGCTCAGCCTCCTGAATAGCTGGGATTACAGGTTTGTGCCATTACACTTGGCTATTTTTTAAATTTTTTGTAGAGACAGGATCTTGCTATTTTGCCTCATGCTAATCTCAAACTCCTGGCCTCAAGCGATCCTCCCACCTCAGCCTCCCAAAGTGTTAGGATTACAGGTGTGAACCACTGCACCTGACCTCTACCTATTGTTAGTTATTTGTGTCTTTCCTCTTTACATCTACATCAGTTTTCACCATAGAGTTGTCTATATTACTCATTCTTTTCAAATAAAGTTTTTTATTTGATTGATCAAATTCACTTTTGGTTTCTAATTCACACATTTATACTTTTACCTTTGTTAGTTCCTTTGTTTTATTTTCTTGGAGTCATTTTGCACTTTTTCCTATTCCTTAAATTGAATATTCAATTTATCTGCTGTTTCCTTTTATAAAATAAACATTAATTTTGCAAAAATAATACATGCTCATCTTTTTTTCAAATAACTCAAGTGACACATAAAAGTTGATGGGTTGGGAGGCCAAGGTAGGTGAACCACCTGAGGTTAGGAGTTCGCGACCAGTCTGGCCAACATGGCGAAACCCTGTCTCTACTAAAAATACAAAAAAATAATAATAATAAATAGCCAGGTGTGGTGGCAGTGGCCTGTAATCCCAACTACTCAGGAGGCTGAGGCAAGAGAATCGCTTGAACCCTGGAGTTGGAGGTTGCAGTGAGCCGAGATCGCATCATTGCACTCCACCCTGGGCGACAGAGCAGGACTCCATCTCAAAAAAAAAAAAAAAGCTGAAGGGGACAAAGCAAAATATAAGGTAATGATCATCTCAGAGTCTCGCAAGAATGATTTATTGTCAATGTATGATGATCATTATTCCAGATATCTCTCTAAACATTTAAATAGATAGAATATAAAGAGATACTATTTTACAAAATATGGTCATGCTAATTGTAAAGTAAAACATAAGTTAAATTTTAAGAAAAAAGGCTAAAGTAAAACTGTAGGAATTATTCATTCAAAATTTTCAGACTTTTTTTCAAAAAAGATGTTAGTTCCTCAAAGATCTCTTTTAAAAAAACATGATTATGAAACAATGAAATTGTTAACTATTGTTCATTATTATTAGCAAGTTCCAATTTTCAACTGTATGTTTTCACTTCTGGGTAAGAAAAATAAAGAAATTAGAACACTTATACTGTCTCCTACCTCTCCTCCTTCTCACTCATGATTTTGTACATTTTATCATTTTTTTTTTTACATTGTCAGCCTCTATAATATTAGTATTCTTCTTGGTAACCATACTTCTCACAATTTAGTTTTAGTTGTTGAAGTGAATATTTAAGTAGGTTTGATGTCAAACACTAATCTTCTTCTCATGGCTTTTGCATTTATGAATTTTAATATTTTAATCACTTCTTTGTTGCTTAGTTCGAATTGTTCCAAGTACATTTTTTTCAAAAAGGATCATGGTTGTTGTCTGCCCTGAGCTTTTTCATGCTTGAGAAGGTCTACCTGGTACATACATATACACAGGAACGGTTTAGCTAACTGTAACATTCCTGGTTCATACTTTCACTCTGGGCTTTGTACATTTCCCTCTCTCTCTTCTGGAATGGGGTATAGAGATGGACAATTCTGAGAACAAATTTCCACCTTGTATTGTGTATTAGCTATTTATTGCTGCATAACAAATTTTCCCAAAAATGGGCATCTAAAAACAATACATACTTATTATCCCACAGTTTCTGTGGGTCAGAAATCTGGAAACAGTTTAGCTAGATGATACCGGCTTGGAGTCTCTGTGAGGTTGTGCCTAAGCTGACAAATGGGGCTGCAGCCACCTGAGGCTCACCCAGGGCTGATGGATTTTCTTCCAGGCCCACTCAGATCCTTGTGACATGGGCTTTTGGGGGGTCTTTATGGCGGGTTACTCCCTTGATGAGTGACTGAAGAGACAGAGAGAGAGAGAACCCATGCTAGAATCCACATACTTTTATAACCTAACTTCAGAAGTGACATACCATCACCGTCACTTCCTGTTGCCTTCTGTCACCTGCAGATAAACCATTAAGTCCAGCCCACATTCAAGGGGAGAGGAAGTAAGCACCACATCAACCACAGAAGAATAGAAAGAAGTTGTGTGCATACATTTAAGACAACCATATACCAGGAACTGCTTTTTTTTGGTATAGATAACTATCTTTTTTAAAATTTACCCTTGACATTTGGAGACTTCATCCAGTTACGTCTGAGTTGCAAATTCAGGTATATCTCTAAAATAATTTTCTTTGATTACATCTTCACATATTGTTTTCATTTTACTTATTCTTTCTTCTTTTTCAGGAAAACCAATTATATGTTGGATTTTCTTTGCTTTCATATTTAATATATCTGTAATTATTGTTATAACTATATTGTTTTCCATTAATTTTTTTCATTAACTTGTGTTTCTTCTAGCTTATTTACCATGTCCCTAACTGTGTTTTTAGTTGTGTTTATTCCATGTGCTTCAGTATATTACTATTTGTATATAGATTTACTGCAGAGCGCAAAAGCACATAAAAACAGCAAATATATTCTATATGCAAACAGCTATACATAGTTGCTGCTTTTAATGTGGTCTTGTGCTCTGTATTATTTTTGCTTTTTATTTCTTTTCTAGGCTCTTCCCCTTTCTCTCAATCATCTAATCACATTCTGTGGCCTTATTATCTCTTTTTAAAAACTTTATACTTTTTCTTGAGCTTCCTGCTATTTTTTAAAAGACCAATCATGGGGATTTTTTTCTTTTTTTCATGTCAAACAGGTAATGTGCTGAAGTTGTAACAAGGTTTAAGGGAGGCACATCTCATATATGAGTGTGAAAATCCAATCATCACGCTTATGAACCACAAAAGGATCTAGATAGTTTTTCTAGCTTTTCTGAAATTATAAAGAATTGTTTGTGTAAATTCTTTCAGTGTCTAGTTGAACGCTGAAATTCATCCATGATGTATTTCATGATGCACTTCATCTGCAGTGTGCCTGCAAGCTAATTTCTTCATCCCCTTTTTTCCTTTTTTTTTTTTTTTTTTTTGAAATGGAAGTCTTGCTACATTGCCCAGGCTGGTTTCCAACTCCTGGGCTCAAATTATTTTTCCGCCTCAGCCTCCTGAGTAGCTGGGACTACAGGTGTGCAACCCCATGCCCAGATCCTCATCCCTTTTTGGTAGCATTTTTGTATACATCTCAAATGCCACCAATGAGTGCCATGGATTCAGATGGGGAATTAAATTCACAGTTACAATCATCTTTAGTTTAATACGCCATGCCGATAGCTCCACCGAAGGACACAGGGCAGGGGCTTCAGCATTCATTACCTCTTAATCTGACTGGAGGTTCCAACAGCAACCCAGGCACACAACTTACTACATTCCCTTACCCACACGGGACAAGGGCAGCTGCAAGACTAAACGCTCGTGGGCAAACTTGACACAAAAGCATCCCTTCAATTTCTCACTAGTTTTTTCTATTATTCTGATCATATAGGCCCAACCCTGATGCCCACTCATAGCTCCCCATTCAGGTGTGAGCCCATGGACGAAGGAGGAACAGAAAAGAAAGTGCACACAACAGGACATGTGTATCCACCCCTGTAATTTCCAAGGAAATGGCACTGAGAGAGGAGGCTTGAGGTAACTTTCCCAGATAGGCCACAGTCAGTCCAGGTCTGGTCTCAACCATTTTCTCACAGAACCCTTGCTGGCTTTTTCTAAGCATCACTGTTTCCTTAGGATTTCACTTGTCCAACCAGAAACCTCTGTGGCCAGTGGCGCCTTTGCCTGAGTTTTGCTCAGGCCTGCTGGGCTCATTCCTCCCACTCAGCCCAGCAGGCTGCACTCAGCTCACCCTACCAGTCCAGATCCCCACCTGCCAAGGGTGATCCAGGCTTTCAGTGGCAAGAGGCATGTGAGTGAGTGAGTGTGGGGTCTGGCCACTGCCCATAGCCAGGCATGCCAGCTGCTGTGGTAGGGTGGGTAGCTCCAGGCGCTGTCACAGGTGACTGCTCCATGCAAAACTGCAGCTGGATCAGATGTACCACAAACAGCTTCTGCTGTGGGTACCCGCATCTGGACAAGGGAAACATGGCAGTGCCCAGAAGCCAGGAGCTGCAGAGCCCCAAAGAGGGTGTCACAGCCCTGGCTTGGGAAGCCTCTAGGTCTGGGCTCCCCAAAGGGCCACAGCTCTTCTCTCCATCTTGTCACCTGCAATGTGGCAAGCAGCGGGGGGCATATTTCAGCCCTGTCAGTCCCACCATTCAGTGGGTCCTGAGTTCTTGTCCCATGTCCAGGAAGAACAAGATACACGGACAACTGGAGGATGAGCAAGGTGGAGAGGAGTTTTATTGAGCAACAGAACTGCTCTCAGGAGACCCAAAGTGGGTAACTCCCTTCGGCAGGCAGGTTATCCTGATGAGTGTTCAGCTCTCAAGTGGAAAGGAGACCTGTAGTGAGTAGCTCCTTTCCACAGGCAGGTTGTCCTCACAAGTATCTGAGCCTGGATTAGTCTGGGGTTTTTATGGGCTCAGAAGGGAGGAAGTGCATGCTGATTGGTCCATGGGTGGCCATGGGTAAGCCTAGAAAAAGGACCATAAGTTCTCACTCTGGGCTGCAGCCCCCATCCAAAACTGGTAGCCCAGGCCCCAGGCTTCAGGTCATCCCTGACTTGAAGGTGGGGTTTCACTGGGGACCTGTCCCTTCCTGCCCAGGAACCTGTCTGCCATTAACATGCCATCCATGGCACCCAGACTGTCCACACCAAGAGGTGCCCAGAGACATGCCAAACTGCCCTCAGCGCCCCCACCCCCACTCCACCAGCCCCCTTCAGTGCTCGTCAGTGCCCAAAGTCTTGAGGTGGCTGAGGCAGCAGGGGGCTGGTGTGTGAGCACCAACCTGAGTGCACTCATATCCAACTGGGTTATGACAGTACCCAGGCTTGGCCATAATTTTCCACCCTAGAGCAAGTGCTGGGAGCAGGGAGAGCCCAGGGAGCAGGAGCAGGCACTATCAAGCCTACAGGGGCAGGGAGCTTCCTGGGCCCCTGAGAGCACAGGGATGCTGGGGTCTGGAGCCACAGCTGGGCTGCTGCAGCTACACCTGAGAGCTTGGGCTCCTGCCCCACCAACTCAGTAGGGGGCAGGGCTCTCACTCGTTCCCAGCTTCCACTGGCTGTGTGTCCCCTGCTGCAGCTGGCATCCTCCCAGCAGCTGCTCCAGATGGGCTGTTGCCACCATCAATCCCCTCTCTGAAGAGGTACATCTAATGGCCATTAGGATAGGGTTGATGACTGCTCTTCAACAGCTTCTTGCTGACAGGGGGCGCTGTTTCAGGGAAAACAGCAGTCAGATCTGTCTCAGAGGCTTATCTAAGGATACCTGGTAAAAAGAGAGCAAATTGTCCAAGGCTCCAGTTGCATGACCGCTTGGAATTTGATGGTCTCTAGGTGAAAAGAAACAAATTTTACAACGAGGTTAAGTATGCTGAGAACAACATTTGGGCCACTTGATAGGTTTTATCTTTACCAAGGTAGAAGACTTGGTGGAGGATTTTAAGAACTTTCCATTGACTGGAAGCTGGTAAATGAAGCTTGCTGTCCTCTGATTGCAGCCACCCAAAAGGTGGACCGTTCTATCTCCACAGAAGAATACTGGGGTTTTATTTCTTTTATGGAGCCCTCCCAGATCAGAAATCTGGGGCCCTCTTGCTACTGGCTTAGCTGCTTCATCTGCCAACTTATTTCCCTCAGCAATTTCATCTGTCCCTTTTTGGTGGCTTTACAATGTATTACTCCACTTCCCATGGAAGGAAGTCTGAGGATAATAGTCTATTGACTTCCTGATGGTATTTAATGGGAGACCCATTGGCTGTGAGAAAGTCTCTCTCTTTCCAGATGGTGGCATGGGCATGGAGGACTAGGAAAGTATACTTAGAATCAGTATAAATGTTAAGTTGTTTCCCCTTGCTTAATTAAAGCTCCTTTGTGAGGGCAATTAGCTTAGCTAGTTGAGCACTTATGCCCGAGGAGAGAGGCATGCCCTCAATAATGTCATTCAGGGTGACTTCTGCATACCCGGCCTTACAGATCCCTTGCTTTACAAAGGAACTTCCAACCATAGAGTTCAGTCTGGGTTCTCTAAGGGGGTTTCTTTGAGGTCCTCTCTGGCCACATAGCTTTGCACTGCTTTCTGTTTGCAGTCATGTTCAAGCTCCCCAGCCTCCTCTGAAAGGAAGGTGACTGGGTTTAGGGAGGGACAGATTATTAACTGAACTACAGATCCCTCTAATAGCAGAACTTGATATTTGAGGTGGCAGTTGGCTGTTAGCCAAAGACTTCCCTCAGAAGACAGCAGCCCTGCCGCATTTTGTGGGGTATAAACAGGGGAGTTATTCCCCCATGATAAACTTAGCAGCCTTTAGTACCAGCAAAGCTACCACTGCAACTGCCCAGAAGCAGGCCAGCCATCCTTTAGCTACCAAATCAAGCTTTTTGCTTAGGTAGCCTACAGTCTGCTGGGCTGCACCTTGGGACTGGGTTGGAACCCCCAGGGTTATTCCCTTCCTTTCTGATACATAATGATTGAACATTTCCCCAGTGGGAAGACTAGGGACTGGTGCCTCAAGCAAGGCTTGTTTTAACTTGTCAAAGGCCCTGTTAGCCTCTGGTTCCCAAGTTAGGGAGTGGGTCTTAGCTGCCTGAGTTTCCTTTATTAGGTGATATAAGGGACAAGCTATTTCACCATACCCAGGTATCTATAACCTGTAGAATTCTGTAATGCCTAAGAATCCCCTCAGTTGTTTGAGGTTTGTGGGAGAGGAAAGGAGGAGATAGGCTTAATCCTTTCTTTGCCTGGTGCCTTGGTCCCCTCTGATAAGACTAGACCCAGGTACTTCACTGAAGTCTGACAGGACTGATCCTTAAATTTTGAGACCTTGTATCTTCTGTTAGCCAGAAAATTAAGAAGAGCCTTACTACCCTCCTGAGAGATTTCCTCAGTTGGGGTACAGAGAGAATGACATCTACATATTGTAAAACCTTAACCTGAGGATAAAGGAACTCGGAGAGATCTTTTTACAATGCCTGTCCAAACAGGCTGTCTCAGAATCCCTGAAGTGGCACTGTCCAGGTTAGGTGGGTGGACTGGATGAGGGATCCTCAAATGCAAACAAATACTGGGAGTTGGGGTGTAATGGTATGCAGAAAAATACATCCTTTAGGTTCAGGACTCTGAACCATTAATTCCTTCAGGTATTTGAGAGTGTAGGCATTGGGAACCACCAGATGAATTGGAACCACAGCCTCATTAATGAGGCTGAGGTCCTAAACTAGTCTCCATACCCCATTGGGTTTTTGTACTCCCAATATTGGGATACGACAAGGGCTACTGCAGGATTTGAGGAGGCCCTACATCCTCAAGTTATTGATGATGGCTTCTAGTCCTTTCCTAATTTCTGGTTTCAGGGGATATTGTCTTTGGATACGGAAGGATAGGATCCTTAAAGTGGATCCAGACCAGTGTGATGGTTGTGGCTCAGTCAATTTTCCCTTGAGTTGCTCAAACTTCTGGGATAATACTGGTCTCCACTAGGAGGAGACAAAGTGTTTGTCCTGGAGCCATAAGGATGGTGGTTCCCATACAAGCAAAAATATCCCTGCCCAACAGAGGAGCTGGGCTTTCAGGCATGATTAAAAAGTCATGAGTAAACAAGAGGTCTCCCCAACTACAACTAAGGGGTTGGGGAAAACATAGGGTTAAAGGCTTTCCTGAGACGCCCCTCATGGATGTGTGAAGAGAAGAGGGGGCCCTAGATTGGAGAGGAGAATTGAAAGGCTTATTCTGGTTTCCAGAAGAAGGCTCACCTTCCTCCCTTTGGCTTCCAGAATCACCTGGGGTCTTGAATGGTAATGGCAATCTGAACCACCCGCCGAATCCGGGGAGAGGAGCCCCAGGACCTGTCAGTCGGGAGACTCGTTCTGGACCTAGTGACTTCGGTCTCCAGGGATAGTCTACCCTACAGTGGTCCCCATTGCAAATTGGACAGTGTCAGCATGACTTCCTCCTGCTGTAGGGACAGTCCTTCCTAAAGTGCCCTGGCTTGTCACATTTGTAGCAGTTAGCAGGTGCATCTCAGGGACCCTAGGGTTTGTGAACCTGCAAGGCGGCCATTAGAACCTTTGCCTTTTTCTTGTATCTCCTTTCTCTTTTTTGAGTTTCCTCCTCATCCCTATTGTAAAAGACTGAGTTTGCCACTTTCAGGAGATTCTCTAAAGTACTATCAGGTCATATAACCTGTTTCTGGAGCTTCCTCCTGCTATCAGGGGCTGCCTGTGTGATAAACTTATCCTTTGGGATCAGTTGTCCCTTGACTTAATCAGGAGATAGAGGTAGGCTTTACCAAGACCTCTTTTAGCCTTTCTAGGAAGGCAGTGGGATTCTCATCTAATCCCTGGTCTATCATGGATAGTTTGGAGTAATTGAGAGGCTTAGTTCTAGTCCTTCGTAAGCCCTCCAGTATGCACATCTGAAAGTGTTTTATCCTCCATTCTCCCATTTCATCATAAATTGGTGTCCCATTTACAGTCCTCCAATGGTACTGCTATTCTTCCAATTGGATAAGGCTTATCCCCTTCCTTGGCACTATATGAGATATGAAGCTCATACCTCAAATTCTCTGCCACTTGCAGGGTGGCCTCTTTTCCAGCGGTAGTCAAGGTCTAATTCAAAAGTAACAAATATCCTTCCAGAAGAGTTTGAATATTTAGGTTAAATTCTGGGAAGCCTCTATACACCTGTCAGGGTCATCTGAAAACTTGCCAAGACTCCTCTTAATTTGCCTTAAGTCTTGTAGTGAAAAGGAGACCTGGACCTTAATGGGGCCATAGTCATCAGGCATCTGTTGTAGGGGCAGGAGTGAGACTGAAACTTGCCTAAAATGAGAATGTCTAGGATGGGGCAAGCTTGGAAGAGAAGCTGGATGAAGAGGAGCAGAGGGAGTTGACTACCAAACTGGAGGTATCTCTGGGGTTTGCTTCCCTAGTTTCCTGGGATTTTCCCTTGCAGTCTCTCCTAAGATGACCACTAGAAGGGCTGAATAAATCCTACAATGTTGGCAAAGGTCCAGATTACCCTGAAAGGCAAAGAAAGCACATAAGGGGCTTTGGACCATTTGCCCTCGTGTTTACAGAAAAGGTACAGCTGCAGAATGGTATTGAAATTAATTCTTCCTTCCTGAGACCATGCTTCTCCTTACTGAGACCATGCTTCTACTTCCTGCAGAGCATAATTCAACCACACCTTCGTGCAAAGGGATATGAGTCACTTTTTCTCCAGAGTCTGAGGGTGAAAGGAGCCTCAGTGATTCAGGATGCACTATAGAGGAGTGGAGGCTGAAGATGATTGGTTACCATCTGGAAAAGAAGACAGAGGATGAAAAAAGCATTTTTTTTCTTTCTCCAGGGTCTGATGGTCAGAGTTCCAGTAATTCAGGATGCACTCAAGAGGAATGCAGGCTGAAGATGGTTGGTTATCCATCAGGAAACAGGTGAAAAAGGCATCCCTTTGTTCCTTTCTCTTTCCAGCAAATACCTGAGGTATGTGAGGGAGATTTAAAAAAAGGTGCTCCCTTATTTCTTCTGACCTTATATCCCCGAGTCCCAGTGACCTTTGCAGGTGCCAACCATGGGTGCAAGTGCGACTTTCACCCATGAAGCAGGAAGGCATAGCCAGCAGGAATATTCACACTCACCTATTTGCTGCTTAAGCCTCCCGCTGTCGGTAACCTTTGAGTTCCCCAGATTTCATCTATGCCATGGACGTGACCATGACCTCCCTCCATTAAGTGGGAGGGCCTAATTGGCAGGAATTAGTCGTGCTCACCTGCACTGTGCCCTAGACTTCTGCTGTCATCTGCCTCTGGGTCCTTTAGAGCTAGTTTTCCTTTCTAGGGCTTCAAAACAAAGCTTGGGATAAAAAAGCACCTCACAAGTGTGTATGGATCCATTAAATTAGTCCCAGGTGGCCCTCACCAAATTACAGCCAGCAACTGGGAGGGCAGCCCCTCTGTTGCTTCCCTATCATAAACAGGTGAAGATGTGGGACCAGGTCCTCCTCAGACAAGGGAGAGAAAGGGAGTTCTGGGAACTGGGGACCTGGCCTAACAAGGTGCCTCCCAAGACGGAAAAACCAATAGGAAAGCTCCCTGTATTTACAGGACTTTATGGACTCCTGACATGGTGGAGGAAAGAGGGGAAAAAAACAACACAAGTGTAGGGGAGAGGAAGGTGCCTGGGGAATCCTCTTGCCGTATGCATGTGGGTTCTTTCAACAGAGGAGAGAAAACTCTCAATTGTTACATCCTCCTTGCTTCTAAGAACAGATAGATACAGCATTGTTTTGATTTACATTCCTGATGACTAAGCCAAGTGCTCATGCTACTCTGTAATATTTTGTATGTGGTTTGCAACAACACCCTTAACATTGTATATAAAGAAGAGGACAGTAGCTGGGGCAGTTGTGAAAGAAAGTGTGATAGGTAAGACTGGGGGTCCTAGTACCAACACTCTAATGGGTGGTCAGGAACTGTAGTCCAGGAGCCTTTGGAGTTGTAGCCAACATGGAGTTGTAGCCTCAGCTTGATACCCTCAGTTGCCCCAGGGCCTCCCTCCAATCCCATGCAATGGGTAGACCTCCATGAAGGGAAATTGGATTGGAACAAAACCAACATTCCCAACACCCAAGGGTGGCAGGAGATTGACAGTGTCCTCCCCAGCAAGCCGGTCCTCTGTGTCTTAAGTCCGGTAGTCATGCTAATTGCTTTTAACTGGCTGACAGAGGCCCCATGTTTTTCTTTCATTTTGGATATTGTGGTGTTTAGGGACTCTGATAAAAGGACAGAAAGCAGCAAGTCTGCTTTTACTTACCCTTCTCAGATGAGCCCCCACAAAATGTCACAGGATCCTTTTTCTGTGGAAACCTCTGTGGCTGGTCATGCCTTTGCCTAACTTTTGCTCAACCTACTGGATTTGTTCCACCCACTCAGCCAAGCAGGCTGCATTCAGCTTACACCACCAGCCCAGATCCCACACTGCCAAGAGCAAGCCAGGCTTGGAGTGGTGAGGGGCATGTGAGTGAGCAAGTGTGGGGTCTGGCCACTGCGCATAGCCGGGCATACCAGCTGTTGTGGCAGGGCAGGCAGCTCCAGGCACCAGCTCCGTGCAAGGCTGTGGCTGGATCAGATATACTGCAAGCAGCTTCTTTTGTGGGCACCTGCATCTGGACAAGGGGAATGCTATGGCACCCAGAAGCTTGGAGACACCAGGAACTACAGAGCCCCAAAGAGGGTGTTACAGCCCTGGCTCAGGGAGCCCCTACGTCTGGGCTCCCCAAAGGGCCACAGCTCTTCTCTCCTTCTTATTGCCCACAATGTGGTGAGCGGGAGGGTGTGTTTCAGTCCGGTTTGTGTTACAGATCTTTCAGTTCTGCCATTCAGTGGGTCCTGAGATCTTGTCCTGTGTCCAGGAAGAATGGAGTACATGGTCTACTGTGGAGTGAGCAAGGCGGAGAGGAACTTTATTGAGTGACAGAACAGCTCTCAGGAAACCCAAAGTGGGCAGCTCCTTCCAGCAAGCAGGTTGTCCCAGCGAGTTTCCAGCTCTCAGCAGAGAGAAGACCCATAATGGGTAGCTGCTTTCCACAGGCAGGTCTGGGCCTGGCTGAGAGTCTGAGCCTGGCTGAGGCTGGGTTTTTTGTTTGTTTGTTTGTTTGTTTTTGAGGTGGAGTCTCACTCTGTCGCCCAAGCTGGAGTTCAGTGGCATGATCTTGGCTCACTGCAACCTCTGCCTTATGGGTTCATGCCATTCTCCTGCCTTTGCCTTCCAAGTAACTGGGACTACAGGTGCCCACCACCATGTCCAGCTAATTTTCTTGTATTTTTAGTAGAGACAGGGTTTCACCGTGTTAGTCAGGATGGTCTCGATCTCCTGACTTCATGATCCACCTGGCTCAGCCTCTCAAAGTACTGGGATTACAGGCGTGAGCCACTGTGCCCAGCTGAGGCTGGGGTTTTTATGGGCTCAGAAGGGAAGAAGTGCATGCTGATTGGTCCATGGGTGGCCATGAGCAGGCCTGGAAAAAGCACCATAATTTCTTACTCTGGGTCAGACTTCACCCAGATCTGGCAGCCTGGCTCCCAGGCATTAGGCCACCCCTGGCTTAAAGGTGGGGTTTCACTGGGGACCCGCCTATTCCTGACAAGGAATCTGTCTGCCATTAATAAGCCATCCATGGTGCCCAGGCTGTCCACAGCAAGAGGTGCCCACAGGCCTGTGCCAAGCCACCCTCAGCCCCCACAGCCCTCCTGCTGTGCTTGTTGGTGCCCAAAGTCTGGAGGAGGCCAAGGTGGCAGGTGGTTGGTACATCAGTGCCACCCTGAGCATGTGCACACCTTACTAGATTGTGACAGTGCCCAGGCTGAGTCACAACTTTGCTCCACCACAGAGCAGGCACCAGGAGTGGGGACAGGCCAGGGAGTGGGAGCAGGCACTTTCAAGTCTGCCAGGGAAGGGGGCCTCCTGGGCTCCTGAGAGTGCAGGGATGTTGGGGTCTGGAGCCACGGCTGGGCTATTGCAGCTGCACCTGGGAGCACGGGCTCCTGCCCTGCCAACTTGGTAGGGGGCAAAGCTCTTATCTGATCCCACTGGCTTTGCACAGCACACAGTACCAGCCACACCTTCCCTGCTGCAGCCGGCATCCTCAAAGTGGCCACTCCAGATGGGCTGTCATTGCCCTCACAAGTATAATTTATCTTTCAATGGAATTGGCTATTTGCTGGAAAATATTATAATAAGAAGCAGAGAAAAGACTGTCCACAGCTTCAATTTGGGTTTATTGTCCTTCCTGTGCCCTGAACGTCTTGTGTTCCCAAAGTTCACGTATTGAAGCCCTAATGCCCAGTGGGGTGTTATCCAGAGGTGGCACCTTTTGAAGGTAATCAGGTTTGGATAAGGTCCTGGTGGTGGAGCTACAATGGGACTCTTGGTATGTGGGAATGAAGGGACCAGTGCTTTCTCTCACTCTTCACTGACTGAAGGATACAGCAAGAAAGCATCTGTCTGTAAACCAGGAAGAGGGGTCTCACCAAGAACGGAAAAGGCCAGTACCTTGATCTAAATTTTCCATCCTCCAGAACAGTGAGAATTTATTTCAAAATTTTGTGCATAAGCCAAATCTAAGTCAACCAGTCCCTCTCATCCCTCTGACTGGCCACATTGATTAGTTCAGTCATGGTCATATGACCTAACTTTGTCCATGAAGATTTAGCCCAGGAATTGGTTTTTTGTTGGTTGAAATGAGAGATACCTGTCAGGCTACATGCTAACAGGGAAATGTTTGACTCCAACTGCTTCATTAGCCATCCTCTGATCATAAGGAGAGACGGCAGATGAAATTAATCCCCTGCCTGAAAGCAAGGATGAGAGAAATAAGGAAACTGGGTCTCTGGGAATGTCATTGAGCCACTGGATCAGATTCACCTGACAGCTGCTCTGTCTTTGGACTTTTGTGGTCCACTGAATTCCCTTAATTATGTAAGCCAGCTTGAGTTGCATTTTTCTGTTACTTGCAACCAAAGCATCTTAACAAATAAATATATTTCAAGGTTCTAATATTAGGTGAAGAAAAATTCATGACTCATAATGTCTTAATTAAACATTTTTCAAAAAATATTATTCTTTGTCCTAGTTAATTAACACTTTAGTCCCTAAATTTTTTTTTTTTCTAAATACTAACATGACCAAATCTACTTTCTTTTGTTGGTATTTGCATACCTATCTTTTTCTAGGCTTTTCAATGTAAATTTGTTGTGTTCTTCTATGTATATCTCTTAGGACAGGATATGGCCTAGTTAATCACCTTTTATGTCTTATAAGTTCTTAATTAATTGAAGACAGGTACAAGAAATCAGATGATAGAGCCAAGAACATATTGCAACAGAAGTAGATTCGTGGTTGCCTTGGGCTGGGGGTGTTGGAGGGGTGAGAAAATAGGGAGAGTGAGAATGGGAAGTGATGGCAAGGGGTTATAGAGTTCATCATTCATTTTGAGTAATACAAATGTTCTAAAATTGATTGTGGTGATTGATGCACAGTTCTGTGAATATGCTAAAAGCCATTGAGTTGTACACTTTCAATGGGTGAATTGTATGGTATGTGAATTATGTCTTGAAGCTGTGAAAAAAGAAGATATTGAATACATAAAACAAGAATAGGATGCTATGGAAAAGAAGCAATTATAAAGCCAGAAAATAATTCTTGTAAATTTGAAGTATTATTGTCAAAATGTGTGTGTGCGTCTGTGTGTGTCTGTGTGTGTGTGTATATATATATATTTAAACATCTTATGTTGCATTTTTTTCTGTTACTTGCAATATTAATAGTAGTATTTGAAAAAATACATATACACATTTATTTGTCTACACACGTGTGCACATATATCTATGTCCATATGTATAATAAAATTTCCCACAGTATGGGACAATAAGGTAAAAAGGTTTTTAAAAATGAGAGAAAAGATAAGAAAGCAAGAAAATCAATCCATGAGGTTGAAATATCTAATAGACTCAAAAACAGAAGACAGAGAGAAAGGGACAGAAATAGTAAAATAATAATATAATAATAGGAGACAATTTCCCAGAACTGAAGCACCTGGGTCTTCAGTTTGAAGGGAACTCAAATGCCCAGCATAGTGAATAAAAGAAGGCCCATGGGACATCAGCACAAAATTCCAGAATATCAAGAATAGTGGAAATATCCTACAAGCTTCCAAAATAGGTGGATGTAGGGAAGGAACACTTTGGCATCAGCTGCCTCATCAGGTACTCCAGCTGCCAGAAGAAAGTGGAGGACTGCCTCCAAATTTCTAGGGGAAAGGAATTTTGAACCTAGACATCTAGGACAAGCCAGCATTTAAAGGCAAATAGATCTTTTCAGATCTGAAAAGACTCAAGGTTGACCTTGCACACATTTTGAGAAGTTATTTGGGATTTCTCCCCACCAAAAAGGGGATACACCTTGAGGAAGGGCTCCAAGAAGAAAGTGAGTCCATCCTAGGAGGATAAGGAGTAGCAGTCCTTGGGTGACAGCCAAACAGCAGTTAGAGAGTAACTGATCCAAAGAGAAGGAGGGAATTGTCCAGGAACAAACCAGAGACTGTAGAGCAGCCTCTTCTCATCAGTGGGGGCAGTTTGCCCAGTAGAGCCTATCCTCAGCTGATTTTCAGGATCTGCAAGGGTGACTTTCCAGCAGGCTGCCTTCCCAACACCCAGCCCTCAAGGGCAGATGGTGGAGAAATAACCCACAGACACATAACTACCCAGCTGGAGGATCTTGACCAAGTCCAGGAGCAGAAGAATGAAGGAAGAAGCAGAAGAAAGGAGGTGAGCAGGTGTATCAGTTAGCTGTTGCTGTGTGACAAAATGCCCCAAGGTTCAGTAGCTTCAAATAACAACCGTGTAGTACTGCTCATGAGTCTGTGGGCTGGCAGGATGCTTCTGATCATCTGAACCAGACTCAGCAGGGCTCACTCGGGTATCAGCTACACATCAGCATCTGGGATGGCTCCGCTGCTGCTGAGTGGTGTCTTTCATCCTGCAGCAGGTTAGCCCAGAGATCTGAAAGGAAGAGGAAGCATGCAACAACTGTTACGGCCTAGCCTCACAACCTGAACCCCCTTGCTTCTGCCATCTTCTGTATACCAAAGTTAGTCACAGGCCAGCTCGGATCCAAGGGGTGAGAAATGCACTCCGCATCTTCACGGGAGTTACTGCATAGTCACCGGGCTGAGGACACAGATGCAAGGAGGGCTGCAAAACCACAGCCCCACTGTTGTAACCAACCTACTATGGGGATGGAGAGTAAGGATTTTTTAAAGGTAGCAAAAGGTTACTTCTCCTACCATGTGGGATCTCTTTTCTTTTCTTTCCTTTATTTTGGTCAAGACAGAGTCTCACTCTGTTGTCCAGTCTGGAGTGCAGTGATGCAATCATAACTCACTGGTGCCTCAAACTCCTGGGCTCAAGCAATTTTCCTATCTCAGCCTTCCAAGTAGCTAGAACTACAGGTATATGCTACTGCACCTGTCTGATTCTTTTTTTGTAGAGACAGGGTCTCAATATGTTGCCTAGGCTGGTCTAGAACTCCTGGCCTCAAGCCATCCTTCTGTCTCAGCCTCCCAAAGCACTAGGATTACAAGCATGAGCCACTGCACCCAGCCAGATCTTTTTTCCTCTGTGACCAGGGCAGAAATGGACCATTTCCCAGATGAGAAATCTAGACTTTCTGTGCGGTGCAGACATTGCCGTGTTCATTTCCTTATATTCCACATATAACGAAGTCTCGGGGTGGTCCCAGGCTGGAGTTCAGTACATGGCTGGAGCAGAGCATTGGAGGGGAGACTCTCCCACTGTAGCACATGGTGGCAGCCTAGGGCTCCAACTAAGGCTGTCAAGAGAAGGAAGAGCTAGTCCCCCACCCGCGCCTGCTTCTTTGCTGAAGTTGATCTTTCCAGAAACCAAGCATGGAGGTTCTGAGGGTAATGAAAGTGCCTGCTCAGGCGGAAACTTAGAATTATGCCAGCTGCTCCCTCGTCTGCAAATGGAGACCTTAAGTCACCTTGGAACAGACTCGCCTTATTATCTCTGGAATCTCCTTAAGTTGTATAAATGCAAGGCAGGCCGGCACTGCTTTTTTTTTTTTTTTTTTTTTTGAGAAAGGGTGCAGATTGACCCTCGCTTTCTCTGACTTGGAAATGTCTGCCCTTCCAAAGAATCCTTAATATACAATGCCAGGGAGAAGCGGGGGCAAATTCACCCAAGGGCCAAGAGCCTGCCAGCAAAAAGGGATTTGGGACTTTGTTCCCTTCTTTTATTGTAACCAGAGAGGTCCCCTGTGGGAAGGGTGGCGAGGCCCCAGAGGGTACCTCTCTGCGAGAGGACAAAGTCTGGCTGGCAGTGGCCTAAGCAGCCATGTAGCCTCGGGTTCTTACACAGGTTGTGGCAGAGGCTCAGACCCTGTGAGCAACCAGGCATTCAAAAAGCTGTCGGTTTACAGCCTCCGGGAAACACCTGCCTCTGGGGTTCTTGAACAACTTGTGCGGCCGGGAAGCTTGCACGCTCAAGATGCAGGATGCCTGTCAATCGGAGCAAGCGGGCGGACGAAAGGAAACCATAGGGCAGGAGATGGGCCCCTCTGTGTGCGCGACTGGTCTCGGCCCTTTGCTCGGATCCTAGCACTCAAGACAGCTGGCCTCACGCGGAGGTCCTCTGGTTGGCCTCTGCCTCTCCGACTCCCCCACCCCTTAGAACTAAGGCCTCTGGCACTGCTCTCCGCAATCCCACCGTCCTCTCTCTGCACCGCCCCCACCCCATCTCAGGGCACAGGACCTGGCATCAGTAGAGGATTCTTGCGCGAATTCGGTGCACGTTGAAGCATCCTGCAGAACCCATTTCCACTTTCAGCTGCGTGGGCCGGCAGGGACGCGCTCTTCCTCGCTGGCCAGGCAGGCAGTTCCTTGGGCTGGACGCAGGTACCTGCCCGCCGGGCTTCTCAGAGCGCCTGGTCGCAGCATGCACTTCTGAAGGCTGCCGCGAGGTGGCACTGCGGCTTCTTGGGAAACAACGTGAGGTCTCCTTTCAGAGGATCTGACCTGGGATGCCCACTGACCCGCGCAAGCGACGGGGACGGGGTACGTGCCTCCCGGGCGCTGTCAGTAGGCCACCCACAGGGACCCAGCACCGCCAGGGCCGGTCAGTCCTGCCCAGAGTGGTTCCCAGGGGAGCTGTGTTCCAGCTCAGTGCCTCTACCTCCAGGTCTTGATTTCCTCTTAAAATAAGGAGGATGACACAGATTACGAGGGAATGAATAAGAACACACGCTATGAACTCTAACGCCGGGCAGAAATGCCTGTTGTGAATGTAGGGATGAAGAGGGAGAGGCGAACCCAACGCTGCTCTTAAGGAATGTCCTGGGGGCACTACTAAGACTAACCATGCCAGCCCAAGGCAGGCTGAGGCTTGGGAACTGTGAGAGGCTCCGAAGGCATCCTCCTAAAAGGAACATAGAAACTAACAAAGCTAAGCGCTTTGGAGCTGGAACTCGTTGAAGCCTCACAGCTGTCTCTGATTCTCTACCTTAATTATCCCCATTTTACAGACGAGGAAACTGAGGCCCAGGGAAGCTGTGACCTGGGGGAGCCCTCATGTTGGTGAGTGGGCAGGAGGGATGCAGAACTGTAAGTGGGGAGAGACACTGGAGGGAGATGGGATGGAGTGAGAGAGGGCAGGAAGGTGAGAAGGATGCCTGCAGTAGGGAAGAGGGGCAGCATGGGGCTCCTCGGCAACCCACAGCTCCTTCCCTTCTCCTCCCAGGAACTCCATCATGGCCCCATAAAACTGGGGCCTGCACACTGGCCTCTCAGATTTGGTTCCTACTCACTTGCAGAAACCACTTCACCTATAAGAATGTATTTTGTTCCTCCACAGCAGAGGTATTGTCTGCTGGTAAAAGATGCGGAGTTATAGTTATTGGGGGTGCAACTGGTTTCTGCAAGTTCTGATATCTGGAGACAGATCAGAAACTGGGAGTCACTGGGAGCTGAGTAACTAGACTATTCCACTCCATGTGGTTTCAATTATACATTTATTTATCTCACAGCATTATTTGTGCTTCTCATCCTTCAACCATGATGTGTGGAGCAGCTGAGAATTTTCCGAGAGGAGATCTGAGTGTGCTGCTTCCTGCCTGTCTTCCTCCTTTTTTAATGAATACAAGAATTAGTGGCTAAATAAAATCAACCCACAGGATAGGTGCATACAACTGCTTCATGGATTGACAGATGACAGTAACGGGCAGCAAGCCTGGAAAACCTATCACACAGGCTCAGAGCACCTCTTTTGTCAAGTTATGATGAAGAACATCCATAGGCTCAGGAAAGAAAACTCAGCAGCCAGGGAATGTGGATGAATTTCTTAGGTCTGGCAGACAAGATGTTTATGTCACACACAGGACTGAAATTCTAAGCCGCAAAGATATCAAGTCTGGGCTTGGAGGAAGATCTGGAGTTTTCTTCATTTACAAAGTCTGTGAATCCTGGATTATCCTGCACTTATCCAAGACACAGGGAAGCAAAAGACACAAGGTTTTTCTTATGAAAAGCAGAACAAGGAAGACTTGGGAGTCCAAGTGAGGTTCCAAGACCCAGCCTACAGGTGTACGGCTAGGGCTGAAAGTTGTTGCCCATCCCACGAAGACTTTTAGGCCAACCCAGTGTATCCACGCTCAGTCTCTCAATGGCTCAGCAAGGTCAACTATGAGCACTCAACACTCTCCATGGAACCACCTAGGACAGACTCGCTCCACAGCCCTCCACACTCACTTGTGTCCATGTTGGTTCTTCACCAAGGCTGTGTCTCTCCTTTTCAGTTATGTCTGCACCTTGGATTGGCTGATTTATCTTATTTTCTTGGCTCAACGCTTGGTATAGTCAAGGGATTTTGACACCTCCTGGATTTCTCCCTGCTTCCTTGCTCCCTGCCGCCAGGTAGGACACCTCAGCCTAGCTTTGCCTCTCAAGTACCCACCAGCTAATCCCTAACGGGGCCCAACAAAGCAAGCCATAAAGGAAGGTTCAACAGGTTACAATTTTGAAGCAGTGGGAAGGGGTGCCCAGTACAGAGAAGAGAGACAAGGGTGGACAGGAAGAGGCATGTCAGGACCAGAAGCTGCCACTCTTCTTCCCAGACGTAGCTAAAGAGAACACCTTTGATCAGTTGCCACTTGAGCAAATCCGCAAGATGATTTGAGAATCTAAGCATAAGTTATTAGAAGGTCTTTGCACTAAATACTGACATTATGAAAGAGAGACACCCAATTCAATCAACAATAAAAAGTGTACCTGGGGAATCAGATTTAATAGAGAAATAGAACAGGAATTTTGAATGATTAATGAGTTCAGAGAGGTGTCCAATAATATTTCCTTCAAAAAAAAAAAAAAAGCTGAGCATGGTGGCTCACACCTGTAATCCTAACACTTTGGGAGGTCAAGATGGGAGGACTGCTTGAACTCAGGAGTTCCAAACTAGCCTGGGCAACATAGCGAGCCACTGTCTCTATTTTTTTTTTAAAGGTATTAAATGCTTGATTGCCAAATTAGGAAAAACAATCTCAATAGATGTGCTGATAAATTGACTGAATATAGCTGAAAATGAAATCGACAATCTGAAGATGATAACTGAAGAATTATCCCAGAGCATGATATAAAAGTACAAAGAAATACAAAGGATGAAATAAAAGTTAAGAGATGTGGAAGATAAAGACATTGCAATAGCCACCAAATAAGAGTCTAGAAAGAATAGAGAGAAAGGAGGGGAGGAAATTTTCCAAGAAATAATACAGAAAATTGTCTCCAACCTGAAGAAATGCACCAATGTCAAGATTGCCAGGGCCCCTCCAGAGACTAATGTGATAATAGAACAATAGCTTCAAAGTTCTCAGTGGAAATCAGTTAAAACCTATAATTATATGTTTCACCTATTCTAAAGCTATCATTCATTGTGAGGGCAAAGTAAAGACATTTTCAGGCATGAAAGAAGCCAAACATTTTACTTTGTGTAAATGTTTGTGCCACAGGTGCTTTCTAAAATAAATAAATAATAGAAGATGCACTCCGGCGAAGAAAAATGGAGACCTGCAGCAGAAATGCAGTGCAAGAAGCAGTGGTGATCAAATAAAACAGTAAAAGCCATTTTTGAAGAGTAAAAAAATGTTGATTGTTTAAAATAAGAAATTTAAAATAACACTGTGGGTACGCTATTTGGAAAAGTGACAGTGTCATAAAATATTCCTGGGTATGTATCCAAAGGGAATGCATAGATATCTGTACCCAAATGATAGATACTAGAATATTCTTAGCAGCATTATTCACACACCCCTAAACTGGCACCAACACAGATGTCCATCAATAGTAGAAGAGATAACCTGTGAAATAGTCATAGAATGGAATACTATACAACACAAGAAAAGTACTACTGCTGTATGCCTTGGTGTGGATGAGTCTCAGAGGCATAGGGCCGAGCAAAAGAAGCCAGACAGAAAGGAATGGATACAACAGTTTCATGTAGATAAAGCTGAGAAGCAGGACACATGGATTTATGGTGATAGAAATGAGAATTGCAGTTTACCTTTGGTAGGAAAGGGACTGAAGGAGACGCAGGCAGGCTTCTGGAGCACCGGCAGTGCTCTGCACCATGGGAGTGTGCACCTTGGAAACACATTTAGAGCTGTAGACTTAAGACCTGGGCATGCTACTGTGTGTTTGTTATACTTTTTTTTTTTTTTTTTTTTTTTTTTTTTTTTTGAGACGGAGTCTTGCTCTGTCGCCCAGGCTGGAGTGCAGTGGCCGGATCTCAGCTCACTGCAAGCTCCGCCTCCCGGGTTTACGCCATTCTCCTACCTCAGCCTCCCGAGTAGCTGGGACTACAGGCGCCCGCCATCTCGCCCGGCTAGTTTTTTTTTTTTTTTTTTTTTTTTTTTTTTTTGTATTTTTTAGTAGAGACGGGGTTTCACCGTGTTAGCCAGGATGGTCTCGATCTCCTGACCTCGTGATCCGCCCGTCTCGGCCTCCCAAAGTGCTGGGATTACAGGCTTGAGCCACCGCGCCCGGCCGTTTGTTATACTTTAAAATAAAATAATCATGGAACGAAAAATCTGGGGAAGTGGTAAAATGCAGCAGAGGGAAGTAAAAGTGTGGTGTTTGACTTACTGTGGGAGTAACGTAACTACAGACAGTGTTTTAAATATAACTTTAATTACACATTTTTAAAGGGTTAAAATAACAAACTTTGTATGACAAAATGTAAGAAAAAGAGGAAAGAGATGACTAAAAAGCATTGTAAATAGAAGACAAAAAATGGTATAAACAATTATACTATCACACATCACAATAGATGTGAATGGGTTAAACTCGTTATTTAAAAGAAAAAAACTCTGGCTGGATAAAACTACAAACTCCATCCGTATGCTCTTTAAGTGAAACACAACTAAAAGAAACAATCCAGCAAAAATGTAATGGAAGAAATGGAAATGATAATAAAAACAAAGAAAGATGATAATATTCAAATGAAATGGAATTCAAGGTCAAATCATTTAATAAGAAAAAGAGAGGGATATGTCACATTGAAAAAAATGAACAATATTTAGGTAACAAATACTAATCCTTTTTTGTTGCACTTAAATCTTAGCTTCAAAATACGAAGGGCAGAAACCTGACAGCATTACGAGTGGAAAAGCCTAGATCCTCAATACCTTGGTAGGTGGTTTTCACAAAACTCTCACAGAACAGAAATAAATAAAAAGAGGATTTAAAAAATTAATGAGCTTAATCTAATCTCTCTCTCTCTCTCTCTCTCACACACACACACACACACTCACACACACACCCCTACCTTTCTGCTCAACTAAGAGAGATGACATATTCCTTTAACCACAAATGGAATATTCTGAAAATACTGAGCATGCACAAGGCCAGAAAGGAAATCTTAATAAATTCTGGAAAGCTGCTACTATTTAGGTCGTATTCTCTGATTGAAATGCAATAAAACTAGAAGTTAACCAAAACATTTTAATAGCTCTTAAAGGGAAACTTTAAAAATATAATGCACAAATTACATCTGAATATAAATAGTTCAGGACCACCATATCACTAAACTGTTTTGAAGCCAAAACAGTACTCAAAGGAAAAAAATGTGGTTTACATCCATTTATTAAAAAACAAAAAAGGGCTGGTCATGGTGGCTCACGCCTACAATCCCAGCACTTTGAGAGGCCAAGGCATGTGGATCTCCTGAGGTCAGGAGTTCAAGACCAGTCTGGCCAACACGGCAAAACTCCGTCTCTACTAAAAATACAAAAATTAGTCAGGTGTGGTGGCACGTACCTGTAATCCCAGCTACTCGGGAGGCTGAGGCAGGAGAATCACTTGAACCCGGGAGGCAGAAGTTGCAGTGAGATGAGATCCCACCAATGCACTTCAGCCTTGGTGACAGAGAAAAAAATAAAAAAGAAAAGAAAAAAGATTGAGAATAAATTAATTAAAAATTAAACTAAAAAACTGTTAAAAATTTTTAAAGTGGAATGAAAAGATTAACCCTAAAGTAGAAACTAATGAAGAAAAACAATGCAGTAGATCAATGAAATAGATCTTTCAAGAGACAAAACTTTAATGTAACTAAGAAATGGAACTAACAGGGAAACTCAAATAGAGATATATAACGATTGTATTAAACATACAAGACAAAACTATATTTAATAAATATCAATAAATTTAAAGACGTGGGAAAAATGGACGATTTTAAAGAAACCTATAAATTCCTAAATTTGGTTCAAGAACGAATAGTGTGACAATCATAGAATAAAGTTAAAAGGTACTCAGATATCTTCCCTCCAGAGAAATGGTAGTCTGGTTTTACAGGGGATTTCCACCAAAACTTCATTTGTGTGATTGTTTCAGGACACAGAAAAAGATCAGAAACTTCTCAACTCATTTTACAGAGGTAATGTAACCCAGAAACTTGAAACTAGAGAGGACAGCTCAGAAAAATAAAACAATATGCTTATCTTCCTCATACACATAGATGCAAACTCGTAAATAAGATGCCAAATAGAACAGGGCCTGCAGGGCCATCAGAGGACAGGGATGTTGGCTGAACAGGGTCACTTTCTGCCAAAAATCATTTTATGTATTTTTCTGTCTCAATTTATTTTTTTCCTCTTTATATGGCTCTCTCTTCTGGCTGTATCTCTATATGTTGATTTGTGAATGTCTTGGCCTTTCTTCTCTAATCTTTTTTCTTAGATTTTACATTTCTATTTCTTTGTTTATGTCTAGATTTTTCTATGAAAGTAACTGTCTTTTTTCTATGTTTTGTTTTTGTCTTTTTTCTTTCTGTCTCTATTTCTCTTTCAAGTAAGGTAAAAAGTGTGGAAAACATGTCGATTTTATGATTTTGTGAATTCAAGATGTTTCTTGTTCTTATTTTTAAATTAGGATGAACAGACCAATAAAATGGTCCAATAAAATACTGTTATAGTACAGTATTGTCTTTTAAAATTAAATTTATTTGTTTTTACTTTTTTAACAGTTAGCAAATTTAAGTCAGCAGTATACTGCAAGACATTGCATTAGGAATGCAAATATGTGTTAAATTTTAGAAAAATCTACCTATTTAAATCATTGCTTTCCTAGAGTAGAAGAAAAACCACATAATTTCCATGGAGAACAAAAACACCTTTGAAAATATTCAACATACATACTTTAATGATTTTAAAAATCAAAGCTTCTAAACGACAATGAAATACCACTGCACACCTACTAGAATGGCCAAAATCCAGAACACTGACAACACCAAATGTTGGAGAGGATGTGGAGCAATAGGAACTCTCATTCGTTGCTGTGGGAAGGCAAAATGGCACAGCCATTTTGGATGGCAATTTCTTGTAAGACTAAACTCACTCCTACTTCACAAACCAGCAATTACACTCCTTGGTATTTACCCAAAGGAGCTGAAAACTTATGTCCTCACAAAGACAATGACACATATTTACAGCAGCTTTATTCATAATTGCCAAAACTTGGAAGCAACCAAGATGCTCTTGTATATATGAGTGGATAAACTGTAGTACATCCACACAATGGAATATTATTGAGCCCTAAAAAGATATGAGCTGTCTTCCATGAAAAGATATGGAGGAACCTTAAATGCATATCACTCAGTGGAAGAAGCCAGTCTGACAAGGCTGCATACTGGATGATTTCAACTCTATGACATTCTGGGAAAGGCAAAACTATGGAGACAGAAAAAAGATCAGTAGTTGCCAGGGATTAATAGGAAGGGAGGGAAGGGCAGGCAGAACACAGAGGATTTTTAGGGCAGTGAAACTATTCTGTATGCTACTACAGTAGTGGATACAAGTCATTATACGTTTGTCCAAACCCACAGAGTGTTCAACACCAAGGGTAAATCCTCATGCAAACTAGGGCTCTGAGTGATAATGTGCCAATGCAGGTTCACTGTTTGTATCAAATGTTCCACTCCAGTGGGGATGTTGATAGTGAGGGAGGCTGTGTATGTGTGGGGCAGGGGTACATGGGAAATCTCTGTGTCTTCCACTCAATTTTGCTGTGAACCTGAAACTGCTCTAAAAATAAAGTCTATTTTTTTAAGTGGGGAAAAAACCCCAAAGCCTCTAACAAATTAGGTCCTGTCTTAGCAAAATAAAGGGCATCCAAATGCTATGGTAATCATCATACTTGATAATGAAATAAAAGAAAATAGTATTACTATTATCATTTTATTCAATGTTTTAGAGATTCTAGCCAATACCATAATATGCAGGGAAAACAGTATTAATATCCAAAAAAAAAGGGACAAAACTGAGATTATTTGCAGAGTAGATGATCATCTGCCTGGAAAACTCTCCAGAGAAATCAGCTGATGAACCAACGAGAGAGTCTGGTAGAACAGCCAGGTATCAGATCTGCACAGAAAAATCAATACCTTAATGGCATACTAATAAAAGCCAATTAGAAAAGAAAATGAACAACAAACTCGTTCTTTTCTTTTTCTTCTTCTTAGAGAGCAGGTCTGACTCTGTCACCGAGGCTGGAGTGCAGTGGTGTGATCTCTGCTCACTGCAGTCTTGAACTCCCAGGCTCAAGCAATCCTCGTGCCTCAGCCTTCCAAGCAGCTAGGACTACAGGCATGCACCACTGCGCCCAGCTAAATTTTTCAATTCTGGGGAGAGATGAGGTCTCACTATATTGCCTAGGCTGGTCTCAAACTCCAGGGCTCAGGTGATCCTCCCACCCTGGCCTCCCAAAGTTCTGGGATTACAGGCATGAACCAACATGTCTGGCCCTCATTCTTACAAATTCCGTACACTATATAGCAAAAAAAACTAATAAAAATGTCTAAAAACTATATCGAAAATCAAGCAAAGTTTACTGAATGGCCTTCAATTGGGTGAGATATGTCAATTCTCCCATAAATTAATCTATGAATTCAATGGAATTCCAATTCCTGTTAGGAATTGGGCTGCACAGCAGGAGGTGAGTGGTGGGTGGGGAGCATTACTGCCTGAGCTCCGCCTCCTGCATGTCAGCTGTGGCATTAGATTCTCATAGGAGTGTGAACCCTACTGTAAACTGCAGATGTGAGGGATCTAGTTTGCACAGTCCTTATGAGAATCTGATGCCTGATAATCCGAGATGGAACAGTTTCATCCCGAAACCAACGCCCCTTCCATCCTCCCCCACCCCATCTGTCCTTGGAAAAATTGTCTTCCACAAAACCAGTGCCTGGTGCCAAAAAGGTTGGGAGCCACAGCAACTGAAAGCTAAGTAAGACTTTTAATGGTATATGGCCAGATGATTTTGTTCCCCTGGAAGGGCAACTTTTCAGAGATAGCCAAGTAAATTTGAAGAAAGATAAACAAGGGGTCAATTTCCTTATCAGAGATCCAAATATCTTATAAACTTATAGCAGGTAAATTGGTGATGAATTACTACAGAAATGTCCAAAGAATAGAGAAACAAACCTAGAAACACATTGTGTACACATGGACAAACAGTTTATCACAAAGTTGACTTTTTAAATTCAGTAACAAAACAATGAAATAATAAGTAACTGGGGGGAGGCAACTGGCCATCTATATGAAAGAAATTCTGTATAGCACAATCCCATAGCATAATTAAAATAAATTACAAATGGCTTTAAAAGCCCAACATTAAAAGAAAACTTTTTATAATCTCAGGAGATACTTCCTTATTAAGACATAAATTCTACAAGCAAAAATTTTATGATTTAGAGATTGACTGCACAATATAAAACTTGTCAAAAGTAACATTACAAATGCATACTGTACAAGTGTGAGACTGAAAGTTATTAAAACATCTAACAAATGTGAGTAACACCCAGAACATGTAAGAGACCCTAGAAATCAATACTGAAAAGAACACATTTAAAATAATAATAAAAAGATCAAATAAAGAATAAAAGATTAAAACATAAAGTCAGCAAAAGGTAATTCACTGGTAAAATAGATATAAATGACCAAGAAGCAAAGGTAAAAGATGCTTAACTTTAGATATGATACTCAAGAGACTGCAATTAAAATTAAAGAAAAAACGTTTTTCTCTACTGCACTGGCAAGAGTTACATAGCAACCCCTCTGGCAAAGATGTGGGAATGAGCATCCACCTAGGTTATTGGCAGGCAGCAGCACACTGTCACAGTTTGTCAAAGGATTCACAAATATCTATGAGAACCTAAAAGGTGCATGAGGTTTGAACCAGCAATTGCGCTGCTAGAAATCTATTCTTCAGAAACACGTGCACAGGTGCATAAAGACACATGCACACTAGAGTTTGTTGTAGCATGGTTTGCATTCATGGTAGTGATCCATTGAAAGGGTAGGGGGAAGGCAGTAGTGGGGGTGTATCCAGGCCAGATCTGCCTCCCTCAACACGTGTGGCATCAGGAGGCTTCTTGCACCCCTGGAGGGTGGCATGTCCTGCCACGCTGCAGCTCAGAGGGAGGTCTCTCCTACATCTGTCTAGGTCCCACTGATTATAGTTGCGTGCTGTGGGCAGGTTGGTTCCTTCCTACCCCCAGGGACATCATCCTGGAGATGGGAAAAATAATAACAACAAAAACAATAATAGTACTGCGTCAGACTGTTGTGAGATTATATGCAACAGCCAGACCATGTTCTAACATTCCCCTATCTTCTTCCTAGGTCCATATCAGAAAAACCGGGGAAATGATCCCTGTGGTCAGGTGGGAGGCTCCTTGGAGCTCAGGGAGATGGGAGGGGAGTTAACCCAGCCCAGCCTGCATTATCACAAAGACAGCTCCTTTAACGTTACCATTATCACGGCCATTATCACGACCACTTACGCTGCAGCATCACCACCTGCATGGCACTGTCTGCAGGTCACCCTCTTTCTCAGCAAACGCTGACCTTTCCTTTTGTGTTCCAGGCTCTGACATGCATAGCATGTGGATTTTAATTTCAGGAATCTGTAGTTAAGTTTTTTTTTTTGTGGAGGGGACACTGGCCAGACACAGATGCAAATAGGCACAAAATTGTGCCAGCCCCATGGTGGTTTGTGGGGGACTTGGGGGCTTTGGGGGACCCAGTCTTCTAGCTCTATTTGCAATGCAAACACAAGGTTTCTACCTAAAGGGTATTGTTTAGCGGGGCTGATAGATATTACAGGAGGGAGGGTAAAAGTCCCCCAGCTGCCGACTGGGGTGGTCCCTGCTCTGAGGCAGTATTCTGATAGTGACCTTGAATACAGAGGAGGTGACCCTCTCTTTGCTCCTCACCCTGGTAATCTACTCCAACAGCTGCTCAAAGTGCACAGGGTATACAGAGGTCTTTCCTCAATAATCTATGCCATTTGGTCCATTAGGCAACTAGAATGACTACTGAAAGCTCAAAGGAAGAGTGGCAATGTGTAGCTCTTACTATTGTGTAATGCTATTTCCTTAAAAGTTTGTGCACACATTTAATGAACTCATAAAACTTAAATTATCAGAGTCTTGTGGTGAGGAGGGTGGGTACAGTTCTTTTAACTTCACATTCTAGCAGCTCTGGGTTGAAGTCACCTCTGCAGGCCTGGGAGCTGGGGGCAGGTGAGTGAATGACTCCTCCAGGGGGCTCCTCCCAGGCCAGGTGCCCAGATGGTTTCCCCATCTGTGCTCAGAACGTAGGCTAGCAGGGTGCCAAGCCTCCCCAAGGAGGAGACTCTTCTCCCTCCCCACGCCCAAACCCCTTCCTGAGCCTCAGGCCCTGAGTGCTATGGTCAGGCGGACCACTAACCAGCCTGCCTCCATTCCAGCCCCACATCCCACACCCAAGGGCCCAGCCGGCCATGCTCCATGGGGCATGACAAGGCCACGCGGGGTCCTGGAAAAAGCTTCATCTTCTGAGCCATGTGGACCTGGTTGCAAATCTTGACTCTGTGTCCTTCTAGATGTGTGATCTCAGGCAAGTCACATGCCCTGTCTGAGCCTCAGTTTCCTCATGTGTAAGATGGAAATATCCAACGTGTCAGGTTCCTTGGAATGCTGTATATCATAATAATAACCATTGATACTTGAGTGTTTCTGTGGCTGGCAGGGTCCAGGCTCATTCTGCACTCTTGCAGTAAATCAATCAAGTGACAAATTTTGCAAAAGGGAAGAGTTATTCCCCTCAAGGGTGCCAAGTGAGGAGGTGGGAGAACAGCCCTCAGATCCTCCTGCTGGAAGATAAGGTTTAGGGGTATTTACAGGTTAGGGGAGTGGGGTTCTCTAAGGCTTGGGGGAAAAGGTGATTGGCAGTGGTGAAATGAAGCAACACATTCATTCTGCACAAGTGCAGTCAGGGTTCATGGTATTTCATAGGACATGTGTATAGAAAACGGCAGTGGTAGCATGACCTGAGGGTGGAGGTTTTGGCTCTCCGATGTCAAAAAGCCACCTCTCAGGCACTTGTACAGGCCCAGTTGAAGGGTCAGTGGTCTCAACTGGTTTGAACTGGATAGGAGCTGCCCCAAGTTCCTGAAAAACAATGGAAGTGACTATGAATGTTATCTGTGAAGTGACCGATGAATGTTATCTGTGAAGTAGCCAGTGAAGGTTAAGTTTCAGCATTCAGTGGTGAGGCCTTCAGCTACCATGGACTTTAGCTTCATGGAAAAATGAAAAAAAAAAAATAACAAAAAGTGAGTGGTTGATCAAAAGGAAGCAGGCCAGGCAGCCCCGATCAAATTAACCCCTTGGTTTCATTTCCTCTTTGCCAGGTATTGTTCTAAATCCATTACATGTATTAACTCATACAATCCCATGTCAATCCTATAAGCAGGTACCATTATTATGCCTATTTTACAGATGGTGAAACTGAGAAATGCAGAGATTAAAATACATGTATATATTATATATATTATGTGTGTGTGTGCATATATATATAATACACACATACATATATGTCACAAGCTTTTCTTGATGCCCTCTCTGCTCTAAGCAGGGTCAATGGCTTGCCCGGCCTCAGCCCCTGCTGTTCCCAGCCCCTGTGAGCTCTGACAGTGCTCTGGGCTGCTCCAGAGCTCAGGCTGTGAACTTTTGCCTGGCTATGGTTGCCCACGCCTGGACTGGCTCTGAGAGTGCTGCAGAGCCCCAGGGCTCCAAGCAGACAGCTCCTGGGAGCGGGCACAAGCCTTCGTTTGAGACAGATCAGGAAGCCCAGCCTCCACCTGAGTCTGGGCTGCCTTTCAGATCACAGCTCTGTGTGCAGGGGTGTGTGTGTGTGTGTGTAGGGGTGTGTGTGTGTGCGTGTGTGCGTGTAGGAAGACTAGTGAGAGGAAATGGGATGCAGGCTGAACGAGGTCTGCTCTGAACAACCTCAGTCCCGCTTGCTGAGAGTCCTGTGGCCCATTTGGCTTTGCTGCACCAAATGCTCTCTTTTCACCCTGCTATCCTTGGCCATCCATGTCCCCTGCCTCTCTCACTCCAGCCAGCTCCGCTCAGGAGAGCTGTGATAAGGGGCGACCTTCTTGTGGCACAGCCCCAGGGGAAGCTGCTGGAGCTGTTTGGCTGACTGAGACATCCACTCAGCTGAATGGTTAAAACGAGGGCTAAAGCTGAAGATTAAAACTCTGAAAAGCAAAAAAAAAAAAAAAAAAAAAAAAAAAGGGGGGGGAAATTGAGGCCAAGGAGGCTGATCCTGACTTTCTGCTTGAGCCACTTACGCTTTTCAGCTGATTCATTCCATCTGGAGGCTTTGTTCACACGAGGAATTTCCTGGATGGAGGGAGAGCAAGTGGGAACCGAGCATGGGGACTGGGGACAATGGACGAAGTAGCTTCGTTGTCTGGACTCACTCTCTCCCTTTCTGCAATTCACACTCACACACACACACGCACACATACACACTTTATTCACATTGATGCACTGCACACACATACACACTGACACAGATGCAGCACACTCACACTGCACATGCAGCAACCCTGTCACAGCCTGGTCCTGACAGGAAACAGATGGCTGCTCAAATGGGGTACTAGGTGGGGCTTGGATAAAGGTGTGGGCAGGGCTGGTTTTGTCAGGCAGTGTGTCCAGCCCAGGGAACAAGTTGCCATGGTCTAAAGCAGACAGCCATTCTGTGCCCTCTGCCAGGGCCTGGTCTATGGGTGTGTGTGACCCACAACTGCCCAATGCTACTCCAGAAGATTGTTGGTGGCTTCCAGAACACATTTCCTTTGTTCCGAGAGAGAGAGAGCTACATGAGGACAGAGCCCTTTTTGCACAGAAGAGGGCACAAGCCATAAGTCTCTGTAGCCTTCATGTGGTGTTAAGTCTCAGGTGCCCAGAAGGCAAAAGTGGTGGAGGCTTGGCACCTTTGACCTAGATTTCAGAGGATGCCTGAGTGCCCAGGCAGAAGCCTGTCACAGGGGTGGAGCCCCCACAGAGAGACTCTGTTTAGGCAGCGCCCAGTGGAAATGGGGTTGCAACCTCTGCACAGAGTATCTATGGGGCACCGCCTGGTCGAGCTGCGGGAGCAGGGCCACCATCCTCCAGACAGCAGAATGGTAAAGCCACCGGGAAAATGCAACCCCAGCCTGGAAAAGCTACAGGCATTCAACTCTCCACCCTTGTGGCTTTGCTGGGCACAGCCCACATCGATGCCCAAGGCCTTAGGAGCCCACCCTTCACAACAGTATGCCCAGAATGTGAGACATGGAGGCAACGGAGATCATCCTGGAGCTTTAAGACTGAATGTCTGCCCTGCTGAGTTTCAGACTTGTGTGGGGCCTGTTAACCCGCTCTTTTGGCCAATTTCTTCCTTTTGGAATTGAGAATGTTTACCCAATGGCTGTATCGCCATAGTATCTTGGAAGCAAATAACTTGTTTTTGATTTTACAGGCTCACGGCTATAAGGAACTTGCCTTGAGTCTAAAATGAGACTTTGGATCTCGAACATTTGAGTTGGTGCTGGAACAAGTTAAGATTTTTGGGGACTATTAAGAAGAGATTATTGTATTTGGCAGTATGAGAAGGACATGAGGTTTGGGGGACAAGCGAAGGAAGGAATGTTATAGTTGGATGTTTGGCCCTCTAAATCTTATGTTGAAATCTGATTCCAAATGTGGGATGTGGGGCTTAATGGGAGGCATTTGGGTCATGGGGGTGGATTCCTCATGTTCTCCCTGGGGAAGGGTGCATGAATTCTCACTCTTCTAGTTCCTGAGAGTTCCCTTGAGAGCTGGCTGTTAAAAAGAGCCTCCCCTTCTCTTTCTTGCTTCCTTTCTCACCTTGTGGTCTCTGTACATGCTGGCTCCCCTTCACCTTCACTTAAAAGTGGAAGCAGGCTGGGCGCAGTGGCTCATGTCTGTAATCCCAGCAATTTGGGAGGCTGAGGTGGGCAGATCACAAATTCAAGAGATTGAGACCATCTTGGCTAACATGGTAAAACCCTGTCTCTACTAAAAAATACAAAAAAAAAAAAAAAAAAAAAAATAGCTGCGTGTGGTGGCTCGTGCCCATAGTCCCAGCTACTTGGGAGGCTGAGGCAGGAGAATGGCTTGAACTCCGGAGGCAGAGGTTGCAGTGAGCTGAGATCACAGCACTGCACTCCAGCCTGGCGACAGAGTAAGACTCTGTCTCAAAAAATAAAAATAAATAAATAAATAAATAGATAATAAAGTGGAACCAGCCCGAGCCCTCACCAGGAGCAGATATGGGTGCCATGCTTCTTGTATAGCCTGTGGAACCAAGAGCCAAATATCAATTCTTTTCTTTATCAGTTACCCAACCTTGGGTATTCCCTTGTAGCAACACAAATGGACTAAGACAGGCCACATCATTAACTGTCTCCAGGGCTGCTCCAAAGTCCATTTGCTCCCCAAAGCACAGATTGGATCAGGTCCCTCCTCTGCTCCAAAAATCAAGACTTCCCCACTGCCTGCCTTAGGGGCCAAGATTTGTACCTGTTTTTCAAGGCCACCATCCTCATGATCCAACCACACTTTCCATAATCCCCACTACATCCCGTGCTCCTAGCAGTCTGGGCCCTGTCATATCCTCCCTCAGGTTCCCCCTCTCCTTTACCCCATTAGCCCACTTTACCCTAACAAAGAGGTTCTTGACAATGGTCCAGGGATAATTTGGGGAAGTCCATTTAGGCCTAATCCAACTCAAAAGCACTGATGACTCAGGCAAACCTTTTATTGAAGATTACATAGAGATGAAAGAGGGGATTGCATTAGTCCTTTCTGCTGCTATAAAGGAATACCTGAAACTGGGTAATTTATAAAGAGGCTTATTTGGCTAATGGTTATGCAGTCTGTACAGGAAGCATAGCACCACTATCTGCTTCTGGGGAGGCCTCAGGAAGCTTCCACTCATGGCGGAGGCAAAGGGGAGCAGGTGTCACATAGCAAGAGAGGAAGCAGAAGAGAGAGGAGGAGGTGCTCAACTCTTTTGAATAACCAGCTCTTGCATGAACCAATAGAGTAAGAACTTATTACCACAGGAAGGGTACCAAGCCCTTCATGAGGGATCTGCCCCCATTACACCTCCTACCACGCCCCACTTCAACACTGGGAGTCATATTTCTTTTTCTTTTTTTTATTTCTTTTTAAATTTTTATTTCCATAGGTTATTGGGGAACAGGTGGTGTTTGATTACATAAGTTTTTTAGTGGTGATTCATGAGGTTTTGGCGCACCCATCACCCAAGCAATATACCTGCACACAATTTGCAGTCTGTTATCCCTCACCCCCTTCCCACCATTTCCCCCTGAGTCCCCAAAGTCCATTGTGCCACTCTTATGCCTTTGCATCCTCATAGCTTAGCTCCCACTTATGAGTGAGAACATACGATGTTTGGTTTTCCATTCCTGAGTTGCTTCACTTAGAATAATAGTCTCCAATCTCATCCAGGTCTCTGTGAATGCCATTAATTCATTCCTTTTTATGACTGAGTAGTATTCCATCACATATATATTTATATAATATCACAATTTCTTTATCCACTTGTTGATTGATGGGCATTTGGGTTGGTTGCACATTTTTGCAATTGCGAATTGTGCTGCAATAGACTTGCATATGCAAGTATCTTTTTCATATAATGACTTCTTTTCCTCTGGGTACATATCTGGTAGTGGGATTGCTGGATCAATAGTAGTTCTACTTTTAGTTCTTTCAGGAATCTCCATGCTGTTTTCTATAGTGGCTGTACTAGTTTACGTTCCCACCAGCAGTGTAGAAGTGTTTCCTGTTCACTGCAGTCACACCAACATCTATTATTATTTTTTGATTATTGTCATTCTTGCAGGCGTAAGGTGGTATCACATTGTGGTTTTGATTTGCATTTCCCTGATTATCAATGATGTGGAGAATTTTTTCATACATTTCTTGGCCATTTGTGTATCTTCTTTTGAGAATTGTCTATTCATGTCCTTAGCCCACTTTTTGATGGGTTGTTTTTCTTGCTAATTTGTTTGAGTTTGTTGCAGATTCTGGATATTAGTCCTTTGTCAGATATATAGATTGCGAAGATTTTTCTCCCACTCTGTGGGTTGTCTATTTACTCTGCTGACTGTTCCTTTTGCCGTGCAAAAACTCTTTAATTTAATTAAGTCCCAGCTATTTATCTTTGTTTTTATTGCATTTGCTTTTGGGTTCTTGGTCATGAAATCCTTGCCTAAGCCAATGTCCAGAAGGGTTTTTCCAATGTTATCTTGTAGAATTTTATAGTTTCAGGTTTCAGATTTAAGTCCTTGATCCATCTTGAACTGATTTTTGCATAAAGTGAGAGACAAGGATCCAGTTTCATTCTCCTACGTGTAGCTTGCCAATTATCCCAGCACCATTTGTTCAATAGAGTGTCCTTTCCCCACTTTAGGTTTTTGTTTGCTTTGTTGAAGATCAGTTGGCTGTAAGTGTTTGGGGTTATTTCTGGTTCCATTGGTCTATGTGCCTATTTTTATACCAATACCATGCCATTTTGGTGACTATGGCCTTATAGTATAGTTTGAAATCAGGTAATGTGATGTCTCCAGATTTGTTCCTTTTGCTTAGTCTTGCTTTGGCTACGCAGGCTCTTTTTTGGTTGCATATGAATTTTAGGATTTTTTTCTAGTCTGTGAAAAATGGTGGTGGTATTTTGATGGGAATTGAGTTGAATTTGTAGATTGTTTTTGGCAGTATGGGTATGGTATTTTCACAATATTGATTCTACCCATCCATGAGCATGGGGTGTGTTTCCATTTGTGTTGTCTATGATTTATTTCAGCAGTGTTTTGTAGTTTTCCTTATAGAGGTCTTCCGTCTCCTGGGTTAGATAGGTTAGGTATATTCCTAACTATTTTTTTTTTTAAGATGGAATCTCAGTCTGTCACCCAGGCTGGAATGCAGTGGCATGATCTCAGCTCACTGCAACCTCCACCTCCTGGGTTCAAGTGATTCTCCTGCCTCAGCCTCCTGACTACCTGGGACTACAGGCATGTGCCACCATGCCCAGCTAATTTTTTGTATTTTTAGTAGAGATGGGGTTTCACCATGTTAACTAGGATGGTCTCGATCTCCTGACCTCGTGATCTGCCTGCCTCGGCCTCCCAAAATGCTGGGATTACAGGCATGAGCCACCGCTCCCAGCCAGTATTTTAATTTTTTTGCAGCTATTGTAATAGGGGTTGAGTTCTCGATTTGATTCTCAGCTTGGTCGCTGTTGGTGTACAGAAGAGCTACTGACCTGTGTACATTAATTTTGCATCCGGAAACTTTGCTGAATTCTTCTATCAGTCTTAGGAGCATTCTGGAAGAGTCTTTAGGGTTTTCTAGGTAAATGATCATATCATCAACAAACAAAAATAGCTTGACTTCCTCTTTACCAATTTGGATGCCCTTTATTTCTTTCTCTTGTCAATTGCTCTGGATAGGAGTTCCAATGCTATGTTGAAGAGAAGTGGTAAGAGTGGGCATCCTTGTCTTGTTTCAGTTCTCAGAGGAACTTTCAACTTTTCCCCATTCAGTATTATGTTGGCTGTGGGTTGGTCATAGATGGCTTTTATTACATTGAGATATGTCCCTTGTATGCTGATTTTGCTGGGAGTTTTAATCATAAAGGATGCTGGATTTTGTCAAATGTTTTTTCTGCATCTATTGAAATGATCACATGATTTTTGTTTTTAATTCTGCTTCTGTGGTGTATCACATTTATTGACTTGCATATGTTAAACCATCCCTGCATCCCTGGTATGAAACCCACTTGATCATGGTGGATTATCTTTTTGATATGCTGTTGGATTCAGTTAGAGTATTTCGTTAAGGATTTTTGCATCTATGTTCCTCAGGGATATTGGTCTATAGTTTTCTTTTTTGGTTATGTCCTTCCCTGGTTTGCATATTAGGGTGATACTGGTTTCACAGAATGATTTAGGGAGGATTCCCTCTTTCTCTATCTTGTGGAATAGTGTCAATAGGATTGATACTAATTCTTCTTTGAATGTCTGGTAGAATTCAGCTGTGAATCCATCTGGTCCTGGATGTTTATTTGTTGTTGTTGTTGTTGTTGTTGTTTCTTACAAGAGCTGCTCAAAGGAGCTCTAAATCTTGAAACAAATCCTGGAAACACATTGAAACAGAACCTCTTTAAAGCATACATTTCACAGGACCTATAAAACAAAAATACAATAAAAAAACAAGGTATACAAGCAACACATAGAAATGGTACCTCTCACATCTCAATACTAACGTTAAATGTAAATGGTCTAAATGCTCTACTTAAAAGATACAGAACTGCAGAACGGATAAGAATTCACCAACATCTGCTGCCTTCAGGAGACTCACCTAACACATAAGAACTCACATAAGTTTAAGGTAAAGGGGTGGAAAAAGACATTCCATGCAAATGGACGCCAAAAGCAAGCAGGAGTAGCTATTCTTACATCAGACAAAGCAAACAGAGGCTCCTGCATTTGGACCCTTCCAGACCTCAACTTACATACCTCTTCATTTGGCTGTTCAATCGTGTCCTTGATAAGAAACTTTAACAGTGAGTAGAGCACTTTCCTGAGTTCTGTCGGTAGTTCCAGTGATTATCAAACCTGAGGGCCGGGGGCGGGGATGGTGGGAACCACTGAAATGGTTGTCAGCCTTGGCACCCATTTGTGGCCAGCATCTGAAGTGGGGAGCAGTCTGACGTGATTGAGCCCCTCACCTGTGAGGCTGCACTGACTCCAGGAGTTGGTGTCAGAACTGGACGGATCTCTAGGATACCTAGTTGGTGTCAGAGAATTGGAGAACTTGGTGGTATGGGGAAAATGACATGTATTTGGTGTCACAGGTGATAACAGAAGACACCACTGCCACTTTTAACCAAAACCTCCTTTCCCAGATTTTCCCTCCCCACCCAGTTTCTGGCTCTTCTCTTTCCTTCACTCTAAGCCCCACTCCTCCAACACACTGGCTCTTCCTCTACTCACTCCTCACCCACACCTTGGAAAATCCATCTAGCTTGCAACCAATTCAACAAAATCCTCAGTGGCTAGCCTGAACGGTCTCAACAGGACAAACACTCCCAGACCCAGCTGTTTTTCTTCTTCAGGTCTGAGGAGGGTGGGAACAAGGGGCTCAAGTCAATCCCATCCTACAGCTGAGGCATCTGAGGTTCAGAAAGGAAAAGAGTTGCAGAAAGCCAAGAGATGCTCTGCACCACCACTAGGACCTGCTCCTTCAGCCACTCCTCCCCAGCGGCCCCAGGACCTGACCTTCCAGGGAGCTCCTCCTGCCTACATGTGAGCAGCTTCCCTTCCCATCAAGGCTCCATTTCTCACCAGCAGTTTGCAAACTTTAGCCTACAGGGAGCTGTTATTGTTAGGAAAGCAGGAGCCTAGGAGAGTCAGAGCAATGCCATTTTAAGTTCAGCTCTATCTTGACTAACAAGACACATTCCTTGCTAGTCATGACCCATGGCCCTAAGATGCTTATGGTTGAGGAAACAGCCTAAAGATCCCTGCAAGGACACTCCTACAACAATGGAGAGTCCAGTTATCCCCATACCCATAACCATATATGCTTTCCAGTTAATAGCAACTATTCTTTGATGGACGCACACACTGAAATGTCAAGGAGAGTTTTCTTTAAATCAACTTTGTCATGCTGTCTGCTCACCCTCACGTAGTCACAGCTTAATTTAGTCTTTGCATAGAGAAGACGCCTATATAAGAAAAACGTAAAACAAGACTGTGCGTTCCTCCACTTGCTTTCTAAGGATGCTCTGCTCTGTAATGGAGTAGCTTTCAATGAACTTGCTTCCTTCACTGAACTTTGAGACTCGCCTTAAATTCCTTCCTGTGCGAGATCCAAGAATTCTCTCTTGGGATCTGGATCAAGACCCTTTTTTTCTGGTAACATTATCGGTAAACAGTGAAATGAAAGAAATGAGAAGTGAAGAGCAGCACAAATAATTTGCCTTCTAAGGTAAATGCATGCCAGCATCGCTGAAAGACCTTTAGCACCCAGGAAACACCTTTCTAAGGCAGAAGATGCATGGACTCTAGTTATTGTATAGCAAAAGACATGTATATGCCATCATCAAGACGCAACTGCTTATGAAATAAACTGTGGTTTAGTTTCTCTGTACTCTTTCAGTTATTATCAACATGTTTTTCTTATAGGGACCTTCTCAGAAAACAATAAGGGATCAATGAGTTGTTTTCATCAGTTGTGTGTGATATTATCACTGCTTACGAGTTGGTTTCCTCTTTCTTCCTATTGAGGGAAGACAGCACCTCTCAGCCTTGCAGTTGGGTGGGGCCATGTGGCCAGCTCTGGCCAAGGGAATATGGAGGGAAGTGCTGAGTTATCCAGGCTGGGAAAGCTGGTGCTCAAAGCTGTAGTTTGGGAGGCTCACTCTACTCTGCTGACCTGCCCTCAGAAAGCTACATGTTCCAGGTAGCGCAGTTCTGGCACAGCGGAACCTCTGTTAGCCAGGATTGCCTAGCCCCCTCCATCCACATTTTGCCTGAGTGAGAAATAAAACATGATGGTGTCAAATCCCAAACATGTTTTATACCTTCCCCCTAGCCACCCTTTTTTAAAAAAGAGATAGGGCCATGCTCTGTCATCCAGGCTGGAGTGCAGTGGCCCAATCATAGCCACTGCTACTGCAGCTTTGGTCTCCTGGGCTCAAGTGATCCTTCCTCCTCAGCCTCTTGATAGCTGGGACTACAGGTGTGAGGCCACCATGCCTGGCTAATATTTTAATTTTTTAAGTTTTTTAAACGTTATTTTAGATTCAGGAGGTACACAGGCAGATTTGTTAAGAGTATACTGCATGATGCTGAGTTTTGGGCTTCTCTTGATACTGTCACCCAGATAATGAACATGGTCCCAATAAGGAGTTTTCCAGTTCTTGCCCCCTTTTGGAGTCCCCAGTGTCTATTGTTCTAATCTTTACATCCATGTGTACTGATGTTTAGCTCCCACTTATAAGTGAGAATATGTGATATTTGGTTTTCTGTTTCTGCATTAATTTGCTTAGGATAACAGCCTCCAGCTGCATCTATGTTGCTGCAAAGGGCATGATTTCATTCTTTTTTATGGCTGTGTAGTATTCCATGCTGTTTATGTTCCACATATTCTTTATCCAGTCTGCTGTTGATGGGCACGTGGGTTGATTCCATGTATTTGCTACTGTGACTATGCTGCGATAAACATACACATGCAAGTGTCTTTTTGGTAGAACGATTTATATTCCTTTGGGTGTATACCCAATAATGGGAATGCTGGATCAAATGGTATTTCTATTTTTAGTTCATTGAGGAATCTCCAAACTGCTCTCCACAGGGGCTGAACTAATTTACATTTACACTTGCAGTGTGTAAGAATTCCCTTACAATTTTCTCCACAACCTCCCCAACATCTGTTCTTTTTTTAAATAGTAGCCATTTTGACTGGTATGAGATGGTATCTCACTGTGGCTGTGATTTGCATTTCTCTGATAGTTATGTTGAACATTTTTTCATATGCTTGTTGGCTGCATGTGTGTCTTTTGAGAAGTATCTGTTCATATCTTTTGCCTACTTTTTAACGGGGTTTTTTTTTTCTTGTTGATTTAAGTTCCTTACAGTTTCTGGATATCAGTCCTTTGTTGAATGCATAATTTGCAAATATTTTCTCCCATTCTGTAGGTTGTCTGTATACTTTGTTGATAGTTTCTTTTGCTGTGCAGAAGCTCTTTAATTAGGTCTCAATTGTTAATTTGTTTTTGTTGCATTTGCTTTTGAGGACTTAGTCATAAATTCTTTAAATTCTTTCCCTAGGCTGATGTCCAGAAGAGTATTTTCTAGATTTTCTTCTAGGATTTTGATAGTTTGGGGTCTTATATTTAAGTTTTTAATCCATTTTGAGTTAATTTTTGTATGTGGTTGAGAGGTAGGGGTCCAGTTTCATTCTTCTGCATACAGTTCTCCCATTTTCACAGCAGTTTCCCCAGCACTATTTATTTACTAGAAAGTCCTTTCCCTGTTGTTTATTTTTGTTGATTTTGTTGAAGATCAGCTGGTTGTAAGTGTGCAGTTTTATTTCAGAGTTCCCTATTCTGTTCCATTGGTCTACGTGTCTTTTTAATTTTTAAATTTTTTCATGTAGAGATGGGGTCTTGCTATATTGCCCAGGCTGGTATTGACAAAATGCATAGATGCTAAGTGTACAGCTTGAAGAATATTGATAAATGTAGACACCATAGCCACTACCCTAATCAGAATAGGGAACATTTTTATCCCTTACAAACATCCCTCGTCATTTTCCTATCAATTTCCATCCTCCTGCCCAGGCAACAGTGTTTTGCAGTTTTCAGGGAAAAAATCTTGTAGGTCTTTGGTAAAATTATTTTTGAAGCTATTGTAAGGGGGGTTTTCTGAATTTCATTTTTTAATTGCTCATTGCCAGTGCATAAAATAGAACTGATTTTTGTATCTCTTACCCTCAATCTCGCTCAACTTGCTTATTAGCACTACTAAAATGTGTGTGTGTGTGTGTGTGTGTGTGTCTGTCTGTCTGTGAATCTCTTAAGCATTTTCTACATACAAAATCATATCACATGTAAATAGAGATAGTTTTACCTCTTCTATTTGAATCTGGAAGATTTTTATTTCACTTTCTTGTCTAACTGCCCTGGCTAGAACCTCCAGTGCAATGTTGAATAGAAGCGGAGAAGGCAGACACCCCTGTTTCTGATCTTGCGAGGAAAGCCCCCTATTGACTTTTTCTTTTTTTGAGACAGAGTCTCACTCTGTCACCTAGGCTGGAGTGCAGTAGTGTGATCTCGGCTCACTATAACCTCTGCCTCCTGGGTTAAAGAAATTCTCCTGTCTCAGCCTCCTGGGACTACAGGCAAGCACTACCATGCCCAGCTAATTTTTGTATTTTTAGTAGAGATGGGGTTTTGCCATGTTGGCCAGTCTAGTTTCGAATTCCTGACCTCAAGTGATTCGCTTACCTCGGCCTCTCAAAGTGCTGGGATTTCAGGCATGAGCCACCATGCCTGGCCCCCTTTTGGCTTTTAACATGGACAAAGCAAATTACTTTTCCACTTCACCAGCCCTTCTCTTGTTGTTTGCTTCTGAAGAACCCAATTTAAGACAAGGCACCTCACACAACTGCCTCCTCCAGTACACCCTCCGTATTGGTTGCCAAAGTATTCGTTCCAAAAACAAAGTCTTTGAATGACAACAGCTGTTGCTGAATGAGATCCCTTAGTACCAAGCTCTCTGGACAAATACTCCAGATAATGTCAGCAGCATTCTCACATCCTTCTGAAAACTGAGGTGCAGAGAGACTCCACAAATTGCCTGAGGGGCTAGTCTAGAAAAAGGCAGAACTCAGCCTTGTACCCCATCCCACATAAGCACCGTGCTGTTCTGCCGAAGAGCTGGGTCACGTGGTCACTTCCAGCTTTGAGGAAAGCTTTTTTTCCTTCCTCTTTTTTGTTCTGAAAATTTTCACATACATAAAACAGTGAAATAATAATATAGTGGATTCTAAGATACAGTCACCTAATGTTAATATTTCTCTTCCACACTATTTGAGTGTAACTTGTAAACATTATGGCACTCCACTCCTAAATATTTCAGCATGCATTTCCCAAGAACAAGAAGATGAACATTAATTCTACAGTATCATCTAGGACACTATTCCATATATAAAGCATTCCCAAAAAACCTAAGTATCTTTTGATAGCTTTCCTGTTGTTGCTGTTGTTGTTTTAGTTCAGGATCCAATTAGGATTCACTGATGCATTTCAGTGCTATGCTTCCTCCATCTCTTTTTAAAATATTTTATTATTTTGTTATTTTATTTTATTTTTTAGAGACAGGGTCTCACTGTGTCACCTAGCCTGGAGTGCAGTGGTCTAATTATGGCCCACTGTATCCTTGACTTCCTAGGCTCAAGTACTCCTCTCACCTCAGCCTTCAGAGTAGCTCAGACTACAGGCACACACCACCACACCCAGCTAATTAAAAATCTTTTTTTTTAAGAGATGGGATCTTGCTATGTTGCCCAGGCTAGTCTTGAACTCCTGGCCCCAAGTGATCCTGCCACCTTGGCCTCCCAAAGTTTTGGGATTACAGGTGTGAGCCACTTCTCCTGGCCTCCTTCGTCTTTTTTAAGCTATCTTTTTTTTTTTTTTTTGGTTTTATTTTCTATGACATTGACCTTTTGGAAGAGTCCAGGCCAGTTGTTTCCTAGGATGTTTCTGGGTTTGTCTGACTGTGTTCTCGCCATTAGATTCAGGTTACACTTTTGATGAGAATACTACACGGGAGATGTTTTGTGTTCCCTGTTGTATCACTTGGGGAGGGACATTGTGCCAAATGGTCCCACTATTTGAGATGCTAAATTTGGTCATTTGGTTAAGGTAGTGACTTCCAGGTGTCATCATTGTAATATGGTTTTCCCTTTGTAATAAATAAATCTGTGGTTGGGTGGGAGGGAAGGTGTTGTGACAGGTCCACTCATGGCTGCCTAGCACCCAGTTCCCACTTCCCTGCAACAGAACCCCAATTTCCTTTGCTGCAGGAAAAAATCAGCACAGATGTCTTCGGGGCCCTCTGAATACTCAGTGGCTGTTGGGCCCTGTGGCCAGGTATGATGGCTCATGCCTGTGATCCGAACACTTTGGGAGGCCAAGGTAATCCCAGCACATTGGGTGAATAGCCTGTTCCCCAACAATTTTTCCACTCAATGACTTTAGTATCCTTTGACAATTTTTGCCTCATTCAGTTAATCCTCTGAAGGTGGAAAAATGGCAATTTAAAAAATATCAAATTCTCGCTGTACTGGTTAGCTGGCATTTTTTTGCAAAGAAGAATCTCCCTACTCTCTTTCCCATTATCTCTGTCACTCTCTCCCTCTCTTCCTCCCTCTCACTAGAATAGGCTAATGGATTTAAAACAATTAAATGTACTATAAGCCATCACTCTTTCTATTCTTCTTGATGTTCAAGTTGTCCCACATCTGACTACTGGGAGCCTAGGAGGCAATTTTTTCTAATTGGGCACATGCCTGCACCCAGGAAATTGGGGTTCTGTTGTAGGGAAGGGAAAACTGGGTGCCAGGTAGCCACGAGCAAACCTATCACAACACCTTCCTTCCCCAGGGCCTCAGTTTTTTGGGCCTTAGAACAGGGTAATAAAACTCCAGGATGATTCTGAGGACTCAATTAATTGGTTCTGGATTAACTGCATGAAAATCATGTGTGCTTGTGCCCTGAAGCCTGGCACAAGGAAGGTCCTCAAAAAACTCTGCTTCCCTTCCCTTCCTTTCCTTCACTTCCCTTGCCACTGCCTTTATCCTCCTCCTACTATGGATCAATAATGTTGCATTGTCTTCACCTGTTTGCTCCTCGGTTTTCTCATCTGTGAAGTGGGGATAAAGAACATACTGGTTGTCATGAGGCTCACCTATGCTGCTGTAAGTCTGTGAAATTCCAAGACCCCCCAAGGATTCTTCACAGTGGGAGTGAGGCCACACAGACTCTCATGGTCAGCTTTGGCTCTCACTCGTTTTGCTGAATTAGCTCAGCACAGATGTCTTGATGGCCCTCTGAATACTCGGTGGCTGTCGGGACCCATGGCCAGGTGCAGTGGCTCACCCCTGTAATCCCAGCACTTTGGGAGGCCAAGGTGGGAGGGTTGCTTGAGCCCAGGAGTTCAAGACCAGCCTGGGCAACATAGTGAGACCCAGTCTCATATACATATACATATATATACACACACATATATACACACACACACACACACACATATATATGCCAGGTGTGGTGGCATGTACCTATAGTCTTGAGAGGCAGGAGGATTGCTTGAACCCAGGAGGTCGAAGCTGCTGTGAGCCATATTCGTGCCACTGCACTCCAGCCTGGGCAACAGAGTGAGACCATGTCTCAAAAAAAAATTTAATTAGCACTTTGGGAGGCCGAGGCAGGCGGATCACAAGGTCAGGAGATCCAGACCATCCTGGCGAACATGGTGAAACCCCGTCTCTACTAAAAATGCAAAAAAATTTAGCTAGGCGTGGTGGTGGGCGCCTGTAGTCCCAGCTACTCGGGAGGCTGAGGCAGGAGAATGGCATGAACCCAGGGGGCGGAGCTTGCACTGAGTGGAGATTACGCCAGTTCACTCCAACCTGGGTGACAGAGTGAGACTCTGTCTCAAAAAAAAAAAAAAAAAGTAATTGACGAAGATTATCTATATTTAAGGTATACAATGTGATGGTTTGATATACACACACATTGTATAATGCTTATCACAATGAAATTAACACATCCTTCACCATCTATGCCGTGCACTCGATCCTCAGAACTTGTTCATCTTTTTTTTTTTTTGAGTTGCAGTCTTGCTCTGTCACCAGGGCTGGAGTACAGTGGTGAGGTCCCACTCACTGGAACCTCCGCCTCCCAAGTTCAAGCAATTCTCCTGCTCAGCCTTTCAAGTAGTTGGGATTACAGGCACGTGCCACCACGCCTGACTAATTTTTTTTTGTATTTTTAGTAGAGATAGGGTTTCATTATGTTGATCAGGTTGGTCTCAAACTCCTGAACTTGAATGATCTGCCCGCCTCAGTCTCTCAAAGTTCTGGGATTACAGGCATGAGCCACTGTGCCTGTCCAGAACTGGTTCATCTTATAACTAAAGTTTGTACCCTTTGACCATTTCCCCATTTCCCCACTTCCTAATCCCTGGTAAGAAAGGGGTGAGGAGGAGAGAATGATTGAGAGAGAGCAGTAAGGCTCTGAGATTGAGAATAGCTGAGGGTGAAGAAGCCAGTAAGCATCCCAGAGCTGGTGTGACCATGGAATCTTTAGGAACAAAAGTATCTGCTAGTTTCATTCAAAATACTTAATTGGCACACCCCACTCCATCCAGGTTGCCAATAGGAGCTCCAAATACTTTTTGACTTTTTCATGTAGCCATCTAGTTTTCCTCAGCTCGGCTTCAGGCGCACTTTTGCAAATCAAAGCCATTCAGCAACTCAGAGGAACAAAAAGGGGCTAGTTGAAGGTAGCAGTGTCTGACTGGCAACCGTCTGTGTGCTCCCTTACACATAGGGTCCTGTGTAAGAAGCCTACACACAATGCCTGGCACACTGCATTCCACACATGGTATGTACACTCCTTGGGCAATGCCTCCTAAAGGCATAGGACAATTCCCTGTCCTCCCGCGGCACCCACACTCAGATCCTGCCTCACAAGACCCGACATGATTTGGTTCCTCACCGCTCCTCTGCTCTCTTCTCACTTTCCAGCCATGGGATGGCCCCTCTTTCTCTTTTCCTGCCTGAGGCTCCCAGAAAACCTCTTTCCCTACCTTCTACATAAATCCTACTCTCCCTTGGGCTCAGTTCAAAGCTTCTGCCTCAGAAGTTGCTCTGGCCGCTGAAATTAAAAGAGGCCTTCTGTTCATTTCACTCGTGGCATCACCATGCAGTTTTCCGTGTAGCACCGTCAGTTTCCTTGCATGCGTGTTTGACTTTTCACTTGTTTCCCCCCCTTGCACTGTAAACCTCTCAAGGGCAGGACACTCGCTTTCTTGAGCGGCGCTTCATGCTCTTCACGTGTATGCTGAATGAATGAAGCGGTGAACCCTCAGAAACTCGCCTCCAGATGAGCGCCTTGGCCTTCTCGGCGTCTCCTGGCCTTAGAACATCACCGTTGGCTCTCCCTCAAGTGTGAGCTTCCAAAGCGAGAACATGACCCTGTCCTGAACCCAGGCCGCCACTCCAGGGCCTCCGCCGGTACATATGTTCGGCCACAGCTTAACGCATTCTAGCAGGCGCAGACCGCCACGCCCCCACCCCTCCAGACGGAAGGACTGCAACCCCCACAAGGCACCGCGACTCAGCGCCACCCGATTGGTGAAGCCTCCGGCAGCGACCAATAGGACGTGGTTTTGTTGGCGTGTGCCGCGGCCGCGCGAGTCCTGGAAAGCGTTGTTGGCTCGGTTGCTCTGGAGCCGGGTCCCGGTCTGGTGGCTGCCAGCCCTCCAGCAGCTCGCCATGGGGAGCACGGAGAGCAGCGAGGGCCGTAGGGTGTCCTTCGGAGTGGACGAGGAGGAGCGGGTCCGGGTGCTGCAGGGTGTCCGGGTGAGCGACGCCGCCTGGGCCGGGGCGGGCGTGGAGGCCGCGGGCGGGCGGGGGAGGTGCGGGGCGGAGGGCGGGGCCGATGCTTCTTCCACGCGTGAGGGACGTGGGGCTTGGGAGACTCCTGGGGCTCAGGCCAGGAAGAGGCTGCACCGAGACGCGAGCCCGAGGCTGGCAGCCTTGTAGCTTCGCAACACCGGCTTCAAAGAGGGAGGAGTGGAGAACCGGACAGGTGCGAGGCCCCTGGGACGCGAGGGACGCCCTGGCCACGTCCTGGCTCCGGTCGGCTTAGTTTTTACGTTTCTTGAATTTGCGCCCGGCCTCCCTGCCAGTGTCCCCTCAGGTGCGCGCGTTCAGTTCTGGGTACGCGGTGCCTCCCACCTGGGCTTTGCCTGGGGACTCAGCTCTTCCCCGCCGGTCTGTTCTCCCCAGCACATCTGCGGGGCGCTGGAAGAACCGTAGCTCAGATACGATCCCCTTCCCTGCCTGAAACCCTCCAGTGGGTTCCTAGCGCGCTTGGATATTGCCTTACCTGGTTCCAAAGCTGGCCGGTGCCCGCCGACCTCTGGGACTGCATCTCGGGCCATTTCCCTCGCGTGGCACCCGCACGTCGTCCCCAGCCTCAGGACCGCCGTGTTTTCCTGGAGGGTGCCGCTGGCTCAGCACAGGGTCTGTGCGCCGGCTGTTCTCTCTCCTTCAGCTCTCCTTAAATCCCGCTCCTTGTAATTCTTGTAGTTCAGATATCCCCTGAGAATCCTTCCCTGACCACCCAATCTGAAGTAGCCTCCCACCCCCCGTCACACATTTATTATTTTCATAGCACTCATCACAATGATCACTTTTATTGGTAATTGTTTACTTGTTTATTGCATTTACCGCTAGAGTGTAAGCTTGTTGAGGCTAAGATTCCTGTCTGATTGAAGACTGTCCCCAGAACCTAGAAGAATAAAAGCAGCCCTTATTGCAGTGTAGGGGCCATGCGTTGGACTAAACCCTGTATAAGTAACTGATTTAATTTTCAACAGCCCTGTTTAGCCCATAATTAAAGATTAAGGAGAACTAAGGCACTGAGAGGTGAAGGAACTGATCCAAGGTCATGTAAATAGTAAGTGGGAGAACTGGGATTGAAACAAGCCAATTCCGGGGCATGTTGCTGTGCTCGGCCTCTTCCTACACCTGTGTCTACACCTGCAGGTGCTTTGTAAGTAACTGTGGAGAGATGAGTGAACCCAGTAAAGGGGACCAAGATTAAATGAAACGCACAGAGCTGGTTACAGGTGAATTAGTTAAGGAGGAATTAGGGAGGTGGCTTAGAAAGACAGACTTTAGGAGGTCTTGCAGGTGCTCATTAGCTGTGTGACCTTGGGTAAAAATCTCTTTTGAGCCTCAATGGCCACGTTAAAAAAAAAAAAATGATGTGTATGTATCCTATGTACTGTCTAGGATAAGATGATGTCTGTGAAAGTGTTAAGGAAACGCACAGAGAGAGTGCTTTGAGGAGGCCTCTCTTCTTAGCCTAGCAGAGTACTTGGCACAAATGGTGCTTTCTAGGTGTTGTATAGTTTTGTTGACCTCCCTTGTGGCAAGGATTAAACAGGGGAGGAGATGGCTTGTGTTGGAAGGCCGAGAGGGAGGAACCTGAATTGGAATTTAGAAAGATAAGCTTGGCTCTGTTTGGGCGCTCTCACCCTTGTGATTTGGTCTCCTGTTTTGGGGAATGTTGGAAAGTTAAGTTGGAGTCTTCAGAGGTTCAGGGGAGTGCCTTTGGGGGTGCCTTCTTCCAAGTTGATTGGAAACCTCATGTTTTTTGAGTGTTATATAAGACAGGTACATTTTATTTCGAGTTCTCTTAAATACTTCTGCAACATATAAATTCTCTGTATTTAAAGATGGAGAATTGGGCTTAGAGGGGTTAAGGAATTTGCCCAAGGTGTTAACCTGAGTAACTTCTGGGACTTTAATTAAGATCTTTTGGGTGCAAAAAGCAACTTTTTCTCACTTCTCTAATTCCCTCCCCTCCCCACCCCACTGCCCATCATGTATGCAAGGCAGCCTGAAAATTTTGTGACAATACCCGCACCTGTCCTTACAGGGATGTTAGTGCCCCATTTAGTTTTAAAACTAGAAGGGACTTTGGTGACTGACTGCTTTCTTTTCCAGCTGGGCAAACTAATCAGAGAGAATAAATGACTTGTCCAGAGGTGCACAGTAAAGTGCACAGCCCCATGTAATGAGAGCCATGTCCTTCCTTCTGCTTGTGTTTGAAAGAGGAAAACTGAAGAAAGGAGGTGATGGTAATGAAGAAAGGATGTTTTGGTGTAGGGGCTTTTTCTGTTAGCAGAGTTGCTTGAGGGTTGAGGAATTCACCTTGTCTTTAGGTAAGTGAGTGAAAAAGATTGCCAGATCAACAAAACAGTTGCCAAAGTGAACAAATGAGTTAATTTAATGAGAGGCAGATGCCAAAGAAGATCTGCCCCAGCTTCTTTAGAGCAAGTTGAATATTCTTAATGACCATTTGTATTTAATTCCTGAGGCCTGGTCCTAGAAAGTGTTCTAGTCCCTTTAAGATTAAGTATTAGTGGCCAGTAGTGGTGGCTCATGCCTATAATCTCAGCACTTTGGGAGGCCGAGGTGAGCAGATCACCTGAGGTCAGGGGTTCAAGACCAGTCTGGCCAACATAGTGAAACCCTGCCTCTACCAAAAATACAAAAGTTAGCTGGGCATGGTGGCACACACTTGTACACCCAGCTACTTGGGAGTCTGAGGCAGGAGAATACTTGAACCCAGGAGGCGGAGGTTGCAGTGAGCCGAGATTGCGCCAGCCTGGGTGACAGAGAGCGACTCCATGTTAAAAAAAAAAATAAAAATAAAAAAATTAAGTGCTAGGCCTTGCTAGTTTACATACTTAATTTGCATACATTCACAAAGTGTGTTCAAACCGTAATTCCATGGAAGGTAAAAGAAATTTAATGAATGCAAAATGCTGCAGTTATATTCAACTCCAGTTTTCAGAGCAAATGTATGAAATACGTAAAGATTTTGTTTCAACCAGTACATTTAACCTCGTCCTTCAGTAAGAGAAGGCATACATGGAAGTCATGTCCCATATGTGTCCACTTTCCCTCTTCTCCTCTCCACATGAGCTGCTGCCTTTGGTGATTCAGCTGACGTTGGTTGCTTGTGAGCATCCAGACCCCTCACTGTTCACCAACCTTTTCCCCTTTCCCATCACTGAGCCCAATCCTGTTCCAGTCACTTGCATGTTCCCAGAGTCATTATCCCCTCCAGGCTTGATCAACTTTACCATCATGCATTGCTCCCATGAGGCTGATTCTGGACCATGACGGAGGGGTAGATCAGGAAGAATGTAGTCAGACACACAAGAGAGTCCCCCAGTGTGCCAGTGCCAGAGAGGCCGTGTGCCAGAGGAATAACTGCAGCCACCAGTTATTCCTCACCTCAGTGAATGTCCACTGTCTTCATGTTACTTGTCCAGCACTGGGCCTGGCCTTGCTGAGACAATGAGGGACAAAGCCGAGGACCCTGTCATTATAGAGACCTCAGCCCAGTAGGGAGAATGGACCAGAAAAGAAGAGACACAGGCAAAAGACTCAAAGAGCTGCAAGAGCTAAGGAGGAAACAAAAAGTGTGCAAAGGCTACTGGGGCTGCCCACTTGAGGTGGGATGGTCAGGCAGTGCCTCTCAGGAGGAGATGTTGACTGTGGCCTAAGCCAGCCCTGTGAAGCGGGTGCATATTCACTCTGTGCTAAGCACTGTGCCTGGTGTATTTGGAGCATCACCCCAGAAATTCCACATGCTTACCTTGTGAGGGGTCATTATCCCCGTCTCAGAAGGGAGGAAACAGGTTCAGTGAGGTGAAGTAACCTAAGGTCACAGAGCTGGAACCTCAGGGTCTCTGGCTCCTTAGCCCACGTGCTTGGCAGCCACAAGGAGGGTAGGATGCTTGAGGATGTGGCAGGTGGCGAGGCCAGACTCAGGGCCTAAATGCCAGGCAGGGCTGTGAACATGTTGTTCTGGAGGCCACACTGCAGTTCTCTGGTCAGGAGCAGAGCTTTGGAAAGGTACTATCTGGTGACACTGATTTTTCTTTAAAAACAAAAAACAACAGGTTTAAGCCAGGTGCAGTAGTATGTACCTGTAGTCCCAGCTACATGGGAGGCTGAGGCAGGAGGATCGCCTGAGTCTAGTGGTTTGAGTCCAACATAGCAAGACCCCATCTCTTGAAAAAAAAAAAAAACAGCTTTTTTGAGATGCATTTTACATATTATAAAATTGACCCATTTCAATGCTTTTTAGTAAATTTACACAGAATTGGGCAACTGTCACCACAATCTAATTATAGAACATTTACAAGACCTAAAAAGATGCCTTGACCTGTTTGTAGTCACTCCCCATTCCCACTCCCAGTCCCAGGTAACCATTAATCCTGTTTCTCTATAAATTTACCTTTTCTGGATATTTCATAGATAGTCACCTCTTGGTCTTTCAATGACTTATCCATGGGTCATTGGTTCCAGGACCCCCATGGATACCAAAATCCTTGGGTGCTCAAGTCCCTTATAGAAAATGGTGTATTTGCATATAAACTACACACATTCTCCTGTATACTTTAAATTATCTCTAGATTACTTATAATACCCAGTGTAAACTTTATGTAAATAGTTGTTAACTGTGTTTTTAAAGATTTGTATTATTTTTTATTGGTATATTATCTTTTATTCCTTTTTCTCAAATGTTTTCCATTGGATCTATGGATATGGAGGACTGACTGTAAATGATTCATGCAGTGTTTATTTCTGGCTTCTTCCACTGAGCAAGTGTTTTTGATGTTGGTTCATTGATGTAGTATATATCGATAGTCCATCCTTTTTATTGCTGAGTGGTATCCTGTTTTATGCATGTACTGCATTTGGCTTATTCAGTCACCAGTTGAGGGCATTTGAATTTTTTCTACTTCTTGGTTATTGTGAGTAATGCTGCTATGAACATTTATGTATTATACAAGTTTTTTTTCAGGCAAATGTTTTTAGTTCTCATGGATAGATACCTGAGAGTGGATTTGCTGGGTCATTCAGTTTATGAATTTTATGAATTGTCAGGTTTACTTTTTAAAGCAACTGCTGAACTGTTTGCTGAAGAAGCTGTACCATTTGATATTTCCACAAGCAATATATGGGATTCCAGTTTCTTCCTATCTTCACCAACACTTGTTACTATGTTTGATTCGAGCAATTCTAGTGGCTGTGAAATTGTATCTCATCGTGGTTTGAATTTGCCTTTCCCTAATAACTAATGATGTTGAGCATCTCTTCATGTGCCTATCCATATATTTTCTTTGGTGAATTGTGTATTCAGATCTTTTGCCCATTTTTAATTGGATTAGTTATCTTTTTATTATTGAGCTATAAGATATCTTTGTGCATAGTAGGTGTGTGTAGGTTATATGCAAATACTCTGCCATTTTATATAAGGGACTTGAGCATTCTCAGATGTTGGTATCCACAGAGGTCCTGACACCAATCCTACATGGATACCAAAGGATGACTGTCCTCAATTCTGCCATTGTAGGGGAAAGCAGCCATAAACAGTATGTTTAAGTGAATGGTTTTGACTGCGTTCCAAATAAAATTTATTTACAAAATCAAGTGGTGGGTTGGATTTGGCTCAAGCACCAGAGTTTGCTGAATCCTGATCTAAATCGATGTTTGCATCATGAGATCTCTTTTTTCTCCAGGCTCTGTTGAAAAGATTATTCTTTCCCCATAGAATTACCTAGGAACCTTTGTGAAAATCCAGTGAACATAAATGTAAGGGTTTATTTCTGGACTTTCAGTTCTGTTCCATTGATCTTTGTGTCTGTCCTTATGCCAATACCATGCTGTCATGCTGATTATTGTGGCTTTCTTTCAAAATTGGGATGTATAAGGCCTCTAACTTTGTTATTTTTCAAGATTGTTTTATCTGTTCTGTGTCCTTTGCATTTCTGAATACATTTTAGGATAAGTTTGTCAACTTCTGCAAAGAAGCTGACAGGGATTTTGATAGGATTTGTGTTGACACTATAGATTACTTTTGGGAGAATTGCTATTTTAGCAACATGGAGTCCGCTAATTAGTGAATATGAAGTATCTCTCCATTCATTAGATCTTTCTTAAGTTTTCTGAGGAGTGTTTTGTACTTTCAGTGTACAAGTCTCGTACTTCTTAAATGTATTCCCAAGCATTTTATTATTTTTGATGCTATTGTGAATGGAGTTGTTTTCTTACTTTTATTTTTCTTTTCATTTTCTTACTTTTATAGTTGGTTTCTGTATATTGACCTTGTATCTTGCAACCTTGTTAGACTTATTTATTAGTTCAATTAGGGTTTTGTTTTGGGTAGATTTCTTAGGCCTTTTTACAGGTAGGATCATGTTGTTTGCAAATAAAGACTGACTTCTTTTCCAGTCTGGATGCCCTTTTTCTTGCCCTCTTGCTTTGGCTAGAATCTCCAGTACAATGCTGAATAGAAGTTGTGAATGTGAATGTCCTTGCCCCTTGTTCCTGAACTTAGGGAGAAAGCATTCAGTCTTCCATCATTATATGTGTTGGGTGTAGGGTTTTTGTGGATGCCCCTTATCAGATTGATAACTTTATCTTTTAATAGTCACAGCCACTGCTTTCTCTGTGTGCCTATGTCCTGTTTTTCTCTTACGAGCTCTAAGAGGGCAAATCCTGGATTTTCATGATAGTGTCTGCTCATTAGTATATACATGTTGGGTTACATGCTTGGATTAATGAATTGGCAGTCCTTCTCTAGCCAAGCTGGCGATCCTGTGGCAGCTGTGCATGAGAATCTTATTCTTCCAGGCTTTAACACACACTGTTCTGGATGTGTGCGGCAGGCTTTGTTTTCCGCCACGTGGTTGCCTAGTGAAATGCTTCTGAGCTTGCCTTCTTGACTGTTTCAGCTTGAACATGGAAGTTCCTTATGATATGTTTTACATGATTACTTTTCCTTTTCTTTCTTTTGTTCCTGCTGGATGTTAACCTCTGTGCTTGGGTTCCTGTTCACCCTAGAATGTCTGCTTTTTGGTTGCAGCATTCATCTTAGTTGACTCGCTTAAAGGCAGTATGGTAAACAGAAAATCTCAGACCTGGACTTATGCCCTGACACTTCAGAAGGATGAGTCTTTCTCCTTATGTGCAAGATAGAGATATGATGTAGCATCTCCATGCACCCATTTAGCATAGACACTGCGAAGGGGTTGCATTATAGGTCTTCTCTGGTCTTTTACAGCTGTAAAGCTCACCTGGCTAACTGTTTGGATGAGTGCAGTTTGACGGAGTCCACATCAGGAATTGCCAGCTGGAAAGCCAGAAAACAGGCGGCCAACTTCTCTGCTACTTTTCAATGAAAAGTATCTGCTTCTGATTTCCCAGCAAATGGTTCTTGAGTTCACACTGTGTGCCGGTTTCTGGGCTAGCTGCTTTCACATGTGTTATTCTGTTTGATGCTCCTGAATCCATCACATCTTCTGACAAGTGCTGACGCATTAGAAAACAAGGTAAAGCAAATTCTGCAGGGAAGCACAGTGCTTTAGGTCTCTCTACCTTTTCCGTTTCAGCTGCTGAGGAGTGGAGGCTCATCTTAAAGACAGGATGGTTGAAGGCCCAGACACCTGCGTGTAGATTTCCCTCTGGTGCGCTCCATTTTTCTGCCTTGGAGGTTCTGAAACTCACTGTGTGTGAGAATGACAGCAGGGGACTGTCTACACAACCACACTGTACTTTAGGTGCAGAAGGAATCACTCTCAAGGGTTTGGTTGAACGTCCTTTAAATTTTATCGTAATAGTAGTACAGTGTAACCAGTAATACAATCTAAATAGTACAACAGTTAAAAAGTTATTTCCACCTTCTGACTTCAGCATATGACCCTCATATATGATGAAATTCCATTACATTCCTCCTTTCTTGTATCACAGTACAATGTTGAAGGTCTCTGTATGTAAAAGATATATCTATAAAATAATATAAATGTAAGGTGGTTGTTAATTGTAACCCTTACTAGGCTCATCTCGGGCCAGTTCCCACATTTGGAAAGTGAAGGTGCTGCACTGGAAGGCAGCCTTGATCCTCCCAGGTTTCAAGTGCTGCCTTTTCCCTTTATTGGAAGGGGTCATTTCTGCTCTCCACAGTGGCACTGGTGTCCAGCATCAACCACCGTCTCTGCCCTTCCTGTGTCTGGTAGGAGCTTCTGACCTTTTCTGAGCCCGCTATCCCTTCTGTGCCCTGTTTCTGGCCATTCTCTTTCATCCTCATTTATGTACCCATGACTTCTGGATTCTAAATATCCAACCCAGAGCTTTCCACATGCCCCTGCCAGCACCCCATGCATGTCTCATGGGTACATTTAATTGACTGTGTCCAAATGGGGCTCACCCACGTTTCTTCTCTGCCCCCTTAGAGATGACCCTTGTCTCTTCTGTTGTGAGTAGTTCTACTATCCAGTCCTTCATCCGCATTCCTCTCTTTATCTACATTCATGATAAGTCTTGAGCTTCACCTTCCAACAGTTTCTCAGTTTTGCCCTCTCCTGTTTGTTCTTTCTATTCTCAGTTCAGGCCTACACCGTCTTCCCCTTGACCAGCTGAAAAATTGTTCTTTATTAGCTTGCTTCCTACAAATCTATACTTTCTGGTGCTACCAGGCTAATTTTTTTAAAAAGGTAAATTTTACTTTTGAACAGGTTTCCTGCAGATGGTCATTAAAGGCAGACAGTTGAAAAGGAGGTGCCCAGGGAAAAGCCCATGTCCCTTCTGCTGTGTTTTGTGGGTTCTGCTCCCAGACGCAGCCTGTGACCAGCTTCTCGTGTCCCAGGGACTGTTCAGGGTTGAGACTGATTGTGTCGCGTCCTTTCATGCCTCTCCCTTGCCTCTCAGTTAAAGGCATGTTTCCTCCATGTGTGGGGGCCACTTTCTGCCTTCACTGTGCCTCCCTGCAGGGACACTTGCTCCTGCGGGACCTTAAGCTGCTTCATGCATGTGTGCCTGTGATTCTCCTCCCCTCCTGGCTGGCCAAGTGCAAGTGTTGCCTTCAGAAGGAGCCTTCGGTGGTGTCCTCTGCAGACTCTGTGCTCTCCTCCCAGGGCTTACTGCCCTGGGCTGAAATGATCTATTCCACACTTACTTCCTTACTGCCCTGTGAACAGGGGCCACATCTTCTTCATCTCTCTGTCCTCAGCACCTAAGCCAGAGCTTGGCACAAGTCAATAAAATTCTTGTTGGATAAACTTTTAAGCCACTGGCTCAGTTTTTCTTGCCTCAAACTATGAGTCCAGAAACTTGATGATATTAATTGATTTTAAGTAATTGCTACCATTTAAAAGTTGGGAGGCTTTATATAAAATTGATTTTTAACTTTCTTTGAGGAACAAATGGAAAGTCTGCCATTCTCATATGGCAGCACTTTGCTGGAGTCGCGAGGTGGCTACGCTCTTCATGTGGCCGTGCAGTCTCATCACAGTTACACCATGGTATCCTTGCAGGGTGCTTTATACATTTTATTTTTTAAAATCAGGCCTGTTTTATTTGTTTCCACCACCTGCCCAACTCCTGTGGGCATTTGTGTGTGCCATGCTTGGTGTAGGAGGTCTCTGAGGGCTCTTCTTGTTCTGCCTTTCTGGGATTGACATCTGTGGTGAGCAGCCGGTGCATCTAATTTCAGCTCATAGAAAACTGAAGAGCTAGGGAACAAAATCTCCAAGGCAACAGCCTTAGGCAAGGGGGTGATCTTTTTCGGATCACGGGGTTGGGCAACACCTCTACATAGATTGGGGTGTTGGGAATTGGGGTGTTGGCACTAGGAGCTGACAGGCTGAGTCTCTGGGAAGCCTGTCCTTTTGAAACTGGCCGTGTTGGCACTGTCGTGGTGCTAGGCCTGCCCTAGCCCACACTGCCTGCTTGCTGTAGGTCTGAGCTGATTTTATCTCTTCCTGGTTTTCCAGTGCCTGGCACCCAGCAGGCCCTCGGAAAACACTGCTTTGAGTAGATGGAGCATGGCCGCGTAGGCCTGACTTGGCTGCTGACCCACTGTATAACTTTGGGAAGTCACTCTCTGTACATCACTGTCTTCATCTTTGGAGTGAGGACGATGACACCGCTCCTGCCTGTGATGCCTCGCTTTGTAAACTGTGTGAACTTTCAATGCAAAGAATAATGCTTGAACTGCTTCCCCATTGTGCCTTCCCAAATGTGCCTAGGTAGTTAACATTTTTAAGGCTAAAAACATGCTCATTTTCACCTTGACATTCAATTAGTTTTTAAAGTAGGTTGTCTGTTTTGTGAGTATACGGATGCTCCACCCATCCATCTTCCTGGGGCTCCATAAAGCAGTGGGTGGGGGAAGTGGGAACTGCAAATCATTCTATTGTTTCCCAGTCTTCCCTTCTATGAAAAGGGTTACTTGTCACCTCAGAGCAGCTCCATGTTATTGCCTTTACTTGTGCAGGGGTCCCTGTTAAGTGTCCAGGATTTGGATTTGAGTCTTGGCCCTAGCACTTCCCACGTTTCACCTCCCTGACTCTAGTTTCTTCATCTGTAAAATGGCGGCTGCTGTACAGGGATTACCCTTACCCGGAGCCTGGCATATGGAGTGTGCTCTAGGATCAGCAAGTCAGGGTCGTTTTTGTCATTAGCCTTAAATAGGCACCCTTATCACTCTTGGGTTGCGGTCTTCTCTTCTAGCTGTGAGCTTTGCTGCCCGCCTCTGGAGTGTGGGGAAATTACATTCTTACTCTGGCCTGCCCTAGGCTCTCGTATGCCAGGGATTCCCTAACATCTTTCTAGAGAGGTAGCCTCTTGCATCTTCCTGTGCAGCCTGTTTGCGTGTGGAACAGAGCTGCATGGATGGACTTGGAACGTGGCACACTTACAGAGCTTAACAATGTGGCTCAATAACGATGCCTGCCTCTTTCCCGCGAGCCAGACTCAGGACCTTGCTATCAGTTTTCCCCCATCCCTGTTACTTTAGGAGTTTTTCTTCTTGTGGAATGCATCTTATTTTTAAATGCCAGCTGGTCACAATTTCTCATGAATCCTTTCAGAATTTTCCCAAGGCTGTGGATACAAGTGGACTCTTTCTGCAAGTACAAATGAGATCACGCTATTCCGTCCATTCCCTTTTCCTCTTAACTGTGCATTCAGTCAGATGGTCTAAATAGTTTTACTTCCTTGGTGTCTTTTGTATCCATTCCGTCCCTGTCCCTGCTTCAGTTGTCACACTTCTCAGTGCTCCTCCTCCTGATTTGCACTGTGGTGGTGGTGCCCCTGCTACCAGCCCCTTCGTCATCTCAGTCCCGCCTCCTGCTCTGCCAGATCTTCCCGTGCAAAGAGAAGACTGACCACATCCCTGCTTGTAGCCTTCACTTCCCAGTTCCAGCTTCCTTGACTTGCCATCCAAGGCCCTTGACAGGTGGCACTCCAGCAGCTCCAGAAGCTCCTCACACCTGATGTTTTCATGTCCCTGCCAGACTGAGCCATGGTGCTCCTTGGAGCTCCCTCCCTTCCGTGCCTTTGCTCATGCCACGCCTCTCTCTGGAACACCACCTTCTGCTCACACCTCTTCTCTGCCATCGTCTCTTCAGGCCCGATTCAGGCTATCTCCCTTCTCTCCTTTCTAGCTGGAACTCAGAGTTCCATTGTTGAACCTCCTGGGCCCTTAGCAGGGCTGCTCGTATCCGCTGCTCAGTGGCTTCTCTTCTCTCCCTGTGTGTCTGTCTGTTCCACCCTGCTTGACCGTGAGCTCTTTGAGTAGAAGGGTCAGGGATGTCATATCTTTATGTACTCCATCGTGCTAGTGCCATGTTATGGACCTGGGCCTCTAATAAATATTTAATTCATGTGGTTCACAAACATTTGAGTGTCTCCAGTGTGCTAAGCCCTGAAGATACAGCAGGAGCATCATGGAATCCCTGTGCCCGTGGAACTGCTGTGCTGTTGGAATGAAGATAAAGAAGTGCTTGGGGTCTGTTGTGCCAGGTGGTCATAAGTGCTGCGAAGAAAGCAAAGCAGAGTAAGGGGAGGTGCTGGCAGGGGTGAGGTCGATAGGGGAGCTGGTTCCAGACAGGGGAGTCGGGGAAATGCGTGCAGTCCCCTTTGAGGCTGAGCCTGCTGAGAGTCAGTTGGTTCCCTGGCCTTTCTGCAGCAATCTTGGCCCCTCTGCTTTTTATCGCCTTAGCTTCTGTGGTGGTTGTCCCTTCTAGGGGCCGTTCTAGGCAGTGAGTGCTGCTTAGCAGGTGCATCTCCCCTTGCTCTTGCTGTTGGGGGGACAGCCGGCTGCCCTCAGAGCAGAGCAGCACAGCAGTTAAGCATACAGGCCCGGGGTCAGGCGGCTTTCCCTGCAGTCAGGCTTTGGTCCTGCAGCTTCATGGGCTGGGCAAGTTCTTTAACCTCTCTCTACCTTGTTTTCCTCAGGTAGAAGGTGGGTGTGGCATTGTGAGGATTAGTGAGATGGTCTGTGCACAGTGAGTGCTGGATGAATGTTAATCAGTAGGTAGGTAGCGTTAGTAAGGTGGCACAACTCAGTTACAATCACGACTCTCATCCTCATGACCTTATATCATGACCTTATATTGGGTCAGCTGCACACTGCTCACTCCTGTCCTTGTTCGTTCAGTTGTTGATAATACCTACTTGGGATTTTTAAGATGGCACCTTTCTCCTTACAACCTTTTAGTCTCGAGGTGGCCATATGACTTACTCATAGACCTGTATGGTTTAATAAAGAAACCCATATGGTGGCATGCACCTATAGTCCTGGCTACTCAGGAGGCAGAGGCAGGAGGATCCATTGGGCCCAGGAGTTCAAGAGCACCTGGGCAACATAGGGAGGCCTTATCTCTAAAAAAAAAAAAAGAAAAAAGAAAGAAAGCTGTAGTCCTTTGGGAACTTGCCTGTAAGTTCACAGTTGCTTTTGGGTGAGGGCAACATTTTGGTTAGGGTCAAATTTTGGTTTCTTCCTTGGAAGGAAGTGGAATCTGGGTTCCAAATGCATTTGTTAAGGTGGAAGTGCTGAGGGGTGGGTGGGTGTGTGTGTGTGGCTGGGGGTTGCGGGGGCTTAGATTGAGTCTTGGGCCTCTCCCTGGCCTGGCCTTGCATCTGACTCAGACTGTCTGTGGGCCTTCCCCAGTCTGCACGCCTTCCCACCCTCCATCACGGAACTTGTAGGGCAAGGACTGTGGGCTGGAGAGGGGAGGAGAGAGAGTCTCTTCCTGGACTCTACTTTGTCATCAGAGACTTGTGGAGGTGCCATCCAAGTGTGCCAGGGTAGTGGCAGGGAAGAGGCCCCTCTCCTTGGTGTCCCCTTGTTACTCCAGGGTGAAGGCAGGTTCAGGTTTGAGCCACAGGATGTCAGAGCTGGAGGGCGCTTTAAAAAGAATCTGTGGAATTTAATTTTGTGTACAATATGGACAAGCTGAGAAGAGACTTACTCAAGGTTGCAAAGTTACACGGAGAGCACTTAGAACAGTGCTGATGGTCTGTGGCAAATGCTAACTGTTGTTATTATTGCTCAACTCATATATTTTTATGTACCCAATATGTGCCTGGTATGGATTATAATTAATATTTGTGTAGCACTCTGCAGTTTTCACTTAATAGCTAATATCGTTTGCATTGTACCAACTGCTTTCTGTAGATTGCTTCATTTAATCCTGGAAATCACCGTAAAGTCTGTACCATTAATGCTTTCCATCTAACAGATGAGGAAACTGACTTTGAGCTAAGAAGTTCCCTGGCCAAGGTCACACAGCTGGTACGCAGCTTAGCTGGGATTCAAACCTGGACTGGTCTGACTGCAAAGCACTGAGTTCCTGAGCTGTGCCACAGCCAGGCCAGCCTTGAGGGAGGCTCCATTTCCTAGATGGGGACAGTGAAGGTCAGAGAAGCTAATGAACTGGGGCAGCAACATGCAGCTGGAGGGTGGGCAGAGCTCCTCCTCCCCTGCACTGCTCTATGTTAGCCCTCTGTCCACTGACTACACAGGACCTCCCGGCCAGCTCTGATGGCACTGTGACCAGTGGGCTGTGGCACCAAGCACCCAGTCCCATCTGGCTCCGGAGGCCTCCCCTCTGGTTCTGTTGGTGCGGGGAGCACTGCCCAGATGGTGTTTATTCTCACATGACTGCTGTGTGTGTATGTATATTTGTTGATTAAAAATATTACTTGCTGTATTTTGTGGCAACATAAAAAAAATTACAAATCTCTCAATGCCAACAAGAATCTTGCCAATGTTTTCATTAACCTCTTACAAACCGAGCCGTGTGGTTCCATTCCCGCCCCCTGGGGTTGCACCTGGCAAATCTGAGCCCCCCGCTGACCTGCGCAGAACCCCTGCCATGTCTGCCTCATGCCCTTGGATCAGATGTGAATGCCTTACCCTGGTCGACTAGGGGTCATACGGTCTGGCCTTTGCCTACCCCTCTGGCCTGATCGTCTGGTCCCTTCTTTTCATTCACTGTCCTCTGGCCTGCTGGCCTTCTGTGGGGCCCTTGGACATGCCAGATTCAGTCCTTCTCAGAGACTGCACTTCTCCCCTCTGCTAGAACTAGGTTTCAGGAGGTACGTGTGGTTGAGCACCTCATCCCTGGGCGGGTGTCTTAACAGGAATGTCATGGCTAAGTAGCCTTCCCCGGTGCGTGCGGCTTCCCTGCGCCCCTGCCCTGCACGCTGCCATCACTTTATGATAGCCGTTTCTTCTTTCATAGATAGCACCAATCACTAGTGCACCTTGTTGGTTCGTCAGCATGTGTTTAAGCATTTCTGAAGCGTGGATGTTGTGTATGATAGGAGGAATGTTAGTTCCACTAGAGTTTTTGTCTTTCATCAGGACGTGTAAAATAATGGTAAGGTTTACAGTTGCTGGTGTCCTGGCTTAGGTGAGGGAGGACATGGGAAACAGTGTATTTACTGTGTATCGTCTCTCACCTGCCATCCGAATGTGAGCTCCAGAAACTCAGGGGCTGTGTCACTCCCTTTCAGTGCTCTTGCTCACTGCTTCTAGTGCATTGCCATCACAGTAAGTGCCTCATAAAGAGGGAGAGTGGGCATGGCTGTGGTGCCCTTGTCTGTTTGCCTGTGGACAGGGTGCTTCCTCTGCTCCTTGCCTGGGCTGCACTATCAGAGTCTTATTATTATTATTGTTTTTTGAGACAGAGTTTCACTGTTATTGCTCAGACTGGAGTACAATGGCGTGATCTCAGCTTACTGCAACCTCCACCTTCCGGGGTCAAATGATTCTCCTGCCTCAGCCTTCTGAGTAGCTGGGATTATAGGCGCCCACCACCATGCCTGGCTAATTTTTGTATTTTTAGTAGAGATGTGGGTTTCACCATGTTGACCAGGCTGGTCTTGAACTCCTGACCTCATGTGATCCACCTGCCTCGGCCTCCCAAAGTGCTGGGATTAGAGGCGTGAGCCACTACGCCCAGCCAAGAGTCTTTTGCATGGCAGGGCCTGGTCTTCCCGGTCACGCAGCCCTTTTCCGTGGCGTGGATTAGGACATCGTCAGCTGTGACTGCCATTGTCATGTAGATCACACATGTCATGGTTGCCTCATCCTCACCTGCATAGATCCCAGGATCCCTGAGGTTCATTCCTCAGTGCTGACCTCCCTCAGGACACCCAGCAGGGGTTTTCAGTCCCTCAGGCACCTGGTGCATTCCACAGGGTCCACTCTGAGATGGGGGGTGCTGTCTGGTCGTGTGCTGGTAAATTTCTAACTGGCTCTGCCCTTCACCTCCCTCAAAGGGCCTGGTTTGTAGCATTGGCCAGTTTCTATGGTGGATATACCACCGTGGCCAATTTCAGACTGATGTCATGAAGTCAACCAGCACATGTTTCCTGAAAATTTAAAAATGAGCTCTTAGCCAGTTTCAGCCACCATTCGGATGCCCAGATCTTTTCATTCAGCCTGTGTTCCTTGAAGTGCTGGCTTCAGGAAGTTCCCTGAAGTGTTCCTTCTTGAGTGCTGGCTCCGTGTCCCCACCTACAGGGAAGGATGTTCCACGTTGCTACTGCTGTCACCTTGCACCCAGCCTGGTGTCCTGTTTCTACCCTCAGCATGTGGCTGAGTGCTTACTGGGAACTTGGGGCTTTAGATGTTTCTCCTCATTCTCCTATACACTGACTCATTCAGGGTCTTAGTTGCTACAGCTGCAAAAAAGGAACAAATGAGCAAACTTGGGAAGGGAAGGTTTCTCCCTTTTACAAAGGGGGAATTTTTTTTCTTTTCTTTTTCTTTTTTTTTTTTTTTTGCGGGGGGACAGAGCCTCACACTGTCACCCGGGCTGGAGTTCAGTGGTGGGAGCTCAGCTCACTGCAAGCTCCGCCTCCCAGGTTCATACCATTCCCCTGCCTCAGCCTCCCGTGTAGCTGGGACTACAGGTGCCCGCCACCATGCCTGGCTAATTTTTTGTATTTTTAGTAGAGACAGGTTTCACTGTGTTAGCCAGGAAAGGTCTCAATCTCCCGACCTCGTGATCCGCCCCCCTTGGCCTCTCAAAGTGCTGGGATTACAGGCGTGAGCCACTGTGCCTGGCCGTACAATGTGGGGTTTTTGTATTTACCTACAATCAAACTGATCTGCTGGCTTCTTAGAATAATTTTCTTAATTTCCTGCCCTTTTTTGTTATTCTCACGCAAGTTATTCCATGAACTTGAGCTCAAAGCTCCTTTGCTTCAACTCTGTGCTCTCGTTCATTCCCCGCAGTCAGGGCAGCCACCAGACGAGCTTTTCATCCCACCTCCCATGCAGGCCATAATGTTTCCTTGCTCACAAACTTTCAGCATTTCCTCGGGATAGTTGGACCTCTCCCTCTACCTGACTTCCAAACTTCTTTCTGTGCCGGCTTCATCCAAGTCCTTCCACCCCACGCCTTCCAAAGTGAACCTATGGCGCCAGGCCCACAGTCTCTTCCTGTCTGTGCCTCTTCCCCAGTGCCCTGCCCTAGGCTGTAAGGCTTTTGTCTTCCGCAGACACCACCACTTCTCCTGTGTCTAAGTCAGCTCCTGCCCTAGGGAACCCATCCCTCTCTTGGCTGCTTCTGGCCACTGGAATGTTCTGGCCCTTGTGCTGTTCTCAGTGACTTCCTGTCTGGGCTGCTTCTCTTTGATTTTGATGTTCTCTCACTTTTTATTTGTAACAGCTCTATTGAGATGTGATTCACGTGCTGTACAATTCACCCATTTAAAGCATGTGATTTCATAGTTTTTAGTATATTCACAGGTATGTGTGATCATTGCCACAATCATTTTTAGAACATTTTCATCATGCCCACCTCCCACCCTCCCCACCAAATCCTACTTACCCTGTAGCTATCAGCCCCCACCCCTGTCCCTGCATTTCCCCAAGCCCAAGGCAATCACGAGTCTACTTTTGTGTGTAGAGATTTGCCTGTTGTGGACGTATCCTATAATACGCCGCACAGTGTGGCCTTTTGGGTCTGATTGCTTTCAAGGTTCCTCCATGTTGTAATGTGTCAGTAGTTCATTCCCTTTTATGGCTGAATAATACTCTATTGTATAGATATACTTCATTTTACTTATCCATTCATTGGTTGATGAACATTCGGGTCCTTTCTGTTTTTTGGCTGTTACAGAGAGTGCTGATGTGAATACATGTTTTCATTTGTCTTTGGTATATAGTGAGGAGTGGAATTGTAATATCAAGTGGTAACTCTCCACATCCTCGCAAATACTTATTATAATTTGACTTTAAAAATTTGTTTATTTAGAGACAAAGCCTCACCTGTCGTCCAGGCTGGAGTGCAGTGGTGCAGTCATAGCTTGCTGTAACCATGACTTCCTAGGCTCAAGCGATCCTTTTGCCTCAGCCTCCCAAGAAGCTACGACTGCAGGCACATGGCACCACACCTAGCTAATTTTAAAAAAAAAAATTTTTTTAGAGAAAGGGCCTCACTGTGTTGCCCAGGCTGGTCTCAAACTCCTGGTCTCAAGTGATCCTCTTGCCTCGGCCCTCCACAATGCTAGGATTACAGACGTGAGCCACTATGGCTGACCCTTACAAGTTGATCTTTTAATTATAGCCATCCTCGTGGGTGTGATGTGGTGCCTTATTGTGGTTTAAACCCGTGTTTCTCTAGAGACTAATGATGTTGAGCATCTTTTCATGTGCTTATTGACCATTTGTATATCTTCTTTGGAAAAATTTCTATGTAGATCCTTTGCCCATTTTTAAATAGGATTATTTTTCATTTTATTATTCAATTCTGGGAGGTGTTTATATAGTTTAGATAAAAGTTCCTTATCAGGTATATGATTTGTAAATATTTTCTCCCATTGTGTGGGTTGTCTTTTCAGTTGCCCTATGGTGTCATTTGGTACTCAAAACTTTAAAATTTTGAAGAAGTCCAATTATTTATTTATTTATTTCATTGCTCATGCTTTTGGTGTCACCTCTAAGAATGGATTGCCAAAGCAAAGGTCATAATGATTTAGCCCTCTAGTTTCTTTCTTTTTTTTTTTTTTTGAGACGGAGTCTTGCTCTGTCGCCGAGGCTGGAGTGCAGTGGCCGGATCTCAGCTCACTGCAAGCTCCGCCTCCCATAGCCTCTGTTTTCTAATAAGAGTTTTATAGTTTTAGCTCTTAACATTTAGGTCTCGTATCTGTTTTGTATTAATTTTTGTATATGGTGTAAGGTAGGTGTGCAACTATATTATTTTGCAAGGGATATCCAATTGTCCCAGCATCATTGGTTGAAGTGACTGCTCTTTCCCCACTGAACTGTCTTGGCACCCTTGTTGAAATCAATTGACCATAGAGATAAAGGTTTCTTTATGGACCTCTTATTCCCTTCCATTGATACGTTTGATCTTCTCTTGTCATATGTCATTAACTAGCTATTTGATTTGTATATATCTTAAATACTACAGGGACTCTATTATTATTATTATTATTACAATCTTTTGTTACTAAGGAAATGTTCATGGTAAAAAATTAAGACACAGAAGTACCAAAAGTGAAAATCCTGCCCCAGCTTCTCCTGTCCCCACTTACAGGACCTCATCCTCTGAGTACTTTGCTAAGCAGTTTTGTAGATTTCTCCTCAGAGCAGACCTGTATATGTGTCTTATGTGCATGCATGTGAAATCCAAGTGCAATTCACACTTGTGGGTATGTGGATACGCATATATTCAAATTCAGCAAAATTTATATTTGTATGTCTGCATTATTTTTTACAAAATTGAGATGTACAAAAAAGTCTATGACTTTTTAAACAATCAGCAGTGTATCTCATGTGTCTTCCATGATGGTGTATATGTATTCGACCTTTTTCTTTCTTAATGGGTCCATAAAATTCCATAGGGTGTATACGCCAGGATTTCCTCAATCAGTTCTCTGTCGTTGGATGTTTATGTGGTTTCCTTTTCTTTTTTCCCTATTTCCTCCAGTGTCACAGTGAGTGTCCTTCCACATGCCTCTGTGTACAGGGGGAGTACTTTTCTCAATGAGATATTCTGGAAGTGGAGTTGCTGATCATGTCTTTTGTCTTACAGTAATTTTTAATGTCTTTCCCTCAGCTGTGCTTTATGATGCCTTGCACATATTAGGCACTTAATAAATATTTACTAAAGTGATTGCTTAAGGATTTTTATCCTGGATTGATCCCCAGCTTGCTGTTTCATTTCAGTAAACTGTTTTATGACACCCTTAGGCCTATTTCACATCCTCTAAAATGAATGAGAGTTTTGGTTACCCAGTCTTCATTAGGGGAACTGAGGTGAAATTAGTCAAGCAGTATTTTGATTATCTACTGTATGTGTGGCCCTGGAGGTGTACAGAGATGAATGAGATGCAGGCTTAGCCCTCAAGGTATTTAAAAACCATCAGGATAGGCAGGTGGGAGAGGCAGGTGGGAGGTGTAAGTACTTCTCTGAGAAGCACATGTGTGTTGTCGGGGGGCTCAGAGGAAGGGAAGAGGTGATACTGGCACACCTCAGAGGTGGTGCAGGCATGGCTTCAGATACCACAGTACAGCGGACGTCAAAATAAAGCAAATTATGAACTTTTTGGTTTCCTAGTGTATGTAAGAGTTGCGTTTACACTATACTGTAGTCTGAAGTGTAGACTAACATTATGCCTAAAAAGTATATAAACCTTAATTAGAAATATTTTATTGGCAAAATGTGCTAATGATCATCTGAGCCTTTAGCGAGTCATAATCTTTTTGCTGGTGGGGGGTCTTGCCTCCGTGTTGATGGCTGCTGACTGATCTGTATGGTGGTTGCCGAAGGTGGGGTTGGCTGTGGAGGTTTTACACAATAAGACAACAATGAGTTTGCCATGTCGATCAGCTCTTCCTCTCACAAAAGATTTCTCTGTAGCATACAATGCTGTTTGATAGCATTTAACCCACAGTGGAACTCCTTTCAAAATCAGAGTCAGTTGTCTAAAACCCTGCTGCTCAACTCTATCAACTAAGTTTGTGATCCTATTCTAAATCCTTTGTTGTCATTTCAACAGTGTTCGCAGCATCTTCCACCAGGAACAGATTCCATCTCAAGAAACCACTTTCTTTCCTCATCCATAAGAAGCAACTCCTCATCTGTTCAAATTTGATCATGAGATTGCAGCAATTCAGTCACATCCTCAGGCTCCACTTCTAATTCTACTTTTCTTGCTGTTTCCACAACATCTTCAGTGACTTCTCCATTGAAGTCTTGAACCCCTCAGAGTCATCCATGAGGGTTGGAATCTACTTCTTTTAAACTCCTATTAATATTGATTTTTTGACCTCTTCACATGAATCATGAATGTTCTTAATGGCATCAGAATGGTGAGTACTTCCCTCAGAGTTCTCAATTTACTTTTCCCAGGTCCATCAGAGGAGTCACTATCTATGGCAGCTCTAAGCTTATGAAATGAATTTCTTAAATAATAAGACTTGAAAGTCATAATTACTCCTTGATTCATGGACTGCAGAATGGATGCTGTGTTAGGAGGCATGAAAACAACATTCATCTTGTACATCTCCGTCAGCTTTTGGGTGACGAGGTGCATTGTCAATGAGCAGTAATATTTTGAATGGATTCTTTTTTCCTGAGCAGTAGGTCTCAACAGTGGGCTTAAAGTATTCAGTAAAGCATGTTGTAAACAGATGTTCTGTCATCTAGACTCTGTTGTTCCATTTCTAGAGCACTGGCAGAGTAGGTTGAGTGTTATTCTTAAAGGCCCTGGAGTTTTCAGAATGCTAAATGAGCGTTGGCTTCTATTTAAAGTCACCAGCTGCATTAGCCCCTAACAAGGGAGTCAGCCTGTCCTTTGAAGGTTTGAAGCCAGGCATTGATTTTTCCTCTCTAGCTATGAAAGTCTTAGATGGCATCTTTTCCCAGTAAAAGACTGTTCTGTTTAGTATCGCCAGCTTCATCAGTGATCTTACCTAGATCTTCTGCATAACTTGCTGCAGCTTCTCCGTTAGCACTTGCTGCTTCACCTTGCACTTTTATGTTATGGAGATGCTGTCTTTACTTAAGTCTTGTGAACCAACCTCAGCTCACTTCAATCTTTTCTTCTGCACCTTCCTCACCTCTCTGTCTTGACTGAATTGAAAAGAGATAGAGCCTTAGACTCAATTAGGCTTTTGCTTAAGGGAGTACTGTGGCTGGTTTGATCTTCTATCTAGACCACTAAAACTTTCTCCATATCAGCAGTGAGTCCGTTTCACTTTCTTACCATTCATGTGTTCACAGGAGTAGCACATGTAAGTTCTTTCAACAACTTTTCCTTTGCATTCACAACTTGGCTAACTGTTAGGTGCAACAGGCCTAGCTCTCGGCCTGTCTTAGCTTTTGACATATCTTCCTCACTAAGCTTAATCATTTGTAGCTTTTGATTTAAAGTGAGAGACATGTGACTCTTCCTTTCATTTGAACATTTAGAGGCCATTGCAGGATTATTAATTGGCCTAATTTTGTTGTGTCTCAGGGGATAGGGAGGCCCAAGGAGAGGGAGAGAGATGGGGGTGGGGGAATGGCTGGTCACTGGAGCAGTCAGAACACAACAGCATTTATTGGTTAAGTTCGCCATCTTACATGGACAATGTTCTCAGTGTCCCAAAACAATTGCAAGAGTAACACGAAACTTCACTGATCACAGATCACCATAACAAATACAGTAACAATGAAAAAGCTTCAAGTATCGTGAGAATTATCAAAACATGACACAGAGACACAAAGTACATGCTGTTGGAAAGACAGCACCAGTAGACTTGCCTGATGTAGACTTGCCACAAACCTTCAACTTGTAAAAAAAAAAAAAAAAATAATAATGTGTTATCTGCAAAGTGGAATAAAGAGAAATGCGATGGACAGAGATACCTGTGCTTCATTTGGATGCTGTTGAGGGGCAGCCTTCCCTGGAGAAGGGGACATTGAGTTACCTCCAAAGAAGGGGTATGATTTGGACAGGTGGAGATGTCCCAGAGAGGGGGGTGGCGGGCTGGAGGTGGTTCAGAGGGAAGAGCATGCCTGAATTCAGAGGAGGTGAGAAAAGTGATACATCAGGTTCCCCTGAGGACTGGGTGTGTGGAGGGGAGTGGTGGGGTGAAGCTGCAAAGCCAGCAGGGGGCATACATTGGTAGGCTTGGGAGTCCGGATGGGCTCGGTGTGGACCTGGTAGGCACTGGGCCACCATGAGAGGAGTTTTAGTAGAATTGCTTTGTTGGAGTTGGTCTTGAGGAAGCAGCGCATTCAGTTAATTCTGGGACCTGAATAAAGAGGAGGCTTTGCTTCCAGACACTTCTGTGACATAACTTTTTCTTGTCCCTCCTTTCTGCTTCCTTAGCTGTCTGAAAACGTGGTGAACCGCATGAAGGAGCCCAGCTCTCCACCCCCTGCTCCTGCACCTTCTACCTTGGGCCTTCAAGATGGCAACTTGAGAGCCCCTCACAAAGGTATGGGGGTTGTGACAGTTCTGTGGAGTGTGGAGAGACACTGAAACGAGTGATGGGTGCTCACCCAAGCCCACCCGACGGCACGCAGAGCTCAGGTTGGCTTCAGGATGACGTTAAGCAGCTCTGTCTGGTAAGGGCTTTCCGGAAGAGCATGGCTTTCTGGGAGTGACAGGCGCTGTCGTCAGAACTGCCAGGATTCGGGCCAGACCACCTTCCCTCTGTGTCACTTTCTCCATGTGGGAATTGAGGCAGAAGGACCTGAGTTGACAGCTCAGGAAAGAAGTTGCCTTTAAGGGCCCTCAGAGGCAGCATAGCCATGACACAGCTTCAGCCACTCTAGCCTAACTCCCAAATCAAAAACGTTGTGGATTCACGTGAATGGGACCAAATGTGGGAGAATTCCGTCAGTGACTTAGGCGCCTGCCACAGCAGCCCTCACCTGAGCCTCAGGTCGAGAGCTCCTGTCCTGGCCCTTGGAATGGTTCGCCCTGGGCTTCTAGGAGGGGTCCTAGGTCCTGGGAGTTCCTCTTCCTGGCCCACTGTGAAGCTGGTGCTCAAGCCAGGCTGAAAGCTGATTTGTTCCCTACTCTATTGTACCTGTTGCAAATGAAGAAATTTGTGCTTTCCCCAATTAACAACTTGTAGCAAACACGAGGAAATAAAATTTTAAGAAAAAAATTTGTAAGGCATACAAATGTTAAAATATTACAAAATAAAGTCCTTGGAGCAACTGCTCAAAACATACTTGTTTTCGAGAACTTGGGTCTGTCTACCAGACTCAGTAACTCGATTAAAAAAAAAAAGATTGGCTGGAGGCACCATGCCACCACGGAAGGACCGACTGTTTACATGGAGAACCACGCACTAGATTGTTCGTCTCGGGCCTGGTCTCGCGTTACAGTTGCCTTTTCTACTCATCTTCCCTGTTGGGTTGTAAGAGTTTAGAAGATGAGAGCTGTATCCTGCCCACTTAGTGTTTACTGAAGGCCACCCAGAACCAGGTCCCGTGCCCTGTGCCAGGACACAGTGATAGGTGGGCAGGGACCCTCTCTCATGGCACACCTGGCTCTGGTTATGGAGCCAGATGTCAGCCCTGATGTCAGCCAGATGTCAGCCCAGATGTCGTGTTGTGATGCAACACTGGAATCTGTCCCGGTTGAGAAGGGACTGTGAAAGGCAGGAGGAATGGTGGTGGGTGGGCACTGCGGGTGGGCAGACAGCAGGAGCAGAGGTCCGGAGGCAGGGTGCAGCCCAGCCTGCTCAGGGGCCTAGAAGCATTGCTGTCTCTGGAATACAAGGTACAAGGGAGGGGGAGATGTTGGAGTGGCACTCAGGAGCCAGGCCATGGAGACCTCTCATGGTGGCCAGAGAACTCTGGCTTCATCTTCAAGGGGATGCCTGCCAGGTGTCCCGACACCTCCACCCCTGTGCTGTCTGCCTGGGAGCCAGCGAGCACCTGGATTTGGACCCACCCCAAGATCTTTCTGAATATCTACCACTGAAGGGGATGTGTAAGATTCCTGAAAACCCCCCAAGAAGCCCTTCTCCTTTGCCAGTAGGGCTCACTTACTCCCCACGCTGGCTCTAACTGGTGAAAAGGGCTTGAGAGGGGTCTAACTTGACCCAATGCACTTTAACAAACTGGATTAACTCGAAAGAGGGAGAAAGTGATGATAAAAGTGAAAATTGCCATAATATATAATACTACACATCAGTTTCAGCTTTAGAAGAAATAAGCATTTGCTTCAGTTTGGTAAGTTTTGGCAGTTTAGAAAGCAAGAATAGTGGTTCTTTGTCACTTGGAGTTAGTTATAACAAAATACTTTGCTGTTTAAATGATAGATGTGAGTTTTGTTTCTGAATGTTGAAGAGTCAGCATAAATGACTATCTTGAAGTTAACTAATTTTAAGATATTTTGTACTTTAAAAACCAGTTTTTGCTTTATTTTAGTGATGGAACGAAGTTAGAAAAAGAAGTTAAAATTCTTCTCATACCATACCCCCCAAAAATGTCAGAGGAAATAAAAGATTGAAATGTATGGCTTGAAGCCATAAAAGTACAATAAAAGATAGATTTTCTGCACATCATATTAAATGAAGAAACCTTAAATTAAAAAAATAGGAAATGTGAATATAAGAAATTAGACAGTTTAGAAAAGAAGTGACAGGAATGGATAAATTAGAGAAAATATAACATTGGACAGAGTCATAGTAATCTTAATATGTAGCGAGTTCTTAAAGATCTTTAAGAAAGGCAGCTCAGTAGGAAATGTGCACAGGTGGCCATGCTCATGACAAGATCTCCACGTCACTAATACTGGAAGAAACGCATATTCAACACTGTGCACTCCCAGGGAGCGGGGATCGGGCAGGGGCACACAGAAGGGGCAGTGAGGATGAGTGCCACATGCTCTACATCGGCAGGCCTGTTATTTTTGTAGTTAAAAAATGGAAAATTATATAAAAAGCAAAAATGCCAGGCATTAAACCTCAGTAAAACTCTTCAGGCAAATAAATAAGCGTGGGGAGCACTGGTGTGGAGATGAAACCCCACAGCAGCCTCCTGCATTCAGCTCAGTTGAGAACCTGGTGTGTTGCTGAGGAGCATGGGAGGTGCTCTCCTCCCATGAGAGGTGGTTTGAAAGTGTGAGTCACAGCTGATGCTTTCAGAAGTGCCCCCTGAGGTGTCCCTGATGGGTCTGGAGTTGGAGTCGCACACCTTTATTGAGCACCTCCCACAGCCTGGTTCTTACGTTATGTTCTGTGTGGTTCTGGCTGCTGGTGCATAGAACCCTGTGGTGGAGGGAGGTGTGGGACATCGGAGAAGGCCAAGAAAGGTGGTGAGCTTTGGCTGACAGAGAGCTTTGGAAGGGTGAAGGCTGGGGATGGCGTAGTAACAAAACCTTCAGTATCAGCAAGTGTTGGGGAGAGTGAATTAGATTTGCTCAGAAATCCCCAAATCTGTGATGATCAAAAGGGACCTACTACAACAACAGAAAGAACCCAATAATACTAGGGGCGATAGGGGTTAAGTAGAACTGGGTTTAATATGTGGCATTTGCGACACGAGGGATTATGCAGACTCAGGTGGGTACTAAGGGAAACAAGATTTAAAGAGCCCCACCCCTTCCCTTCCCTATGCCAAAACCTCTACCTGGGAGGTTGTCCTCATGAAGCAAAGCAATGACTTCGTGCAGCCACTCCTGGCCTGTGCTTAGGAGATGACCTGGATTCCAAATAATTGTCGGAGAGTTGGGATGGGTTTGGAACACTGCACCCAGTGTTGTGGGCATCCTGGTGCAGAGACCCCTTCGGGATAAGAGGTGGCTTGGATCATCTGGCTTTCCAGACAGCTTGAATCAAGGGTGTTCCTTGAATGCCCCTGCGAACACTCCTTTGTGAGGGCTCATCTGTGGCACTGCCTTCCCAGGGGCACATTCATTCATGGGCGTCCTTCCTCTCTGGGTGACCTCCGTGCCTTCATGGACCCTGGGGTGCCACTGACAGGCCTTTTCTTCTCTTTCCTTTGCAGAATCCACACTGCCCAGGTCGGGGAGCAATGGTGGCCAGCAGATCTCAGGGGCAAAGGAGGATGTCAAGAGGTGAGCCCGAGAGCCTGCTTGCTCCCGGCACTGCGCTCTGCCTAAAAGCCTCTTTCCTCACTGGATACCCCTCTCCTTGCCTGAAGCCCTGGAGGGTTTGTCTCACATAATTAATCTCAGTTGCATTGAAGGACAACCCTATGATATAGGTGTCACTGGTTCTAGTTTAAAGATGTAGAAACACCAAAAGGGGCATAGGGGAATTGATCATTAATGTTCCTCATGCCCAGCAGTTTGAGAGGCCAAGGCAGGAGGATTGCTTGAGGCCAGGAGTTTGAGACCAGCTTGGGCAACATAGCAAGCCCCTGTTTCTAAAAGATAAAAAAACTAGCTGGGTGTTGTGGTGTGTGCCTGTGTAGTCCTAGTTATTCGGGAGGCTGAGGTGGAAGAATCACTTGAGTCCAGGAAGCTGAGGCTGCAGGGAGCTATGATTGCACCACTGAACTCCAGCCTGGGTGACCCTGTCTCTGAAAAAAGAAAAAAAAAAAAAAAGAATCATTTAAAAAAACTAGAACTAAACAGTTGAGTGGCTGGAACTTCTGCATGTGTGTGCACATGCAGGCATGTTTTCAGAGAGATGAGGAAGTGGAGCCCTCCCAGTGCTAGCTGTGGTTGTCCAGATGAACTGGCTCCAGGATGTTGGTGATTTTGTCAGCACAGGCCACAACCCCAAGACCTGGCCACGCCTCTGACATGGGGCCTGTTGCCAGAGAAGTTTTAGCAAAGTGGTTAAGGCACAGAGGCCCCAGTGGAGCACAGGGTGGCATCTTGATCCTGCAACTTGCTAGTTATGTGAACTTGAAAAATCACTACATCTAAGAAGAGTACTTCTTTAACTGGGCTCCTGTCTTGGTTAAATATGTTACTGTATATCATGCACGTGAGCACAGCACCTGTCCTACAGAGTTCTTAGTGGACCCTCACAGTAGTTGTTACCGATTGGCCTCTTCAGCCTCCTTGAGGAAATTGCCCTCAGTATGGTCAGAGGACCCAGTGGGTCAGCTTAGGGGGCCCAGTGTCAGCCATGGTTGGGCGTTTGCTTTCTAGTAGTTCAGCCATGTTGGGTCTGTTGCATAGTCATGGGTTAAGACCCACATTCTAAGATTCACTCTCCCTAATAGGTCTCAGCAAGAATAACTGACCTGGCCAGGTGTGGTGGCTCAATCTTATATCCCAGCGAATTTAGGAGGCTAAAGCAGGATGATTGCTTGAAGTCAGGAGTTTGAGCCCAGCCTGAGCAACATAGTGAGATCCTGTCTTTACAAAAAAATTAAAAACGTTAACTGGGGGTAACACATGTCTGTAGTCCCAGCTGCTCAACAGGCTGAGGTGGGAAGATTGCTTGAGCCCAGAAGTTGGCGTTTACAGTGAGTTATGATTGCACCACTACACTCCAGCCTGGGCCACATTATGAGACCCAAAACCGGAAAAAAAAAAAAAAAAAAGAAAAAAGCCAACTACTAACCTGAACCCCACTTTTTTGGTACTTTTAAACTTTCAAAATGGTAAAGTAATACATGCTAATGAAAGATTTAAAAATTTATCAAGTGAAAAAATCATCCATAGACTCATCATCTCAAGACAACCGCTATTAATATTTTGGAGTATTTCATGTTCTTCTCCACCCGGAACCCCCTACCCCCTGTTTAGGGTTATTTTTTGAAAGTCATAGATAATTTCATATCTTGCTATTTTCACTTCATATTATAATGATTTGTCATTAGTTTCACCTGCTTTATAAGCAGTTTTATTGCTAAAAGCATTTATTGGTTCTCAGTTTTTAGATTCCACCTACAGACAAATGAAAGACTATATTTTCTAGTGGTGATGTCATAGATCATTATATGATCACACCATATTTACTTTAGCTTGACCTTGATTTTGGGACATTTAGGTTGCTTGCATTTTTTTCACTGTAATAAATAATACTGTTAAGAGCATCTCAGCACTAATAACTTTTTTCTTCTCTATAGGATTATTTTACTAGGCAGAATGCCCAGAAATAGGTCAAAGGGTAGGAACATATTCAGAATGAAGAGTGAAATGTTCAAAACAGAGGACTACTACCATCTCCAATCTTCAAGCTCTCAAGTGGAGGCAATCCGTGGATTGAGCCCCTCCCTGAGACTCTCACTGGGCATGGGGCTGCCTACTTGGCCAGGTCTCCTCCTGTTCCTGAGCTGTGTTGTCCTGGCTCAGTGTCATTGTCTCCCCTTATCTGGGGAGCTGTCATTGATGCCTGAGCTCAGGTGTGGAATGATGGGGCGTGTGGTTTTACAGCACTCTCTCCCTTCCTGGCCAGCCGCTGGCTGGTTTCAGCGTTTCCCTGGCAGCTGAAGTGAATGCGCAGACCTTGTCTTGGCTATGGGCTGCCCGTCATGCCATCTGCATCTGTTTCTCCTCATCTTTCTTCTGCACAGGTATGAACAGGAGCATGCTGCTGTCCAGGATAAGCTCTTCCAGGTGGCAAAGAGGGAAAGAGAGGCTGCCACCAAGCACTCCAAGGCATCCCTGCCCATGGGTGACGGCAGCATCAGCCATGAGGAGCAGAAGTCAGTCCGGCTGGTGAGTGCAGATTTTCCCTGAACTAGCCTTCTGAGCTGGGCAGCACCCGGGGAAAGAGGGGGTGGGCTCTGGCACCTGGTTAGTCTGAAGCCCTGCTGGCTCAGGCTGCCCCTGGAATGTGCTTGGCTTCACCTCTGTGGAAAAGGGTCTTTTGGGAGCCAGGAACTTGGGTTCTCCCAGCCCTGGCTCTGTCAGTGATTTGCTTTGCTGCCTTTGGCATGTTTTTTCAGTCTCTGTGGCCTCAAGTCTATACAGTAAGGGACTAGATCACTTGACAGTCTCATTCAGCTCTGAAACTTCACAGATGTCAGGGCTGCAGTGGTATATGTTTTGGGAGGGTGTGAGGAGAGAGGACTAGAGGCCTGGAGCCATGTAATATATGACAGGGAGGGCATCATCTTTAGAGTTAGGCAGGCTGGGTGCAAATCCTGGACACCCTGTCTGTGAGCCTTGCTCGAAGATCATGATGCTCACACACGGGACTGCCCAGGGAATCAGAGGAGATAGTATTTGTCCAGGACTTAGCATGCTGGCAGACCGTGGGAGTGCACTATTGTTATTGTTATTGTCATTAATACATTTAAGTGATGGGTGGCTATTAGGGTATTTTTGCTTAAGTGCAGCATTTATTTTGCAACATGAGAAGTCTCAAAGTGCCCCCAGAGTTGACTAATTCAGTGGCTCACTAGCATCATCATAGACTTGGTGCTTCTCTTCCTGCCACTCTGTCATCCACAGTGTGCCAGTGCATCCTAGGGAGGCTGTCCCCATGGTTAATGAAGGCTGTTACTGCCCCACAAGCCCCATGCAGACAGTAAAACCCTTAGTAGAAGAAGAGAGGCTATGCTGGCCCTTGTGTCTCTATCACAAGGATAACTTTCCTAGAAGCTCCTGGCAGAATTCCTCTTACATCACACTGACTTGAATTGTACCAGGTGCCCATGGCTAAGCCAGTCCTCAGCAGAGGGGATACAGAGGGCTCCACTGGCTGCAGCTAGGGCTCTTTTCTAGTCACATTAGGGAGGTTGCGCATCCAGCCAGAATTAGAACTGACAGCAAGGAAGGTGGGGGAGGGAAGCATGGCTGTGGGCGGCATCTAATAACATCTGCTGGAGGTTTGAGACCAGGAACAGCCTTGCCCTACTTTAGGTGGGTAGCCTGGTACACACGGTGCTGCCTAGAAGGGGGTTGAACATGATGTGAGAGCATCATTTGGGATTGTGCTCTCCTGGGAGGGGAAGGCAGACTTGCTGGCTGGGCACAGGCCTTAGCTTACTAATTTGATGACTACACAAATGTTTGAAGTGTGCAGTAGGCACATAAATGCACGTTGAACCAGGCCCTCTGGGAAATACAAACAATGTAGGATCCTAGCCCTCAGGAAGTTTTAGTCTGTGGAGAAGACAAGCACTGACTTGTGCTTTGAAAAAGGCCAGTTTGGTTACAGTAGTTGTTAAATTGAGGAAAAGATTTGGAAATGCAAATGTGTAAGCTGCTGGTGGATCAGAGCTGGTAGATCAGAGAGGGCATTTAACCTCAGCCTTAAAGGATGAGGGCAGCTGGGCTGAGACAGGCGGATGTTGAGGAGGTGATCAGATCCAGTGAGAAGAGTGAGGTTTGAAGCCAGATTTTAGAAGGCCTTGGATGTACTGAGGAGTTAACCCTCAAAGTAGCCCACAGTGATCCTGAAACAGTCAATGGTTGCTGAAGTTTGTAATGGGAGTGATGAGATCTGACTTGTGCTTTTAGAACCCCGTGGCATCCTGGTGAGGAATCAGTTGATACAGTGAGAAACTGGGGCCAGGGCATGCCTTCAGAGGCTCTTAGAGTCAGTCTCTGAGAGGCAGATCGGTTGTTACTCCTCTGCAGGCAGCCTGACAACCAAGTAAGAAGGACCCCTATCCTGGAGATGAAGGGTTAATCAGTATGGCATGAGCAGGAAAAGTTGGCCACCTCTAGAGATGTAAGATCACAACTTACAGGTCTGCTGTCTCTTTGTTCTCACCTAGAATGTATTAATTACAGTGAAAGAGAATTCACAGCTTCCCATTCTTCCTCCTGCAAAGGAGGTTGAGCTCCGCTTTCTCAGGACTGTCCCTTGGGGAAGAACTTGATTCCCCACCCCACCCCAGGTCTCTAGATGGATAATAATCTCCTTTTCTGAGCCAGAATTCTTAGGGAATTGTGATGTAAGTTACTTCCTTCATTTTAAAAACATTTAACTGCTTTCATGGGCATTCTCATTTTCTGAATGCTCAGCATTCATTTCTCCATGCAACTGGTGTTCCAGTTTCCTTCTGGGAGTGTTCCTGTTTCCTGCTGTGTGTACACTTGGTGGGACTGTAATTCCTCCATGGAAGCTGAATCTGGGCACAGTGCAAGCTCAGCCAGCTTGCACCTCATGCCTGAGGACCTTCAGTTTTGAGTGAGTACAGAGGAATGATGGGAGGCCAGGATGGGAGTTCCTCGTTGTCTCCCAGGTGTTGCGATCAGCCCCTTCATGCTATGAGGTTGTATCTTTTGCCGTCTTCTACGCTTTCAGTGTACCATTGGTTTCTCTCTGGTCCTCCTGCCTTCTTGAGGTTTGGATTGTCCACTGATGACCTGCCAATTAACTCTCCTTTGCTTAAGTTAGGTGGAGTTGGCTTCTACTGCTTGATGCTCTTGGAAATGCATCTCCTATAGGTGGTGCTACAGAAGATGATGTTGAAGGTGTACAATCATATTCAGTACTCAGTACAAAGAAGGAGAAGGGAAGATGGTGCTTGGCATTGTTCCATAAGTTAACAGAGACCCAAGTCAGTCAACTAAATGCTGAGCAGATGCTATGACCATTGCTTCTAAAGAAGGGGGCTCCCTTTGGGTTGGTATGGTTGGGCAGTGCTTTTAGTGGAGGTAAAACTATATTTTCAAAACTATATTCTGGAAGATTTAAATAAGAGGAGAAAGATGGAGAGAAGAACCTTACAAAAGCAGGGAAATTCTTCTTTCCTCTCCTGAGTTGTCCACATGGAAAGATTGAAGGAGGTGGCTAGTTGGCAGCCTGCTGTGTGGGGTGCTGAAGGGCCTGGTGGTGTGGCAGTGTGTGGATCACAGCACATCCTCCTAGCCCTCCAGGAGGGTTGGACCCTGAGATGAATCTTGCATGGTCGCCGGCAGAATGAGTTGTCTGCCCATTCTTCCTAGGTGCCTTCTCCACTACCCCTACTGTAGTCCTCCCTGTGAACCTGTAGCCTCATCTAGAGGATTTCCTGTTGTACTGAGTGCCACTTAACATGTAGTATGCTCTTCCACACTGTTCACTTGCCTCTGACTTTTTCCAATATTGATTTTAAAATCCTCTTCTGCATAAGGGATTGGTCCAGCTTATTATTGGGAAAAGTTCACAAAACTAATGACAAGGAAAGGTAATAATTTTTCTGACCTACTTCTGATGACAGAAGTGTTTCCCTTTCCCATCTAGTGCAGCAGTGATGAACTGTTCTGTGCGTGTCGATGCATGTTTGCTGTCACTGGTGGTGTCCTGGTTCTGGTCTGAGTGAAGGCCATGGGTGTCACTGGATCCTGTGAGAGGTGTTTCTCCCTCTGAGTTGATGAAGAAGCTAGGAGTCCAAATCAAACATTCTGGGAAGAAATAAAAAGAACAATGCTGTTGATCTGAGTCTTCTGATGGGTGGAGCCTTAAAAATCCAATGGATGGAGTAATCCAGTCCTGGCTGAGGCTTTATTTTAGGTGAGAATGAGATTTACAACCTTGCCTGTTGCATTTCTGGCACATATTATTAGTTGTATAAGAATACAGTACACCTGATAGAAAGCAAAAAACTTTCTTGGCTGGGCATGGTGGCTCACGCCTGTAATCTCAGCACTTTGGGAGGCTGAGGTGGGTGGATCACTTGAGGTCAGGAGTTCGAGACCAGCCTGACCAACACAGTGAAACCCCATCTCTAGTAAAAATACAAAGTTAGCTGGGCCTGGTGGCGCATGCCTGTAATCCCAGTTACTTGGGAGGCTGAGGCAGGAGAATCACTTGAACCCGGGAGGTGGAGGTTGCAGTGAGCTGAATCGCACCATTGCACTCCAGCCTGGGCGAAAGAGCGAGACTCTGTCTAAAGAAAAAAAAAAAAAACTAGAAAGTAAAATCTTTCTTTTCTTTGTTGCTGAGCAATTCTTTTATTATTTTATGATGTGTGAGTATATATATATATATATATAAATATACACACAAATGCACACATACATACTCTGTATTCCTGTTATATGTTAGGCACTGGGTTAATTTCCTAATAAATGGAAATAAGAGACAGCTTCTGACCTTGAGAAGATGTGTTTATTAGGAGAATTAAATTCCCAGAATTGACCACATAGTGTTGCAAGGGTCATCCCAGGGGGACAGGAAGACACTCGAGGAGCAAGGAGGCAGTACCACCTGACACTTCCTGGTAGGATGGGAATGAATTCTAAGAGGAGGTGACATGTGAGCTGGATCTTGAAGAATGAATAGAACTTGCCAGGTGGAGAGGAGGGAGGAAGGATGCTGCAGATAGGGAGCACTCTTGAGCAAAGGCCACGCTTTGGGAGAGGATGAGGTCTTTGGCTGGATTATAGGAAGCCGCAGGGTGTGGCGGCGGGGAGGCCAGAGGGGCCAGTGTAGGTGCAGTTGTGGAATGACATCCTGGAAGCCTGATGGGGAGCTCTGTGGAGTGGTTTTCTGAATCTCGAAAGAGATAAATGGGAGACAGCTGGACATTGATCACTAGGAAAATACTTCAGTGGCAAATCAAGAAGCTAAGGTCAAATCCTGCCACTGAAGATTTGGTAACAAGAGTGCTTCCCTCCCTGGACTTGCCCCTGTAACCTAAGGATCCACCAGGAGAGTAGCTGTCCTGTCCTGCTTTCCTGGTGGCAGAGGACTTTTGATCTCTCACTCTTTCATTCTCTTCAATGCCCAGATGCTCCAGGTAGCTGCCACCTTAGCTCTGTGAACTGGATGCAGTTGGCTCTCCCTGTCCATGGGTTTCTGTATCTGCAGATTCAACCCACTATAGATCGAAGTCCACAGATACAGAGGGCTCACTGTACTATGTCATTTTATGTAAGAGACTTGAGCATCCACAGATTCTGACGTCCGTGGAGAGTCCTGGAACCAATACTCTGTGGTTGACTGTGTCATGATTTTAAGATGTTCAAAGTTTTTGAACTGCAATTTTCTAAAATTATGAGGAAGATGGAGGATTGATTTTGGCTTTATTACAGCTGTAGCCTTTCTTCCTAACAGTCCTCTGCTACATTTTTATTGTCTTATTCGTCAGATCATAAACTCCTTGAGAATAAGAACTGTGGTACGATCATTTTGGTCTTTGCAGCGCTGAGCAAATTTTAGACAGGCAGTGAATGGTGATTAAATGGCACATCTTGAGTAGGTGAGGGTGTTGAGGTGTTACTGCTTTGAAGCCCTCTGTGCAGTCGTCTGTTATCTTTCCCTTGTGATCCCATCACAGTGCCCCATTGCTAATAGTTGGAAGCAAGCACCTATCACAGCCTTTTATAGAAGGGGTGACAATTCAAAGGTCTGACCCTTTCAAGCAATAAAACAAAACAAAGTTTAAAAAGGCTTTCATTATAATGATATCTGGGAGTCAACTAAAAAGTGATTTGTCTCCTCGTCAGAGTCTTACAGACTTTAGGTTTATCTTGCTTGGAACAAGGGAGAGAGTGGGCTTTGGGAACTCTGGTCTGAGGTTATGAAGTATACTACCTGACATTCAGCCAAGGCAGTCCTGATATCTGGGTCTAGCTGTTTGGCACGGCTGTTTTAGAAGTTTAGTGACCTGGGGACTCTGGTGGCCTTGTTTCTTAGACCTCCTCCAGTGTGAGTGTTATGTGGAGATCTGAAAATCCTGTGGAGATCTGCATTGCCTGTCCTCAGGTGACTGGTAAAAGGCATAAACTGGTAGAAAAATCATGACATCCATAGCCCCTTTCTTTGCTTCCTCGTTTTACTTTTTCATCTCTTCTTTTGTCTACTGAGCTTAGTCTCTTGATTAGATCAGAGGTTGACAAACATTTTCTGTAAAGAGCCAGATAGTAAATAATTTACTCTTTGCAGTCGCATGTGGTCTTTGCCACATATTCTTTGTTGTTGTTGTTGTTACAACCCTAAAAAATGTAAAAACCATTCTTAGCTCAGAGGCCATACAAAAAAAGTCTGTGTACTGGATCTGATTGGTCGGCGAAAAACCCCTCCTGGACTAGACTATGCAGCTTCAGAGATTTTAATTTTTTAAGTCTCTCTGAGTACCCAGGTGTCTCAAGAAACTAGAGGTGGGAGCACTGGTGGTGGTCCAAGTTGCTTAGTGGCTGTTATTTCTTGTGAGAGGTTTCTTGTCTTGGTATTTGACAGCCTCAGTCTTCTGATACGTGAAATGAGAATTTTTCTAGGGACAGCCTAGTGGGCTGAATGGGAAAAGTCACTAACCTCTGCTTTAATTCCTGATTCTTTTATCATTTGGCATTTTTTTATAGTTTCTGTTTCTCTGCTGAAATACCCCCAGCTCTTTACATGTGTTGCCCACCTGTAGATCCTCTAAACATAGTCTCGATTTGACAGTTCCAACACCTTGATCATCTCTAGGTTTGGTTCTGTTGACTATTTTCTCTCTTGATACTGGGTCACATTTGCTTGCAGTTATATGTGCTTTGTAGTTTTTGATTGGTGCTGGTCATCATATGCAGGAGACCAGTAGAGACTGAGGAAAATAGTGTTTATGCCCAGAAATGGCCATTCTCCTTCTTTTGACAGGCTATTAGTGTGGGAGGTTGAGTAGCCTAGTTGAGTAGAATATGGGCTGTAGTGTTGCCTCAGCTTCAGCCTTTTAATATGTGAGTGTGGGATCAAACCCATTCTGTTTGTCAGGGCTTAGGACCTGAGTACCTGAAGGGTTCGTCTAAGTTCTCCTGACTGGCCACCAGACTAGTTTATGGGCCCTAATTGTCTTTGATTAAGGGTCCTTCCTTGTCCCTCCTGCAGCTGCAGACGACTGCTGCTTGGTGGTCAGTGGAAGGCCTGGAGTACCTATAGGCTTTCTCTCAGTTCTGCTGCTCTGCTCACAGACTTCAGCAGGCCCTGTGCACTGGTGCCTTGGGTGAATATGTGGAGGGAAGGTGTCTCATTCAGTTCTCCTGCTTTATCTTTAAGAAAATAATTAGGAAAATTCTCATGACTGATACTAGAGTTAGTGCACCCTGTTTGTTGTCATCACCTTTAAAGCACCCTTCACACCCCAAAGAAAATGAAAAGGGCAAAGTGATGGGACTGACCTCACTCCTGCTCTAAATGTCCAGGCCTGCATGGCTGCTAATGTGTAGGGCTAGTCCTTCCACGGGATATGCAGGGGTCCACACACTGGGTAGAAAGGGCTGTGCCACACAGCTGCCCATCTGCATGCCCCATTCACCTTCACATTTGCTCAAAGAACAAGGGTGGCAGGTTATAGTTTAGAGAATTGGAATAATTCATTGGAAGGGACACTGTGAGGCCTCCTGGGTTCCCACTTAACCTGGCCTTGGTGTTACATGATGTGACAAATATTGGAGAAAGGAAAACTGTAGATGAGCTTACACGAAAACTGGCTTAATCTTTTTAGTTGATCACACACCAAAAATGAACTTTGATTTATTTCCTGTATATTTTATCTAAACTGAGGGTGGAGGAAGGCTGTAGAAACCAGACATGGTGTTCAGTCATGGGACTGAGAGTCTGGCATCTGTGTCCAGGGATGGCCCTCTGTTCATCACTACTGCAGTAGTGATGTCTGCCTTGGCTGGGTTGTTGTGAGAACCAAATGAGGAACAGATATGTACAATGCCTGGTGTCACAGAATGTTAGAAATGCTATCCTAGAGTGGTGTATTGAACAAACACGGGCTGTGAGGCCTCAGCTCTGTTCAGACGGCCCCCGTCACTGTGGTTCCTTCATGTTTCTATGATGCTTCCTTACCTGCAAGGCGAGGGGCAGGCAGTGCTGTGCGCTGTTAGGAAAGTTAGGATTTACTCTTCCTCCTTTACTTCCACCCATGTCTCCATGACAGAATTGATGTGAACTGATTCTCAAAACAAATCAGTGATTTTTTTTTTTTCTTAAGGATGTGGAGTCAAGAAACAAGTGAGGTTCATGTAGCTTCTGACTGGTTCTCTGGAGAGAGAGGCTGAATTCATTGGGGCGAGGGGGTCCTAGAAGCATTTTATTCATGGCCAGATGCCATGGGGCATCCCAGAGGTATGGTGTGGGTGTGGAATGAGGCTGTTCCGACTTAACCCTGCTGTTGAAAGACTCTTTTGCCTGTCTCACCTGGCTCTCTGTTCATCTCACTGCCTGGCTTCCACACCTGGCTGTGCATCTGGATCACCTGGGAACTTGTTAAAAATGCAGATAATTGGATCCGATACCGAAACAATGGATTAGACTCTTGGATGGCTTGACCCTGGAATCTGTATTTCTAACAGCCTCCCATGTGATTCTGGTACAGCAAGCCCAAAGTCAGTGCCTGGACTGATGCCCAGAGCCATTGACCCCGGAGTGGTTTTTGGCCCTTTTTGCAGTCCAGTCACCCCAGGGATGTGAAGTGCTCCTTCCAGGGATGTGGCTCCCTGTGGTCCTCAAGCCAGGAGGCTGTACTGTTTGAAAAGTGCACCAGGTGATTCTGATAGCCTCCCCTGCTTTGTCTCCCTCTCCCTGATGCAGCTCCTGCCTAGATGAATAGCTTTGTTGGGCTTATTGACGTCTAAGAGAAACAGATGCTCTTTTCTCTGCCAGGGACTGCTAGAGAAGAGAATCTGCTGTCTGTGTTACCACTCCCTTGGTGAGGGATCCAGGCCATCTGGGTTCAGCATTTTAGGGGATGGTAGTAAGACCTCTGATCCCGAATCCAAAGGGGTGGCTGTGGGATGCAGGTGATACCAAGTGGCACTCATTGCACTCAGCAATAGCTCAGCTTATGTGAGAACCCAGAGCCTCAATTCTTTGCAGCAGCGGTAGCCATAGCCCAGATCATACTGGAGGCATGCAGCAGAAGCAAAATAAACCTTCTCGAGGGCTTGTGGGACTCTCAGGAGGGCTGCTGCTGGTCTGGCTACTACTTACTGCTGCCAAGTGGGCGCAACAGACTTGTGGGCTGAGCTTCCAGTATCTCCCCTAAGAAGACTGTTGTGTTCTTGTTTCCTGTCCACTTCATTAGGTGCATTGTGATGGTATCCTGGTGTTATGATTTGAATATTTGTCCCCTTCAAAACTCATGTTGAAATTTAATCCCCAATGTGGCAGTATCGAGAGGTTATTGGGTCATGAGGGCTCTGCCATGATGAATGGATTGAATCCAGTTGTGGATTCACGAGTTGATGGATTAAGGAATTACCATGGGAGCAGGACTGGCAGCTTTGTAGGAAGAGGAAGGGAGACCTGAGAGAGCACACTCAGCCCCCTCGCCACATGATGCCATGCATCACCTCGGGACTTCTCAGAGAGTCCCAGCTACCAAGAAGGTTCCCACCAGGTATAGCCCCATGACCTTGGACTTGTCAGCCTCTAGAACTATGAGAAATAAATTCTTTTTCTTTATCAATTACCCAGTTTCAGATACTCTGTTATAAGCAAGAGAAAATGGACTAAGATACTTGGGGTGGAAGAAATCAATCCTGTTTTTCCCTCAACTGTTTCATACATTTTTAACCACCAGATAGGTGGTGGTCACCCTGGTAGTGGGGAGAAGGACGACGGGGAAGATGTGGGGTTGGGTGGAGAGGTGCCTGGGGGAGGGTGTTCATCAGGACAAGTCGGCCTGTGTGGTGTCATTGAGCAAGGAGAAGGTGAAAGGCAGTCTTCAGCTGTTTTGAACCCTGTGGGGAGCTTGTGGACTCCTCCTCTTTAAAGAAAGCTGTTGCTCTGTGGACTGCTCAGATTCAAGTGTCGGGATTTCAGAATCTCACTGTTCTAGAATGGCCCTGCTGTAGGAAGGGGGAGCCCAACATTTTTTGAGTACTAGGAGATGTGCATGTGTACTCTTTGTTTAAGGAGCTGGAAGGACATGTGGGTTTTGCAACCTGGGCTTATTTGGATTTTGTGGAGCCTCCCCCATCACCAAATCACAGGTCTGCAGATGCCTTCAGTTTTCTTTTCTCTGGCTATGGTGCCTGGCTCAGGTGACCTCTGCTATGTGCTGACAGAAGCTGGACATCCTCATTAGCTGCTAACTTTGTTAGGCAAATGGCTGATTGCGGTTCCATTCCTGGTGTCACTGCTTCTAATTAGCAGATCACATGTCTCTGAAAATGTCTGTTAGCACCAGGGATGAGCTAAAGAGGCTGACAGCTGGGGCTGGGGGCTGGAGAGAACTGCGCAGAAGTGCTTTCTCTTCAGCCTCTTGAGGGTCCAGGCTGCTGACCTCAGCTAGGCTCCTTGGCCTCTGAGTGCCCACTGGAGCCCAAGGGAACAGAGCAGCAGGCTTCCTTGAAAATTGCACCAACTGGAGGGGTGATCTGAGCCATCTGGGAGTGGCATCGGAGCAGCAAGTGACACCCTTCCTGACTTCCTACTTTGTTCTTGAGAGAAGCCCAGGCCAGTCTGAGAGTTTTGGAGTTTCTTGTTTTGAACAGAGGTCTTACATGGTCAGATGTGAAACCTGATTGGATTGGTGCCATCCCTCCTGACTTGCGTCAGATGGTGTGCACTGGCAGTGAGGGCACAGGCAGTCAGAGAAAGCATCATCACCCCTTCTGCTTGCTCTATACCCGCTCCTCTTCCTTCAGGTCAGTGCCCACCAGCCCTGCCACTCTTCTGTGTGTGGATCAAGTGGGGCAGCCCTTACAGCCCTAGGACAACCTGACAGCAGTATATTTTCCTTTTCTCTCCTGCCAGAGTGAAATTGGGCTGGTGCCTTCCCACTTCTATGCATGCCTCTAGGACGCCAGCAGGGCTGGGGAGAGGGGAGGGTCTTGGTTATTTTAAGTCTATTTATGCAATTTATTCACATGGTTTTTGGGGAGCTACTATTCTACTTTTTCCTTTTTGTGGAAAAATGTTTTCAATTTGTCAATGAAGCAGATTGTGTTTGCCCTCTTGGGGAGATGCCATCGCTGGCTACTGGCAAGGTATAGAATCGAAAAGGGTTATTTGGCTGAGAAACATCAACAAGTGTTTGCAGGTGAAAAGTCCCAGATTATTTCCCTTACCTTTTGTCTACTCAGTGGGTGAGCCAGGGCCCTATCTCCTGTGTGTTGGCTGTGAGCTGAGTGCTCTTGGGTAGACCAATACATGCACCAGCTAGGAGGAGCTTTGGCTATGAGTAATGGAAGCCCAGTTGGCAGTGGCTTAAAGTGGAAGTGTATTCTTCCCATGAACAAGATACCAGGGGCAGCCATCTCAGGTGGTTATGGTAGCTTCATGCCTCAGAGGGATCCAGTCACCTCCTGTCCTTTTTTATCCCTCGCAAGACGGAGTCTCACTCTGACACCCAGGCTGGAGTGCAGTGGTGCAGTCTCAGCTCACTGCAACCTCTGCCTCCTGGGTCCAAGCGATTCTCCTACCTCAGCCTCTCCAGTAGCTGGGACTACAGGCGTGTGCCCCCACACCCAGCTAATTTTTATCTTTTTAGTGGAGGCAGGGTTTCACCATGTTGGCCAGGCTGGGACCTCCTGTCTTTTTGACTGGCTGTCCTCAGTGCAGCTCTCCTCATGGTGGCAGAGGGCTGCTGTGCCTTCAACCATCACATCAGTTTTCCAGTCAAGAAGAAGGAAGGGCTGAGAGCCTTGTTCTAGTGAGGTTTTATTATTTTATGTGGGTGTGGGAGGGACACTCTTCCCTGGGAATTCTCATTGGCAGAACTGTGTTGCAGGGCCACCTCTAGCTGCAAAAGGAGGGCTGGGATAGTGAGCAATGTTACCTGGACATGTGACTTCCCCAAACAAAATCAGGATTATGTTATTAAAGAAGAGGGACTGAATGCTGGTCAGGTGGTGAGAGCACTTTCTGTAACCTCGTGGCTTAGAAGGAGCCCAGCGTCTGGACTCTGTTACACCTGGGCTCAGATCCCCCAGGTGCTGTCTCTGTGACCCTGGACTCATTATTTAACCAAGTCTCAGTTTCCTCACATGTCAAATGGCACACCTCTCCTAGAGTTGTTAGCATGCTTTCGTAATATGTGAGCAAAGCCTTCAGCACATGGTCTGGCACATGGAAGGTGGTCAATACATTCTTTTCTTTCTGTTATGCCAAACTCCTCCAGAATGCACTAGGAGAGGAGCTGCACAGGTGACTAATAGAGTCTAAACGATAGAAGTGGGTAGTGATTTTCCACCGTGGCAAAGAAGGGATAGCGAACAGAGTGCTTTTGAGTGCAGGATCGCCGGCTGTTACCGGGTTGCTAATGTTCTAACCCTCCACCTTGGCTGGCTTCAGGCTTCAAAGGCCCCTGAGTACACCCCTCCCCGCCAGGTAGCCTTAATTCTAAAACAGACCTTCCAGATCCCGCTAGTTGTTCTTTTCTAACTCCCAAGGTTAATTTGTGCCTAGAGAGGAGATACAGCCATTCAGGGCTGCTGTCTCTGGGCTTGCATTCTTGCTGATGCCAGGACTGGCTTGTTTCGCTGACCTTGAGCTTGTGAGGGTGAGTGGGTAGGGAGCCCTGAGTGCTTGGCTCCCTGCCCACTTGGGTGTGTTCTTAGCAGAGTCAAGGCACTTCCCACCCCCTACACTTGGTGGTGTCTCCTCCTTCCTTATCAAATCTTGGCAAGGCTTCTCTGGAGGATTCTGGTACTCTCTTCTTGGCTATGACTTGGGTGGCTGGGCAGGGTGGCTAAGGGGTATTGCTGAGGAGAGTTAGAGGTGTGTGGCAAAGCCTTTTGCATGACACACATCAAGTAACAAAGCTCTGAGGCCGCTGGGACTAGACACACTGGGGGTGACAGTCTTTGTGGAAGGGCTTCTGCTGAGAGCCTTTGCCCCTGCGCCCGTGCCCACAGGGAAGGGAGCACCTGCACATCAGCCTCGCACAGCGGTCATGGCCTGGGCAGCCTTGCTGGGAAAGTCATGACTTTCCTTTTCTTGATGCTGACTTCCTGCTCTCTTTCCTCTTCCCCAGTTGATTGAGTGCCTTCCCTAACACACACAGCCTCTGGTGCTTTTTTTTTCCTTGTGTGTAGTGGTTCCCAAGAGGCCTGGCAGCCCTGCCCTGCCTCGGGCCTGCTCCTTTTCTACACCTCCCCTGGCAGCACTGGCGCTTGGTGTGCGAGTGCATCCAGCGCAGGATCCGCCCAAGAGCCTCTGTTCTTGGGGCTCCCAGGTGTCAGACAATGTTGAACACGGGGCCCATTCTCTAGCTGACTGGTCGGACACGATGTCGGCACTTATCTTCATGCTGACACACACTGGACATTAATAGAAATACACCGCCATGTCACATGTATGGAATTTCAAGCAGCCGGGAGGCGGGTGCTTTCGATAGCCTATCGTGTGCTTAACCTCTTCCAAAGAGGTTTTTGATGAGAAATGAGTAGGGCTGTTAACTCCCGGCAGCCTGGCATGTGGCAGGTTTTCTTTTTTTTTTCCCTTCCCCTTCTTGATTGTTCGCAGTGCTTCCTTAATCTTCACTCTGGAGGAGTGGGCTTTGCCGCTTCAGGACATTTTATTTAATCTGTGGCTGCACAGGCAGCTGCATGGTTGGTCTGGGTGCTGTGGGGCCGCAAGGTGGCCCGGGAGTACTGGGGGAGCCTCTCCTCAGCCTAAGTTGTCTGGCCCCGGGTTTTTTGCCCTGGTCTCAGCTTTCATGGCTGTGTACAGGGCTTTTGGGATCACTGGCTGCTTCTTTTCCGAGACAGCCTAAGCTTTTGGAGCTGTTTTTGTTTTTCCCGTCATCTTGTCTCCTTTCTCTCTCTCAGGAGCTGCTGGTGATGCCTCAGTTTCTTTAGCTGAGGTCCAAAGCCCAGGAAAAGATCTTTACTCGGATGATCTGGGTCTTGGTGTGGTCTTTGTAGTCGTGTGTGACTTTGCAGTTATCATAAGAAAGACTTGTATTTGCAGCTCATTTCTGCTGCTTCTCTGGGATATCTCCATACACTTTCAGTTTTCCCAGCTGTAAAGTGAGATGATAATGCAATTCATAAGATTAGTATGGGGTTTCAGTGAGATAAAATTAAGTGCCTAGGAGAATGTCTAGACTGCAGTAGGCTCACAACAGAAATTATACCTAAACATTTTCTTAGTGAGGCTAAAGGTGAAAAGCATTCATGGCCACTGGCTTCTGGATCACGCTTCTCAGTCTTCCTACTAGTAAGGCTGGTCTTTAACCTTATTCCAATTGGCATTTTCTTTCTGATAGCACTTCGTATATCAGAAATCTGCTTTACCACCGTCTTGGATTTCATCATGACTCAATTCTCAAGGCCCATCAGGTCTTGTGGCCTGACACATCTCCCTGCCCTCAGGGTCAGTACTGACAGCTAGATATAGCCAGCACCTTCCTTCCCTTCATTTCCATGGACTTCCTCCATGCCCACGTTGCTGGATTATAGCCTTGGGTAAACCCCACCATCTGGTTTCTCTGCATCCGGGCCTGGGCTCCTGGGGGCCGCTAGAGGCTGGATGAATGGGTTCTCATGCAGTTCGTGCTCTCTGACCTCCTGGGCATTACCCTCTCTGCTGCTGCCTTCCTCTTGCTGTGTTCCAACAGCACCCTCCTGTGCCCTCCCCACATCCACTTGTGAGTTCTCTCCATCCTGGCCTCACCGCCCTCTCCTCCTCGTTTCCTCTCCTCCTAAAAGGGGCCTCTCTGCCAGTGACCTGGCTCCTGGATCTAGCTCTTCCCCTCCTCTTAGAGCGTACTCTGTTACTTCCCCACTTTCTGCTCAGATCTCCTTGTCTAAAACCAATAGCCCTTTCCCAAGCAGCCACTCTGGTTGTCTCCTGGCTCTTCCTTTTCCTTGCCATAGAGTGTCTTGGAATCATAGTGGTAAAGTCATAATCTTTATTCTCAAACTTATTACAATTTGGCGTGATCTCAGAAATTACGCCATGATAGGCTGGTGTGCGGTGGCTCACACCTGTAATCCCAGCAGTTTGGGAAGCCGAGGCGGATGGATCATCTGAGGTCAGGAATTTGAGACCAGCCTGGGCAACCCGGTGAAACCCCATCTCTACTAAAAATATAAAAATTAGCCGGGCATGGTGGTGTGCACCTGTAATCTCAGCTACTTGGGAGGCTGAGGCAGGAGACTTGCTTGAACCCGGGAGGCGGAGGTTGCAGTGAGCCGAGATTGTGCCACTGCACTCTTGTCTGGATGACAGCGCAAGACTCCATCTCAAAAAAAAAAAAAAAAGAAAAGAAATTACCGTGATCTTCTTTCCAACAAATCTGATAACTTTCCTTCTTCACATTTCCTTCAAGGGGTATTTATCACCAAGCAGCTACTCTTCCTTTAAATGTCCCTTGTGTGAGCCTCTGTGCCTTAGCTCTCCTGCCCCCTTTCTGCATGCTCCATCCGTCCGTTCAACACATGTTCCCTGAGCAGGGCTGCGGCCTGGTCTGGACTGGCCATCCAGAAGTGACCCGATCCTGACCCTGCTAGAGCCCCTGCTCCAGCTGGAGAAACAGATACCAAACAAGTAACTATTACCAGCTGAAATAAGCGTACTGCTGTAGAGAGAGAGTGATAGTGGTGCCCTAATTTAGATTGAGGTCAGCTAATGCTTCTCTGTGGAGTGGACATTTGAGCTGCGACCTAGAGTGTAAGTGGGAAGGAGACAGAGTGAGGAGGAGGAGCTCTGCAGTTTGTGGGGAGTGTGCCCTGGACTGGGTGGTGGGGAGCTCAGTGAGTGAAAGCAGCTGCCAGCAAGAAGGGTGTGAACAGTGGGCGGGGATTCATGGGCAGTTACGGAAACTGGGTTTGAGAAGCAGCGGGGAGTGTGTGAAAGGTTTTCATAGAAGTTCTGGGGAAGATGGCAGAGTGGGCAAGAGCAGAGGCAGGGAAATCAACAGGACTCCAAGAGCCCTTCAGAGAGATCATGGTGACCCAGACAAAGGACAGTGACAGTGTCTGGGGGAAGAATTATGTGTAGACAGAATTGATGCATTTGGTGAGGATGGGGCCTGTGGGGTGAGGAAGAAGGAAGTGTAGAGAATGACTCGGGTTTCTGGCCTGAGCCAGATGCCCTTTTTTGACAAGGAGATGCCTAGACTCCTCTCTGGCTTCCCTACCTCTGGGTCCTTCAATCATTTATGGTCTAGATTGAGCTGCTGTAGCAGAGAGGCCCCCAGATACAGTGGCATACATAAGAAAGACTTGTTTCTCTTTCATGGAACTGTCTAAAGGTAGTCCAAGGCTAGTGGGAGCTCTGCGAGCCTCAGCAGCCTTGGATACAAAGTGGTTGCTCCATTTATCTCCAGTTGCTGAACAGTGTGAAGGGGACATGGGCCATGTGAGTGCATACCCATTTGGCTCTTCTATGGGCAAGACCAGAACTGGGCTCCATCATTTCTGGACATATCTTGTTGGCTAGAAGATAGTCACATGACCACTGCTAGTGACAGGTTGTTTAGGAAATGTCTAGACAGTGTAGCTGGATGCCCAGCCAAAGCTCCATACCAAAGGAGGAGGAAAGAATGGCTATGGGGGGACAATTGGAAATCCACCACTGTTGTTTGTTGCCTCTTCGTTACCTCTTGAAAACTCCCACATCCACCTTGGCCCGATGTCTGTTCAGGGCTTCTGTTCTCTAGATGCTGGTTGGCCACACCTCTCCTGGTGCCTTCAGGGACCTCAAACTGAGGACGTCCAGTACAGAACCTGTCTTCTCTCCATACCTGGGCTTGAATCATTTACAAAACATTGAACAATTGGGATAGCTGCTCAATTCTCCATATTTAGCAGTGGAGGGGTCCTCGAGAAGGCACAATGCTGTTAATTCTGCCCAGACATTCATGGGGGTTGTTTCTGAGGAACAAGCAGGGAATATCCCACAGAGTTGTCTTTGACTATTTTCTCCTTGTGCTCACCTGGCCTTCCAGGCAGCTGACTTCAGGGCTTCCACCGAGACCCCAGATGTGTGTGTCTCTGTTTGGAAGATGATCTGTCAAGATGCCACCCGCGGCAAAGCACACAGCTCTTCCCCTGGCTGGCTGTCCAAAGTATGGCCCTGGCCAGACCTCAGAGAGGGACAGTGTTTTCCACCAGATCAGACAGAATTGGAGAGAAGTGCTCCAGAGTTGGCGACTCCCTCCTGGGAGTTGCTTCAGGATGAGGACTGAGATGGAGGTTGAGCCATGTGGCCTTTGGTGCTAGAGACTCTGCTAGGGGCTGGCCCTGGCTAGGCATGGCTGCCTCTGGGCCTGAGTCTTGAGTGCCTGGACACCCCTGGCATGAGAGGCAAGTTCCCAGAGCTTTCTCCCAAACCTCCCTGTAAATGAACAGACCCACCTAGCTTTAATGCTAATTCCTTTTGCAATGAGCCTGAACTTCCTTGTTTCCCAGTTAAAGCCAGCCCATTAACACTGCCCCATCTGTCACCATAAATGGAAAGTTTTTCTAACAGGTGGGCAGGCAGTTCTCCCATGCTAATGAGGAATTGATGAAGTTCCTCCAGGGACTGACATTATGGCTATGGGCCCTGCCTTTGCTGTCTCCACAAGAAGGCACAGCTGAGCAAGGGCAGTTGGTGCCCTGTGCTGACCCCAGCATAGCCGTCTTGACCTCTTGAGGCTCTGGAAGGGTAGGAGAGAGAGGAACAGTGGTCTAAGGCTTCTCATCTTTCTTGCCCTCTAGTTTTCCCTGGAGTCCCCACTGGTAGGGGTGAAAAGGAATGTGTGTTTTTCTTTTGTGTCCAGGCCTTGCAGGGCATCTGGGGGACTGTTTTTTTTTTTTTTTCCTCTGGGCCTCTGGTCGCACTTCTTTTCCTCACTAAGAATTTGCGACCGTGTGTGGTAGCTCATGCCTGTAATTCCAGCACTTTGGGAGGCAGAGATAGGCTGATTGCCTCCAAGGCCCTGTACCCTGTCCACCTCCGGGACATGGCCTCATGCCTAGTAAAATTCACTTATCTAATGGCCATGTAAAAATCACAAGTTCGAGACCAGCCTGGGCAACATGGCAAAACCGTGTCTCTACAAAAATTACAAAAATTAGCCAGGCGTGATGGTGCATACCTGTGGTCCCTGCTACTGGGGAAGCTGAGGCACGAGAATTGCTTGAGCCTTGGAGGTCGAGGTTGCAGTGAGCCAAGATCATGTCACTGCACTCTAGCCTGAGTGACCCTGTCTCAAAAAAAAAAAAAAAAAAAAAAATTGATGCCTCCATTGCCTTAACTTGATTTTTGTCTGCTCCCCTAGGGTAGCCAGATTCTGCTCCTTTGCTGGGGCCCTCTGGCCAGAGCAGACCTGGGTTTTTAGGGTTTTAGAGTGTGAGTTTTAGTATATGTGCTACTGAAGCGAGCACGAGAGTGTGAGTTTTTTTTATTCTTTTTTTGTTATGTCTAGCAGCTAGGATTGGAGGCTGTGGTATGGTGTGAATTCAGGAGCCGGGTTGCTTGCGGTCAAATCCTGCTTCCCAGTTGTGCTTCCTGAGGAGGGCACTGAATCCTCTGTGGTCCCTGCTGGTGATCCTGTCTCCTCCCTGGATAGTCGTAAGACTTCTTGAGATAGGGGACAAGCTTAGAGCAGCACCAGGTGCACAGCACATGGAATGTGCTGTACTGCCCTCTGAGGTTTACCAGTTACGCCCCTGCAAGGCCCTGTACCCTGTCCACCTCCGGGACATGGCCTCATGCATAGTAAAATTCACTTATCTAATGGCCATGTAAAAATCACAGCTTTTAGGCCAGAGTCTTAGGATGAGGCCAGAGCTTAGAACCTGTATGTGTGAGTAGGGGCACTCTAGGACTAGCATTTTGGAATTGGCATTCCTGTCCCATGCATTTCCTGTGCTTCACTGGGGACAGGCTCTGGGTGCAGGAGCTGTTTGGCCTTAGAAAAGGTGGGGAAGAAGGCTAGCCTCTGAGAATGCAACTGACTTCTTCCTATTTTTCATTTGTCACTGGTCCCCGGGAAATGGTTTTCTCCGGTAGTTTTGGTTATTGCCACAGCCTGAGAGAACCCCACTGTGCCTTGTGAATGAAGTCCTGGAACTGTTGGCAGGACTCTGGTCACAGCAGCCTCTCTTCTGGGATCCGGTCTCTTCCCGTTGTGTGTGAGCAGAGCCCACTAGGTGGCAGGCCTGGGCCACTCATTGACTGGAAGGACAGGTGTGCTGGGAGAAGGTCTTGGGCAGGGTGGGGAGAAGGCCCCTTCCCCTGATGTCATCCTCTGAGGGCCTGTAACCTGGTAACTTTGAGACTGATTAAATCTAGCTGAGGAGGCTGAAAGGCCCTCTACCCAAGGCCTGGTCTTTCATCTCCTGTCCTCTTTTTGTTAGGAGACCTGGCTTTTTGGTGTTATCTGACCTCCCTTTGTTGTGGCTACCCTCGGGGGGCAGGTGCAGATGACCAGCTTTGTACTGCCCTGTGGGGATTTAGCATCCCATTATCCCTGCCCCTTTAGTGCAGCTTGCTGAGAAGGGCTCCCTTTTCTCTCACCCTGTTCTCCTCCTCATCCAGAAAGTTACTGATGGCTTGGCTTGGATCCAGAAAATGTGGAGAAGGAGCAGTTGGGATTAGATGAGGAAGGAGAAATATTGGGGTTTTATGATGGGCTGGGCTAGGGCATTGACTCCTCAACCCCAGCTACTTTGTTCCTAGACCTCGTAAGTCACATTGTCATTGCCAGGTACCCGAGGTTAAGGCCAAATTAAGAACTGTGTCTGTGGACTGCTTCCCCAGCCGGCAGAGGGGTGGGGGATAGGAGGATTCCTTGCATTAGGCCTTCTCTTGGTAGCTGGTGGCACCCTTGAAGCGCCTTTTCCTTGGCTGCTTTTTGCAAAACAAGCAGATTCTAACTTTCTTGTGGGCGGATGGACTGTCACACGATTTTGGCAGCCAAGGGGATTTTTTCAGGGCCCAGGGAAGGGACGTGGAGCAAACAGCTAACATAGCAATGACTTGGACTTCCCATGGCAAGCAGCCGTTGCATGAAGGAACCTCAAGTTGGCATCTGTATATGGCCATGCTTGCTTATTTCTGTGAAGAAGCCAAGGTCTGTCAGCAGGAGCTGTGCAGTCCTTTTGCCCACCTGGAGGTTGAGGAGGAGGGGCACTGAGGCACTCATAGCTGGGTGCAGATCATTCCAAAGACATTCCAGGAGCATGCTGCAGCCCGCCTGCATGCCTGCCATAGCTCCAGCTTGTAGACCGGCCTTGGGGTGGAGTTCTCTGTAAACATTGGATGGGGCCTCTGTAGAAATGGCATCAACAGAGAGTTTGTCTCAACCTTATCGGGACCTTGGCTAGCATTCTCTTCCCAGATAAAGATCAGTGTCCTGCCTCTGTTCTTGCCTTCTCTTCATCTGTCCTTGCCCCCGTCTCTCTCTCTGGTGTACAGGCGCATTGCCCAGGGCTTCATGGGCTGCCTTTCTGCAGCAGTGGGTGAAGAGAGGGCCCATGGGCTTCATTCTTCCTGCTCTGTGGGCTGCAATGCTCCAGGAAGAGTCTGGGTGGCATTGGGCACCGAGGGCTGTGGTGGGCATATGCTGAGCCTTGTTTGAAGTGGTACCACCTGAGAGGTACCAACACGTGGCCTGGAGAAGCTCAGTAGTACCTGCTTTCCCTGAGAAGGGTGGAGAGGAAAGGGATTGCCAGGCTTGAGTGTTTATTGGGAAGGTGATGTATAAATTACATGTGGAGGCGGGGGATCCTGTTAGAAGATTCACATGCTTCCTTAGAGTCCCAACAGCATTGACATCCTTGTGACCCCGATCTGTAATCTCTGGTTTGTCCACATTAGTCCATAAAATAGTCATAGCAGTTAGAGCTACAGTTCTTTGGATCACAGTCTGAACTGCCTTGAGAGGAAGTAGCAGGTAATAGAAAAGGTTAAAAGAATCTCATCTGTGTTACTGAAACAAGTTGTATGACCTTGGTTAAGTGTCTCTGGGCATCACTTTCCACATCTGTAATACAGGGACAGCAATATTGACTTCACAGGGTTGTTGCAAGGATCGAGTGTAAATATCTTCAAAGTGCCCAGCTCAGTGCTTCACCTACCATAGGTCCTAGAAAGCAATCATTCCCTCCAGGAGATGGTGCCAGCAGCTGGCTGTGTCAGCACATGCTGCCCTTCAGCCCCTAAGCCATGTACCCAGCCCTTTGGGATCATGCAAATCTCCCTGTGGACATCTGTGCCAGAACACCCAGTGGCACCCCTTGTGGCTGAGCTCTTTCTAAGGTACCAGCTGGTGGCAGAGGAGCAAGCTGGGGTAAGGAGGCGAGCCTGTCCAGGAACATTCTTTCTTTTCCTCTCCAAAGCAGGCTGTGTCTAACAGCTCAGCTTCCGAAGTGAAAATCCAGTGTGCTCCTCCTAATTGGTTTTCAGGGGAGATTGATTTTTGCCAGTGTAACTGCTGCTAGGAACCCTGATGTCTCTCTCCTTAGGGATCATGTCCCTCCAGATGAATTTTGCTTTTAGCCCCCATCGAATCCTCTTGCCACCTTTTCTAGCAGGACCTGTTTAGGAGCCCTGGAGATGAAATGGTAGGCACCTTTGGCGCTTTGGCCTTTGGAGGCTGTCCCTCAGAACGTCTTCAGGCTAAGAAGCTGATGGGCAGGAAGGGCAGTGGCCACAAGGAGGGAGTGCAGCTGCTGCCAGTCTCCTGGGTCTGGCATCTTCCCGCTGGGGGCAATGAGTTGTCGTATTCTAAAATCCTGGGGAAATGGGGAGTGTGGAGAGAATCCAAGCTCCTCGAGTACCTGAAGAACAATGGCCTGGAAAAGAGGAGGCCAGCTGTGTTCTGGCTCTAGCAAGGGCAGAGGACAATGGATTGGGCATAAGCAATGCCAGACAAGAATGTGAGGAGGGAGAAGGGTTCAAAGAAATCAGAGTTGACAACTTTCCTCAGGACCTGTCCTGGATGGCAGGCAGCATCTTTGTCTTCAGTTGGGAGGAGAGGTACCAGGAACGATCAACAGCTGGGAATGAGTTTTTGAGGTTTCTGTGTCCATCTGGCTCAGCCCTGTCACTGTATAGGGCAGCCCGAGGCCCAGGGTGAGGCTAGGTGGCCCGTCCAAGAACCTGAGCAAATGCCCATGTCTGCAAGTCCCTGGGCATGTGTCCTGGGGCCCTGGGTAACATCCCTGGCTGGAGGGTCATCTCTGAGGCTCTGCAGCACAGCAGGTATGAGGAAGTGTCTTCCACACTGTTTCTTGAAATCCTGTCGTTTCACCAGGCTCCCCAGAGAGTCTGCAATATATCTGTATTTCAGTCACTGTAGTTCTCTTTTTGGCAGCCCGATTATTTAGGCCTGACAGGTAGGCACAACTGTCTCATTAAATGCAGATATATTTGTGTGACTTAAAAAAATGGAACATTCCATTAGTCTAAAAAAAGATACCAGAGGCTCCCCTTTTATTCATAAACTCAATGTATCAAAATTTGTGGTCATTAAATTTATGAGATGGGAATGAAGTCATGGCTTGTACCTTCTTATTGTGAAATACCCAGGTGTTAGTGGCGCTGTTATCTATGTGTGTGTGTGCACGCCTGTGCATGTGTGTGTGTGTGTGTGTAGACACAGCCATTCCTTATGCTGCTATCCTGGATCAGGTGCTTTGTGTAGGTTTTCTCATTTGATTCTCACAGTGCCCCTTTAGGTAGGGGTAGTGTTGCCCCTTTTTGCAGATGACTTTGAGGTTCTGGGAGGTTAGTAAACTGTCCAAGGCCATACAGTGGGTCTGTGCAGGGCTCGGAGAGAATCCCTGTTGCAGCAGCTGGTTGTCTGTGGGTACTGGTGCTAGAGAGCCTGATGGACATTGCAGCTGGAACACAGGACAGAGTTTCCCACTGTGGTCATGATTCTTTACCAGCCCCTCTGCCCACCTCTACCTTGGACCCATAGCTTAGAATCTGGTGCTGGGGAAGGTAGAGAGAGGAAATAGAGATTGCAGAAGCCTCTTGGGTGATTCTGTAAAATACACCTACTATTGAGAATCAATGGTTTTTATAAAAGGAGAAAAGATAAATGTTACTAAAATGCTTCTCCTTTGTCTCCAATAGAGCTGCCTGGGGAACCACAGGCTGCTGGAGAGCCTGGCCTCCTGAAGGGAGGGTGTCCGCTTGTTTCTCACCCCAGCTGGACCGTGGAGAGCTTTTTCCATTCTGATATACATGCTGTATGCTGTAAGGCAGGGGGGAAGTGGAATGTGTAGCTCACCAGTGTTTTTCAGGATTGCTTCTCTTTATAAATCCAGGTCTCCCTACTCTGTCATACCCACACCATAGGCTGATGGTCCTGGATAACCTTGAGCAAATTACCAACACTCTGTGGCTACAGTTTCCTCAGTTGTAGTATCAAGCAGCCTCACAGGGCATGAGGACTGAATGGGAAATCTTTCATTTACCTGTTCATTCAACAGGTATTTATTGAAGATTCTGTGCACCACGCTCTGTTCCAGGCATTGGGGATACAGCAGAGCAGAACAAAGCTCTTACCCTTTAGCACTTGTGTACTAGTTGTATGGAATGTAAGGATGGAGAGATAGTAAACAAGTAGATAATAGGTCAGTGGTAAGTATGAGTGGTTAACCTTAGTCTGGTTATCTACTTGTGTCTTGTTAATTAAGGCAGGAATCACGTCATGTATGTTTGTTTTCACCTGTATCCTCGTGCACTTGTAAATTAACTGGTGGTATTACAGATTTCTACCTCTTCCTCCTTTCTTTTTTAGCATAGGGAAGAAAGCCTGAACAACCACACACATATTTGTTTTTCTTGATAAAATCGCAGGTTGTATAGGTTGAGACCCCCAAATCTAAAAATCTGCTGTCTAGAATGCTCCCAAATTCAAAACTTTGCAAGTGCTGACATGACACTCAAAGGAAATGCCCTTTGGAGCATTTTGGATTTTGGGTTTTCGGATATGGGATGTTCAGCGTAAGATTAGTGCAAATATTCAGAAATCACAGAAAATTCAAAGTCTGAAACACTTTGGTCCCAAGCATTTCAGATAAGGGAAACTGACCCTGTACTTAGGGACTTTGTCATCCTGTCTGGAAGAAGTCTAGGGGAAAATCCTTAACAACACTAAAGCAGTGATGAGGTGGTGGTGGGGCAAGGGGGCTGAAAAGGAAGAGGGAAAATATTGCTCTGGAAAGACAACTTTAAAAGTAAAGGGCTTTGTTTATGGTGTATAGATCATTGGGAAAGTAGGGAAAGTGAACACAGACTTCTTCAGCAAGCTCAAACTAGTGCCAGGAGGCATTTTGCAAACACTGAAGAATAGGAAATGCCACTTTTGCTTATTGCATAGATATCTTGAAGTAGGTACCATGAGGTGGTATAGGTTAGAAATCTAAGCCAGTTTCAAGAAAACTGGTGTGAAGTAAACTTAATACCTTCTGGCCCCAGAAACGAGTAAGGCATTGTAAGAAAACACAGCAGGGATTGGTGAGCACCTGAGCACCGCAGAGCTCTGGGAGTATGAGCCCAGGGGTGCCCAGCTGCCAACAGGGGTATCTATGTGAATTTTTGGGTGTCAGCAACTAATTCAGACTTTAAAAAAGAAGAGGGAGGAGGAGGAGGAGGAAGAATAAGAAGAAACTGGTATGGTATAAATAAAACAAATCTGAAGGCTCAATGTGATCCAGTGCCCTACCAGATGATAAACTGGTTTGGATGAACCCACTCTCAGGTCTTTTGGTGGAAGGCAGGTTTTTGGTAAGTTTTTGAGCTGGAATTTAGTAGCAGATGAACTCTTGGGCAAGCCCTCTGTGGCCCAATGATAACCTTCAGTTTGCATCTGTGAAAGAGGCCACTACCAGCTGCTCCATGTCTGTGGGGAGCTTTGAAATCTTGATTAAAAGGCCCCAGCTAAATAGAGAAGATGCTTCTGGTGTATTGACAATCTTTCTGTGGCCATCAGCGCCCATCAGTAGGTTCCGCCCCCAGCGTCCCTTCCAGCCTGTAGCTGTGTCTGCTATTTTTAGCTCTTCTGCAACTCCATTAACCATATCCACCTCCTCATGCCACTTGTCTGTATGTTTAATTATGTAAATGGCATTACAAATCACAGTGGTGTTGAACTACATCTCATTTCTCACAGCAAATCAAAGCATGTTACACTGTGTCTTTTTGGCCATTCGTTCAGTCTGAAGGTAGACACGGTGGAGGATGATTGCTTTCTTCTTGTGAGGAAGATGGGTTGGGAAAATGGATGTTTTGGTAAAAGTGATTTCATGGGATGCATGTGGGATCGCACTAAGCGGTTGACTTTTGTTCTTTTAACTTAAGATAATGTCTATTAAGCCAGTTCTTTGCTGTCCTATTTTTAGCCACTCTCAAGTTTGTAGGTGAGCAAGGAGCTGTGTGCAGTCTTTGAACTATAGGAGGAGGACGAATTGAGCCAGTAAGACTTTCCTTTGCCAGGTCACTCATAGGAGGGATGCGTCTGAGACCGCCCTGTGTCCTCCTCTCTCATTACCTCAGTACTGGAATGCGTTCTTTTAGAAAGCCACCCCTTCTGTCTACCCTGCGTCACTTATGTTGTAATTGAAGCTCATTTCCTTTTGACTGATGTTCAGTAAAGAATAAATGGTCAATACCCTTCCTGGAATAAGTCTTCACTTTTTGTGCTCTGCTTTGGATTGCATCTGTGGGCCCTGTGTGCTTTCTCCCTCTCCGCTACCTCTTGCTCTCAGCTCACCAGCGTGGTCAGGTCTGCCTATTCTCGCCAGTCCAGTCCTGTGGCCTCCTGCAGCCCTGCCACCTTCTACCAGCAGCTCTCATTTCTCATTGCCTGTTCATTTGTGGTGTTCTTGTAATCCAGTGGTTAGCCCTACTACTCTTCTGAAATGATTCACTCAGATCTTTTCCTGCCTTCCAAAGCCAGAGTGTTCTCCAGGCCTCACTCTACCTGTATTGTTATTGAGTCATGTAAGAGTTACTCGGATATATTGTAATTTCATCCATAAATACTTGAGTATGCATCTCATCCCCTTAAGAACAAGAACATTCTCCTGTCTCACCACAATAAGATGATTGTACTTTCTACCTAACATATAGGCTACATTCAGTTTACCTTGTTGTCCCAATCAAGTCTTTTGTAGTGGTCTTTTGGAATTCCAAGATTCAGTCAAGTACATGCATTTCTTATAGTTGCTGTGTCTCTCTTGCATGCTTTAATTGAGTAGAACATTTTCCCAGGCCTTATTTAGTCTTTATGACATTGACGTTGAAGATCCCAGCTAGACTGTCTCTACAAAACCACTTGGATTTCTCTGATCTTTTCCTCATGATGAGGTTCAGGTTAAATATTTTGGTCAAATAGGTGATACTGGGTGCCTTTGTGCTCTTCTCACTGTATCGCGTCAGGAGGTACATGATGGCAGCTACTCTCACTCTTGGCACTATTAAATTTGATTACTTGGTTAAGGTGGTTTATACCACATTTTGCTATGGTAAGGGTCTGTTCTTGCATTACTGTGATGAAATACCTGAGGCTGGGTAATTTATAAAGAAGAGGTTTAATGGGCTCAGGGTTCTGAAGACTATACAGGAAGCATGGCACTAGCATCGGCTCACTTTTGGAGAGGCCTCAGGAAGCTTTTACTTATGGTGGGAAGGCAAAGCGGGAGCAGGCATTTCACATGGTGAGAACAGGAGCAAGGGCTGCGGAGGTGCCACACACTTAAACAACTAGATCTTGTGAAAACTTGCTAACTATGGTGAGGACAGCACCAAGCCACGAAGGATGTGCGCCATGACCCAAACACCTCCCATCAGGCCCCACGTCCCACTGGGGATTACATTTCCACATGAGATTTGGGTGGGGACAAATGCCCAAACTATATCAGGTACCTGTTCCTTTTTGAAATTAGTAAGTAATCTTTGTGTTGATGCTTTTCTAGTGTGTGGGATATCCTGTTTCCAGCCTTTCATCTAATAATTTTCTGCCCATTGATGATTCTTGATTTTTTTTTCAGTTCTTCTATTGTGGTAAATATATATAAAGTAAAATTTGCCATTTAAATCATTTTTAAGTATACAATTCATTGGCTTTAATTATACTCACAATGTTGTGCAACCATCACCACTCTCCTTTTCCAGAACTTTTTCATCATTCCAACATGAAACTGTACCCATCAAACAAAAATTCCCCATTTCCCATATCTTCAGTCCTGTCAGCTACTGCATTCTACTCCGTCTCTATGAATTTCACTACTCTAGGGACCTTATATGAGTGGAATCATAACAGTACTTGTCCTTTTGTAACTGGCTTATTTCACTTAATATAATGCCTTCAGGGTTTATCTGTGTTATAGCATGTGTCAGAATTTCTTTCCTTTTTAAAGCTAAACAATAGTCCATTGTATGGACAGGCCACATTTATTCATCTGTTGATGGACACTTGAGTTATTTCTACTTTTTAGCTATTGTGAGTAATGCTGTGAACAAGAGAGGGCAAATATCTCTTCAAGACCCTGCTTTCAATTCTTTTTTTTTTTTTTTTCTTCATTTGGAGACAGGTCTTGCCCTGTCACCCAGGCTGGAGTGCAGTGGCACAATCATAGTTCACTGTAACCTCAAACTCCTGGGCTCACGTGATCCTCCTGCCTCAGCCTCCTGAGTAGCTGGGACTACAGATGTGCACCACCATACCCACCTAATAAAAAAAATTGTAGAGAGAGGATCTTGCTCTGTTGCCCAGGCTCGTCTCGATCTCCTGGCCTCAAGTGATCCTCCTGCCTTGGCCTCCCAAAGCATTGGGATTATAGGCATGGGCCACTGTGCCCTGCCAATATATATACCCACACACACCCATAAGTAAAAGTGTTGGATCATGGATTAATTTTGTTTTAAATATTTTTAGAAACTGCCTTACTGTTTTCTATAGCAGCTGCACCATTTTACGTTCTTACCAGTTTCTCCACATCTTGGAGATGAGAGGTCCAGCTGCTCCACATCTTTGTGTGTTTCCATCTTCACATGGCATTCTTCCCTCTGTGTCTGTCTCTGTATCCAAATTTTCCTCGTCTTCAAAGGACACCAATTATATGACATTTAGGGCCCACTTCATTTTAACTAATTACATCTGTAAAGAATATAATTATGTATTTCCAAGTAAGGTCACATTCTACACATCGTAGCTCACTCCAGCCTCCAATGGCTGGGCTCAAGCAGTCCTCCTTTCTCAGTTTCCCAAGTATATGTGACTGTAGGCATGCACTACCATTCCTGACTAATTTTATTTTTTAGTAGGGACAGGGTCTTGCTATGTTGACCAGTCTGGTCTCAAATTGTTGGCCTCAAGTGATCCTCCTGCCTTGGCCTCCTAAAGTGCTGGGATTACAAGTGTGAGCCACCGCACCCAGTCTTGTTAATTGTTCTTTAAATGTTTGGTAGAGTTCACCACTGAAGCCATCTGGTTCTGGACTTTTCCTTGTTGGGAGGTTTTTGATTACTGACTTTGATTACTCTTGTTAAAGTCTTTTGAAATGTTCTATTTATTCTTGAGTCAGTTTAGGTAATTTGTGTGTTTCTAAGAATTAGTCCTTTTCATCCAGGTTATCCAATTGGTTGGCATATATTTGTTTATAATGCTCTTTATGTCCTTTTTATTTCTGTAGAGTCATTAGTAATGTCTCTATTTTTATTTCTTATTTTAGGTATTTGTATTTGCTATCTTTTTTCTTTGTCAGTCTTGCTAAGGGCTTGTCAATTTTGTTGATCTTTTAAAAGAAACAACTTTTGACTTCATTGATTATCTTTTGTTTTTCTATTCTCTGCTTCATTTGTCTCCACTCTAATAATCTTTATTATTTCCCTCCTTTTGCCAGCGTTGGGTTTAGTTTACTCTTTTTCTAGTTCTTTAAGGTATAAACTTAGTTTATTAGTTTGAGATCTTTCTTGTAATGTAAAGATGTATGCTATAAATTTCCCCTTGAGCACTGCTTTCCCTTTGTCCTGTAAGTTTTGGTATGTTGTATTTTTGTTTTCATCCATTTCAAGTTATATCCTAATTTCCCTGTTTTCTTCTTTGATAAATTGGTTGTTGAGTATGTAATTTCCACAATATTTGTGAATTTTTCAGTTTTCCTTCTCATTGATTTCTGCCTTCATTCCATTGTGATTGGAGAAGATACTTCTTATGATTTCTGTCATCTAAATTTATTGAAGCTTGTTTTGTGCCCAATATATGGTGGAGTGTTCTACATATGTCTGTTAAGTCTCATTGGTTTATAGTATTGTTCAAGTCCTCTGTTTTCTTATTAATCTGCTGTCAAATTGTTCTGTTTATTATTGAGAATAGGGTATTGAAATCTTGAACTATTATTTTAGAACTATTTGTCCCTTTTATTTTATGAATGTTTGCTTCCAATACTTTGGAGCTCTGTTTTTCGGTGCATGTATATTTATACTTAATATATCTTCTTGATGAATTGACTCTTTTATTAACATACATCCTTTTTTGTTTCTTGTGACTATTTTCTACTTAAAGTCTACTTTTTTCTGCATATTATTATAGCCACCCAGCTCTTTTAGTTATTTTGCATACTTTCAGTTCCAACCTATGTGCCTTCGGATCTAACGTAATTCTCTTGTAGACAGCTTATGTATCCATTCTGCCAATCTCTGCCTTTTGATTAGAGTGTTTAATACATTTACATTTAAAGTAATTATTGAGAAGGAAGGACTTTTGCCATTTTTGCTATTTGTATAGCTTTTCTTGTCCCTCAGTCCTTCTATTTCTGCCTTCTTTTGTATGTAGTTGATTTTTCTAATGTAGTTCACTGATTTGATTCCCTTCTGCTTTCGTCCTTTCCTTTCGTTTCTCCTTCTTCCTTTCCCCTTTCCTCTTTCTCCTTTTTCTTTTCCCTTTTCCTTTTTCTCTCTTCTTCCTTTCCTTCTGCTCCTCTCCCTTTCCCTTTTCTCCCCTTTTGTTCCCATCTTCTCCCTCCCCCTCCTCTTTCAACAAGGTTGTGCTCTGTTGTCCAGGCTGCAGTACAGTGGCATGATCATAGTTCACTGTAATCTTAAACTTCTGGGCTCACACAAGCCTGCCTCAGCCTCTTAAGTGCCTAGGCCTACAGGTGTTTGCCACCATGCCCAACTATTGTTTTTGTTTGTTTATTTGTTTGTGTTTTTTTTAAAGATGGGGTCTTGTTATGTTGTCCAGGCTGGTCTTGAACTCCTGGCCTCAAGTGATCCTCTTGCATTGGCCTCCCAAAGTGCTGGGCTTACAAGCGTGAACTACCACACTCATCCTCATTTTATTTAGCATATTTTCTTCAGATACTTTCTTTGTGGTTACAATGGGGATTACAGTTAACATCCAACATTCTAACAATCCAGTGGAATTGATATCAGTTTAACTTAAAATCTGTGTCAATTCATGGAGACAGAAAGTAGAATAGAAGTTACCAGAGTCTATGGGAGAGGAAGATGAGGAATTATTGTTTAACCAGTAAAGAGCTTTTGTGTGGGATGATGCAAAAGTTTTGGAAATGGATAGTGGTGTAGTTACTCAGCATTTTGGATGTACATAATGCTGAAATTGTATGCTTTACAAAGGCTTAAAATGGCGTATTTTATGTATATTTTACCACAGTGAATAAAGCTAAAATCAACTAACTCTGCTCCTGTATAGCTCTGCTCCCCTATTTATGTTTTTGTCACAAATTATATTTTTATACACTGTGTCCCAATAATACAGATTTATATTTTTTTGTTTTTTAGACAATGATGTCATTTATTTAAAATGTTTACTCCAAGAAATATATATATATAAACTAAGATATATATATAAAAATATAAATGTGTGTGTATATATATATAATAAGACAATTAACAGCACTAAACCAGGCACCTTCAACCAAATCACAGCCTTCTCTTTGATTCCCCTTCATGCTAATCCTCTTTCAAATTTTTTTTCCTGAGGTGGAAGACCAGTCACATGCCCATGGGGTCAGTGCCAAGCACGTTCCCAGCCGGGCAACTGAGTACCTTTCTCTAGGAGTGCACGATGCCCTTCTCCCCAGCTCCTTGTTTTAAAGGATTTAACCCATTAGGAAGTTCATTTTTCGATCTAAGCTAAAAGGAGGTGCGGTTCAAGGCCGTCTTCACTTCGAAGGTCCCTTTCCTGCTCCAGTCCCTGGTTAGGGTTCTAGAAGAGGCTGGCTGCCAGGTTTACGTGAGGCTGCCGGAAAATCTAAGTCAAACTCTGCCCAGGGCAGCCCCTGCAAAGGCTGGGACCTTGGGTGCTACGTCCTCAACCCTCTCAGTGACCACAACTCAAAGGAGAGACTTCAAGGATTCCAGGAGCACAGGTGCCTGGGCTGTGTTCCAGGAAAGAGACCTGTCCAGGAAAACGGATCAGGTCGTTGCATGGAAGCATGAGTCAGAGATAGTGGTTTTGGGGTGATTTAGACAAATTAGGTTAGTTTAGCAAAGCTCTGAAGTGGCAGAAGCTTCTCCCCTGGACTACTGATTGAACACAGAACAAGAGATGTGCCTGGCGTCAGACTAAGTCTTGGAGAGATGTAGGCCAGTCTCCTCCCACAGGGCCTTGGGACTGGCGGGACAGACACTGCTACGTGCCCTCCAGGGCAGGAGTCACAGTAAGGAGTGACTGGGGTGGAAAATAGGGAAATAAGCAACAACAACTAGATCATTTTTGGCATTTTAACATGGAGACAGTGACGTGGTAATAATAGCAAAAGCAAAAACAAAACAAAAACTTGAAGAGACCAATATTTAACTTTCCCATCCACCCAAGTCTCACATTTAAGTTCTATTTTCATCTGCCCCATAAGCACCACTGAATTAAAAAAACATATATATTTTAAAGCACCCAAACCAGTCCAGACCCTCTGGAAACCACGAGCCCCAGCCAGAGCTGTCGCCTCTCTTGGGTCCAGGCGAGAGGAGGGTTCCAGGAAAGGCACCTTGTAAGTCACTCAGCACAGCGAGCTCGGGCACGGGCACTTGACGGGGACGTGGGTGGCAGTCACAGCATCCGTACTGACACGCAAGGAAGGACACTCTGGTAATCCCAACTATTTGGTACCAAAGCCAAGCAAACATGACTAAAGGGAGCTGGGTCAGCAGAACGGTACCCCGAGCCTCAGCAGCAGGATGGCCCGTGCGAGGCAGGATCCAGGCGGGGGAGAAAAGGAGACCAAAGCACAAGGCGATCAAGACTGGTATGGAAAGGGCTGACCCTTCTTGCAAGGACTGGAGAATGCCCACTTGACTGCTGGCTGATCAATCTCTAATTGATGAGGGCATGTGACAAGGCTCAGCCCTGGCTCCACAAGGAGCCATGAAGCTGACTCAGCTGATACAAATGTTCCCACCTCTGCCCCACCCCCAAGTCCCCATGGTTCCACCATCACCTGATTTTCATTTGGACTTCTTTAACAGCTAGAGTAGATACAAATGGCTAAACACAGACCCCCAGCCCCCTCCAGGGGGGACACAGCAGATTACAGGCAGCCAAGGGGAGAAACAGAACGACATTGGCTTAGGCCAGTCTGCAGGAAAAAGCAGGAAAGGAGGACCCGGATGCTTCTGAAGCATGCGAGCATGATTTCGGATGGAGGCAGGCTGGCGACTTTGCCTGTCTGCTGCTGGTTCCTGTAAGGGACATTTTTTCTGATTAAATGGCGATTCCTCTTCTATGTAGCATCTGCTTGGATCACGATGCTAATTATAACTGGAAAGGGGTGTTTTGGGGAGTGTTTTCAGGAGAGGAAGAAAGAAAAAAACTTAAAAAAAACCTAGATTGCTCAAAGTTTCTGCCTCTTTTTTAGGAAGGGTAAGTCAACTATGAGCAAGTATTTTAATTCGACATTAAGGGGGAAAAACATACTTTGGAAGGCGTACAAAAAAAAGGTAAACGTTGGATCACTTGTAAAATGGAACCTCATGGAGTCTAAACAAAAATGCACTTTCGGTCAACTTTTGCTTTTTTAAATTCCTTGTTTGACTTCCCATCCCAGTGAACATGGAAGTGACAGCTGCCATGAGAGGTGTAGACTTGGAGGAGTCTCCGGGAGCCTCAGAGGGTTCGGCAGTTGTATTCTGGGTTTCTTGATCTTCTCTTTCTTGGTCTCACTTTTGTCTCTTGCTATCACCAAGGAGTGTGAGTAGCCCATGGTGACCTTCTGTGAGAAAATGCCATCCAGAATCTTCCCCTCCTGGGCTGCAGTGCAAGACTTGGGCTTGTGGTCCCCGTAGCCCAGTTCCCCGAAGGTCGGTGATGGGCCCCAGCTGATGGTGCTCTCTCGTTGGTGGCCGCAATGATGCTGCTCTTCCTATAAGCCAGGCTCTGGATTCTGTAGCCACAGAGGTCCTGCACTGCTTTCGGGTACGTGGTAGATTCACGGGAGGTGTTGGTGGCCCCCCAGAAAAACAGACCACCCACTTCACTGACGGCAAAGGACCAGGTGTAACCAGCATAGATTTGGGATGCCCCATGCCCAGGGAAGTCAAACAGCTTCACTAGGTGGAGGACCATCTCATCCTTCTGTTCTGCGTGGCCCAGCTGGCCATAGCTACCAAAGCCCCAGGAGAAGACTCACTTCTGGGAGTCCAGGAACAGCGTGTGGTTAGTGCCACAGGCTACGTTTCACACAACTACATTTGGTACAAGCAGGATCTGTCTCGATAAAGATGGCCACTCACCGGGGAACCAGTCTGTAGTTGTACTCTATCTGCTGTGCCCGGGCGATGAACCTCCCATCCAAGTTGTGTCCCAGCTGACCATATTCATGGCACCCAAAGGAATAGATGTTTCCTTTGCAGTCCATTATCATACTGAATTCAGCCCCACAGGCCATTTTTTTAATTGGCTGGCCATTGTACATTATCTGCACGGGGCTGGGGACAGCGTCTGTCTGGTTGCCAAGGCCCAGCTGTCCCATCTTATTTTCCCCAAACGCAAACATGGAGCCCGTTTCCATCAAGGCCAAGGTGTGGTTCTGCCCATATGCCGCAGACACGATCACTTCGTAGCTGAGACCCTTGATGAGCCTGGGGGATTCTACTCTTGGTGTCACCATGTCCCAGCTGCCCTTTCTCATTTCTCGATTTCAAAAGAATCTTTCCTGACTTTTTCTCCCATGCTTGTTAGGTGCTCTCTTTTCTGTTCAGACCATGATTTTGCCACCAGGCACCTGTGTGTTGTTAGTTTATCCAAAGCATTTTCTATTTTTTATTTCTATTTATTTTCAACATTTAGGTTCAGGGGTGCATGCACAGGTTTATTATCTAGGTAAACTGTATGTCACAGGGGTTTGGTGTACTAATAATTTCAGCACCCAGATAATAAGCCTAGTACTCAATGGGTGTTTTTTCTGATTCTCTCCCTCTTTCTACCTTCCACCCTCAAGTAGGCCCCAGAGTCTCTTGTTCCCTTCTTAGTATCCAAGTGTTTTCATTGTTTAGCTCCCACTTATAAGTGAGAACATGCAACCTTTGGTTTACTGTTACTGTGTTAGTTTGCTTAGGATAATGGCCTCCACCTCTGTGTTGCCACAAAGGATATCATCTCATTCTTTTTTATGTCTGCACAGTATTCCATGGTGTACATGTACCACATTTTGTTTATCTAGTGTACCATTGATGAGTATTTAGGTTGATTCCATGTCTTTCCTATTGTGAATAGTGCTGCAGTGAACATATGTGATATGGTTTGGGTCTGTGTCCCTGCCCAAATCTCATGTTGAATCGTAATCCCCAGTGTTTGGAGGCGGGGCCTAGTGGGCATGATTGGATCATGGGGGTGGATTTCTCATGAATGGTTTAGCACCATCCCCTTGGTGCTGTTTGTGTGATAATGAGTGAGTTCTTATGAGATCTGTTTATTTAAAAGTGTGTAGCACCTCCCCTAACCTCTCTTTCTCTCTCTCTCTTGCTCCTGCTTCCGCCTTCCAAGACAGCTGTTCCCCCTTTGCCTTACACCATGATTGGAAATTTCCTGAGGTCTCTGCAGAAGCAGAAGCCACTGTGCTTCCTGTACAGCCGTGCACAGGAAGAACTTGTTCTTCCTGTGTACCTGTTCATCCTGTATAACAGAACTGGGAGCTAGTTAAACCATTTTTCTTTATGAACTACCCAGTCTCAGGTATTTCTTTATAGCAGTGCAAGAACGGACTAATACAATATGCGTGTGTGTGTCTTTATGGCAGAACAATTTATATTCCTTTGGATATATCCCTAATAATGAGATTGTTGGATTGAATGATAGTTCAATTTTAAGTTCTTTGGGGAATCTCGCCACATTGTTTTCCACAGAGGCTGAAGTAATTTACATTCCCACAGCAGTGTCTATAAGCATTCCCTTTTCTCCACAACCTCGCCAACATCTATTATTTTTTGACTTTTTAATAATATTCTGACTGGTGTAAGATGGCATCTCATTTTGATTTTGGTTCGCGTTTCTCTAATGGTTAGTGATGTTGAGCATTTTTTCATATGCTCTTTGGCTACGTGTATGTCCTTTGCGCGCTTCTTAATGGGGTTATTTTTTGCTTATTAATTTGCTTAAGTTTCTTATAGATTCTAGGTATTAGACCTCTGTCAGATGTATAGTTTGCAAATATTTTGTTCCATTTTGTAGGTTGCATGTTTACTCTGTTGATAGTTTCATTTGCTCTGCATAAGTTCTTTAGTTTAATTAGATCCCATTTGCCAATTTTTGTTTTTGTTGCAATTGCTTTTGGTGTCTTCGTTGTGAAATATTTGCCAGGTCCTATGTTCAGAATGGTATCTCCTAAGTTATCTTCCAGTGTTTTATAGTTCTGGGTTTTACATTTAAATATTTAATCCATCTCGAGTTGATTTTGTGTGTTGTATAAGGTAGGGGTTCAGTATCACTCTTCTGCATATAGCTAACCAGTTATCACAGCACCATTTATTGAATAGGGAGTCTTTTCCTCATTGCTGGTTTCATCAAAAATTAGATGATTCGTAGGTATGCGGCATTACTTCTGGGTTCTCTGTTCTGTTCCATTGATCTGTGTGTCTGTTTTTGTACCAATACTCTGCCATTTTGGTTACTGTAGCCCTGTAGTATAGTTTGAAGTTGGGTAACGTGATGTCTCCCGCTTTGTCCTTTTTGCTTAGGATTGCCTTGGCTATTTGGGCTCTTTTTTTCTTTCGTTTTTTTGAGATGGAGTCTCACTCTGTTGCCTAGGCTGGAGTGCAGTGGTGCAATCTCGACTCACTGCAACCTCTGCCTCCCAGTTCAAACGATTCTTCTGCCTCAGTCTCCAGAGTAGCTGGGATTACCGGCCTGCACCACCATGCCTGGCTAATTATTTTTGTACTTTTGGTAGAGATGGGGTTTTGCCATGTTGGCCAGGCTAGTCTTGAACTCCTGACCTCAAGTGATCCACCCACCTCGGCCTCCTAAAGTGGTGAGATTACAGGCACAAGCCACCACACCTAGCCCGAGCTCTTTTTTGAATATGAATTCAATATGAATTTTAAAATAGTTTTTCCTAATTCTGTGAAGAATGTCATTGGTAATTTGATAGGAATAGCATTGAATCCGTAAATTGCTTTGGGCAGTTTGGCCATTTTAATGATATTAGTTTTTTGTATCCATGAGCATAGAATGTTTTTCCATTTGTTTGTGTCATCTCTGATTTCTTTGAGCCATGTTTTGTAATTCTTATAGTAGAGATTTTTTTTTTACCTCTTTGGTTACGTGTATTCCTAGGTATTTTATTCTTTTTGTGGCTATTGTGAATGGTGTTGTGCTCTTGATTTGGCTCTTGGCTTGGATGTTGTTGGTGTATAGTAACCAATCAGTAATACTGATTTTTGTGTGTTGCTTTTGTATCCTGAAACTTTGCTGAAGTTGTTTATCAGATCAGGGAGCTTTGTGGAGAGACTAGATGTAGAATCATGTTGTCTGCAAATAGGGATAATTTGACTTCCTCTTTTCCTGTTTGGATGCTGTTTATTCTTTGTTTTGCCTGATTGCTCTGGCCAGGATTTCCAATAATATGTTGAATAGAAGTGGTCAGAAAGGACATTCTTGTCTTGTGCCGGTTTTCAAGGGGAATGCTTCCAACTTTTGCCCATACAATATGATGTTGGATGTGGATTTGTCATAGATAGCTCTTATTTTCAAGTATATTCCTTCAATGCCTAAGTTATTGAGGGTTTTTAACATGAAGGGATGTTGAATTTTATGGGAATCCTTTTCTGCATCTATTGAGATGGTCATGTGGTTTTGTTTTTAGTTCAGTGAATGGGTTGAATCACATTTATTGATATGCATATGTTGAACCAACCTTGCATCCCAGGGATAAAGCCTGCTTGATCATGATGGATTAGCTTTTTTATGTGCTACTGGATTTGGTTTGCTAGTATTTTGTTTAGGATTTTTGCATCTGTGTTTATCAAGGATATTGGGCTGAAGCTTTCTCTTTTTGTTGTGTCTCTGCCAGGTTTTTGGTATCAAGATGATGCTGGCCTCATTGAATGAGTTGTGGAGAAGTCCCTCCTCCTCAATTTTTTGAAATAGTTTCGGTAGGAATGGCACCAACTCTTCTTCTTTATAAATCTGGTAGAATTCAGCTGTGAATCCATTTGGTCTTGCACTTTTTTTGGCTGGTAGGGTTTTTATTACTAACTCAATTTTGGAACTTGTTATTGGTCTGTTCAGTAATTTAATTTCTTTCTGGTTTAGTCCTGGGAGGTTATGTGTGTCCAGAAATTTATCCACTTCTTCTAGATTTTCTAGTTTCTTTGCATAGAATTGTTTGTAGTAGTCTCTGATGGTTTTTTGTATTTCTGTGGGGTCAGTGGTAATGTACCCTTTGTCATTTCTTTTTTTTTTTTGAGATGGAGTCTCGCTCTGTCGCCAGACTGCAGTGCAGTGGCACGATCTCGGCTCATTGCAACCTCTGCCTCCCAGGTTTAAGCGATTCCCCTGCCTCAGCCTCCTGAGTAACTGGGACTACAGGCACACACCACCACACTTCGCTAATTTTTCATATTTTACTAGACACAGGGTTTCACCATGTTGACCAGGATGGTGTTCATCTCCTGACTTTGTGATCCCCCCATCTCAGCCTCCCAAAGTGCTGGGCTTACAGGCATGAGCCACTGCACCTGGCCCCCTAAAGGGGGGTTCTCCTCTCTTATTTTCTTTATTAGTCTAGCTAGTTGTCTGTCTTATTAATTTTTTCAAATAACCAGCTCCTGGGTTTGTTGATCTTTTGTATGGTTTTTAATGTCTCAATTTCTTTCAGTTCAGCTCTGATTTTGGTTATTTCATGTCTTCTAGCTTTGGGGCTGTTTTGCTCTTGCTTCTCTAGTTCTTCTAGTTGTGATTTAGGTTGTTCATTGGGGCTCTTTCTAAGTTTTTGATGTAGGCGTCTAGTGCTATAAACTGCCCTCTTAACACTGCGTTAGCTATGTCCTGACAGATTCTGGTATGTTGTATCTTTGTTCTCATTAGTACAAATACTTTCTTGTTTTCTTCCTTAATTTCATTACTAACTCAAAAGTCATTCCGTATGTGCCATGTGGCAATATGAAGTTGTTTTTGGGTGGAGAGTTCTGTAGATGTATATTAGGTCCATTTGGTCAAGTGTTGAGTCCAGGTCTTAAGTGTCTTTGTTAATTGTGTGCCTCAGTGGTCTTTCTAATACTGTCGGTAGGGTGTTAAAATCTACCACTATTATTATGTGGGAATGTTAGTCTCGTCATAGATTTTTTGTTTTTTGTTTTTTTTGAGCTAGAGTCTTACTCTGTTGCAACTTACTGTGGCACAATCTCAGCTCACTGCAAGCTCCGCCTCCTGGGTTCACACCATTCTCCTGCCTCAGCCTCCCAAGTAGCTGGGACTACAGGTTCCCACAACCATGCCTGGCTAATTTTTTGTATTTTTAGTAGAGACGGGGTTTCACTATGTTAGCCAGGATAGTCTCGATCTCCTGACCTCGTGATCCGCCTGCCTCGGCCTCCCAAAGTGTTGGGATTACAGGTGTTGATCATAGGTCTTTAAGAACTTCCTTTATGAATTTGGGTGCTCCTGTGTTGGGTATATATACATTTAGGATAGTTAGGTCTTCTTGTTAAATTGAACTCTTTACCATTGTGTAACACCCTTTATCTTTTTTATCTTGTTGAGTTAAAGTCCGTTTTCTCTTAGATTAGGATTACAACTCCTGCTACTTTTTGTTTTCCATTTGCTTGGTAGATTTTTCTGTATTCGTTTATTATCCACAATGCCTGTGGATGTCATTGCATGTGAGATGGGTCTCTTGAAGACCTATACCATTGGGTTCTCTTTATCCAGCTTACCACTCTGTGCCTTTTAATGGCGTATTTAGCCCAATTACGTTCAAGGTTAGTATTGATATGTGCGAATTTGAACTTGTGATGTTATTAGCTGTTTATTCAGATTTGTTTGTGTGGTTGCTTCATAGTGTCACTGGTCTATGTTCTTTAGTATGTTTTTGTAGTGGCAAGTCTTTTTCAATATTTGGTACTCCTTTCAGAACCTCTGGTAAGGCAGTTCTGGTGGTAATGAATTCCTTCAGCATTTGCTTGTCGGAAATGGATCTCATTTCTCCTTTACTTATGAAGCTTAGTTTGGCTGGATGTGAAATTCTTGGTTAGACTTTTTTTTTTTTTTCCTTAAAGAATGCTGAATATAGGGCCCCAATCTCCTCTGGCTTGTAGGGTTTCTGTTGAAAGATCTGCTGCTAGCCTGATGGGGTTCCCTTTGTAGGTGACCTGCCCTTTCTCTCTAACTGCCTCTAACATTTTGACCTTGGGGAATCTGATGATTATATGTCTTGGGGATAGTCTTCTTGTGTAATGTCTTGCAGGTGTTTTCTCCCTGCAGCATTTTCAAGTAACACCTGCCCTTTTCCAGCCTTAGTTCTGAGTTAGGTGAAAGGGAGAAGTACTTTGCATTAGTCCTACAGGTAACCGTCAGACAGGTTAGAACAGATGCACACAATAATTTATGAATAAGACATGCCCTGCTCCCTCTGGAACCAAGGACCAGAGTCTCACATTGGGAATGTGGCTGCAACTGAGCCATGACAGGGATAGGGCAAAGGCAAGTAAAAACACCAGACAGTTTTCCTACTGTTTTCAAGTGGCCTTTTTCTTTATTCAGCATTCACTTGCTTGTTTTAAACTTTAGACTATTTTTCAGAGCTTTGAGAAAGTTGGTTCTGACAGTTTCTGCATTTTTTTTTTCTTTTTTTTTTTGAGACAGAGTCTCAGAGTCGCCCAGGCAGAGTGCAGTGATGCGATCTTGGCTCACTGCAACCTCTGCCTCCCAGGTTCAAGCAATTCTCCTGCCTCAGCCTCCCAAGTAGCTGGGATTACAGGCACACACTGTCATGCCCGGCTATTTTTTGTATTTTAGTAGAGATGGGGTTTCACTGTGTTGCCCAGGCTGGTCGCGAACACCTGAGCTCAGGCAATCCTCTTGCCTCGGCCTCCCAAAGTGCTGGGATTATAGGCATGAGCCACTGTGCCCGGCCTCTGCATGTTTTTTGTATGTTTCTGTGGGAGGATGAGAGCTGGGAACTGCCTGTCCCACCATTTTTCTCTGCTTTGATGATTTTTATCTGAATCACTATGCTAGTGATTGTAAAATGATGATTTTATATTTCTGCAATGTCTTCTATACTTATTAGTTGGCATTCTATTTATTTCCTGTTTATTTTGTTTGTACTGATATGATTCAGATATTTTAACAGCATATTTTAAAATATAACTTATTGAGGTATAATGTATAGACAATAAAATTCCACCCTGAGTGCTCAGGTTGGTTACTTTGCTGAGTGTAACATGTCATAACCATATAATAACCACCTTAAGTCAAGATACAGAGCATGTTCCGCTTCCCAAAGAGTTCTCTTATGCCCCTTTGCAAAGGCTTTTTTAAAACTTTTTTTTTTTTTGTAAATTACAGATTTATAGGAAGTTGTAAGGATAGTAGCGAGAGGGCCCATGTATCCTTCATCATATTTCCCTCAGAGGTTATATCTTGTGTAAATACCATACAATATCAAAACCACAAAATTGACATTGGTACAATGTATATGTGTAGTTCTGTGTCCATTTATTACTTGTAAATTCCTGGAACCAGGACTTCGTGCTCCCCACTAGGCCTCTCTTTGATGCCACCCTGGCTGGGATGGGGAAGGGCGCCTGCTTACTACTCCCCAAGTGATCTCCACCAACAGGGAAGGCCTCACCACACTTGGGTGTGGTAGTCAGAGATCCACTCACCTCACTCTTCTCTGACACCCTGGCAGGGAAGGTGGGTTGAGGCATCTTGTTTTGTGAAGGTGGAAGTCCAGGGTCTTCAGTTGGCCTTTGCTGGTGGGGGTGGCAGTGCAGCTATTTCTGTGGTGTTAGGCTGGAGCAGTGTAGTTACTATCTAAACGTTTTGCTGTCTAAAAGTTGCTTGTCTTGCTAAGCTGCTGCTTTCCTGGTCCTTTGGCTAGAAAGAGCTGGCTTTTCTAGGGGGGCTTTCCTGGTTTATTCCTATTGGCATCTCCTCCAGCACCCAGTCTGAGATAATAAGACAAGAAGAAAACTCAGGGAACTCACTGCCGTGTCGTTCTGGGTCCTGAGGCCCCTAGCCACACTGCTTTCTTCTATCCACTTTTCAGAACCTTTTTATATCTGCTTTGTGTATGTAATGTCCAGGGTTTTTAGCTGTATTTGCAGAGGCAATAAGAAGAAGTGAATCTACTCTTGCAGTGTCTTCATTTTTGACTTAAATTTTAAAGATTTGGTTCACATTATCATCACATTTTCCTCCATAAGACAGTAATACCAGTTTATGTTCCTACCAGCAGTGTCTGAGAGTGCCTGTGGCCAGCACTGAGTGCTAGCCTCCTTTTCCATCTTGTTGATCTGACAGGCAGAAATGTGTGTCAGTGGTATTAATTTTTGTTTCTTTGGTTTCAAGTAGAGATTGAATATTTTTCATATATTTATGGGCCTGATTTTTCCCTCTCTTGTGAATTGCCTCTTCATGTCCCGAGAAAGAGAGAATTTAAAATAGAAAGTGAGGAGTAATATGTTGCTGTGTCAGTTAAGGCCCAACCAGGAGAAACTATAGCAATTATTGGAGCAGAGAATTTCATATCAAGTCAGTAACTAGGTACAAGGTTGTTAACTAGGTTATTGAAAGGGTAAAAAGGGAACATTAAAGTATTATGGAGGTAGCAACCACAAGAAGCAGCTACCACCAGCTGTAGGGCTGAAGAATCAAAGGGAAGATGTTGCAGTTACTAAAACTCTAGAGGTTAAGGAAAGTCCTCATGTAACTCAGAGCTTCATGGAGGGGCACCTCTTGGCTGGGGCTTTTGTCTTCAAGGGTGGGATATGATGAAGTTGCTTCTGCGGATTTTGGAAAAACTGCAGGCTGGAGTCAGCGGCTGCTCCAGGGCAGAACTGATCCGGTAAAGGAGCCCTGCTGGGGTGGTGTTCCTCAGAACAAGAAGGGAGATGAAGCAGACAGGGCGCAGGTGCAGATTTCCTGTGGCTTTCCTGAGACTCTCATGGAGCCACATGGCCAAGCGGGAGTGGGATTTGCTGAGTGCCAGCCAGGCCCCGCAGTGTGGAAGACCAGTGTGGAAGGTGAGCTGGGATCTGAAGTGCAAGAACATGATGATCAGCTCAGCTACCATTCCCTTAGGAGGTGTTGCCTTGGGGTAAATGTGGAGTGGGAAACATGAATTGGCTGTGCCTCTGGTTGTCTTGGGTCTTCTTTAATAGTTTCTCCTTTAATAGTTTGAACATCTTGCTACAGTGCATTTTAGTGTGAACATTGTTTTTGGTACAACATGGCTCCTAAACTATATTTTGCATATGGATGCTATCCCGGGTACTCTATGTCACTGCCTTTGTAGTATCATACAGAATTGGATATGAAGTTGTATACATGTACTTCACAGGGGAGACAGGGTTTTTCAAGAATAGTTCTGATTATGTCTGATGCTCTCTTTACTTTAGATCCTAATCCGCCTCGCATTCTCTCAGCTTAGTAAAGTGAGGCTTCAGTTATATTCGAATCAAGCTGGAGACCACCATCCGTGACCGCTTCTGCACACATCCCTCTTCTGACTTCCCTGTTTGTTTGTCCTGTTTGAATTGATTCTGAATGCCTAAGGATTGGGATCATATTTATCTTATGCATAGGACCTTGAGGGCACTTAGTAGTTGCTCAACAAATATTTGTCAAACATTGATAGCAACAACAGCAATCATATTTACTTTACATATAATCACTTAATTCTCATATCAACTCTGAGTAGTTGTTACCATATTCAATTCTGAGGTGAATATTTTTCTTATTGTAACATCTTTGAATTAGGGATACATTTTATAACCAGTGACATAACATCATTTTTTTTCTTAGTGGTAATGGAATAATGGTTCATGTTATAATTGATGGTGTCTTAGATTCAATTAAATGTGGTGTTATTCCCGCTTTATAGGAAACTGGGACACAAAGAGACAAAGTGACTTGCCCCAGGCCACACTGCTAGAGAGCGCCAGAGCTGGGGTGAAGGCCTGGCCTCTAGTTTGAGGGTCTTCCTCTTCACTGTTGCCTCCCTGCCTCTCTATACCTTTCAGCCAGCCCACCTGTCTCAGTCTCTTCCACCTTCTGTGTCTAGCTCAGACTTCACCTGCCATACCAGCCATTCTCGTCCCATGCTACTCTGCCAGTCAGCTGTCATTTCTTCTCCCCTCCCTTGAAACCCATAGCATTTCTTTTTGATACTTATTTTACCTGATTTTCTATGTTTTTATTTAATGGATTTGCCTTTTCCAAGTTATTCAGACTTCAAATCAGCTTGTAAGGTAGAAATCATACAGGTCAAAACTACCCAGGCGTACATTTTAGGAAGACTGGTTAGGTTTGGGTTTGCAGTTCAGTACACTCAGTTTTTTCTTCTACATTAGGCAAATCACTATTTCAGCATCAGATCAGCCCCAGATCATTAGTTACCAAATCAACAGTTATTTCAGCACCAAATCAGAACCACATGAAGTAGTCGCTTGTGTTTTGGAGCCATGTTACAGGAAAAATCCTAGTCTTCAACATTGGATGAGCTTGTTAAGTGTAACAGGATACCCTCTAGGAGACACACAGAAATGAGGCAGACTGCAGGAGGCACCTCTTCTGCTTAGAAAGCGCTGCCACACTGCATACTTCCCACTCTGGGGCTCAGCCTGCATGGGCATAGGTGGCAGCAGGCACGATGAGCTCTTTTCCAAGGCATTTGCTCATTGAGAGGAATGGCAATTGTTCTCCATTTTCAAAACTTAAAGAAAACTGGTTTTATTTTAACAGCTGTATTAAGATATAATTCACTTACCATATAATTATCCCATTCAAAGTATCTAACTCAGTTATTTTAAGTGTATTCATAGAGTTGTACAACCATCACCACAATCAATTTTAGAACAGTTTTGTCACTCCCAAAAGAAACTCTACGGATTAGCAGTAACTCCCTATTTTCCACAACCCTTAGTCCCAGGCAACATCTAATCAACTTTGTCTCTATGGATTTTTGCATGTACTGAACATGCCATATAAACGGAATCATAGAATATGTGGTCTTTGTGACTAGCTTCTCATGTAGCATAATGTGTTCAAGATTCATCTATGCTGTAGCATGTATTAGTACTTCATTTCCTTCTATTGCCAATGTTCCATTGTATGGCTGTATCACATTTTATATATCTGTTAACCATTTGATGGATATTTGGGCTGTTTCCACTTTTTTAGCTACTATGAATAGTGCTGCCGTAAACATTTGTCTACAAGTTTTTCTGTGGACATGTTTTTATTTCTGTTGGTTACATACTTTGTAGTGGAATGGTTGGATCAAATAGTAACTGTCTGTTTAACTTTCTGAGGAATGTTTGGACTGTTTTCCAAAGTGGCTGCCTGCACCACTTTACATTCGCACTAGTCCACCTGTGTCTGAGCAGATGGTGGCTTCCCCACAGTTCTCTGGCCTTTTCCCTCATGGTCACAAGGCATCCAGTCCTCACATCAGCACCTCAAGCAGGAAAGACACTTCTCCAGCCACTTCTGCTCATGTCTCATTGGCTGGAGCTGAGACCTGTGACCATCTCAGACCCGCCACCATAAAGGAGAGTAGGATTACCATGGTTGCACTAGATTGGGCACAACTTCCCCTGAGGCTGCCAGAAGAGCCTGCCTTTCCTGAGATCAGAGGCATGAAGTAAATGCCTACAAAACTACGGCTTCACTGGCATGAAGGAAGGTAGCAGCTTTAGAGGGGAGCGGCTGCAAGGAGGCCAGTGAACAGTGTGTACCCCAGGATCTTTACAGTCAAGACAGTGGAAGAGGCCAAGACAGACATACATGCATGAGACCTCTGTAGGTCTCAGACCAGCAGGGCCATTTCTAGCACAAGAGCTAGAAGCAGTAACACTCTGATTTGGCCTGAGGCAGTGGTAGCATTGAAGTGACAATATTCATTCTTGCCTGGTTTCATGAAGTAGAACTAGATCCCTGAAGTTTTTTCTTTAAGGGATTTTCCCCTGGAAGTGCATCCTCTAGGAGAACACTTAGTTGCAATCTGCTTGTTAGAAGACAGAGATGCATCTGCTAGCCTCCTGCCTTGTGTGTGGTTTTGGAGTCCAGTTAAGCAGCTGGTCATCAGCCGAGGGATCAGGACTGGAGCAAGGACTGCCTTGAGTCTGTAGAAAGATGCTGATCTGGAGAAGATGCTGCTGGCAGACCTGCTTTCAGAGCCAGATGTCAGTATCCTGTGCTCATGCTGTGAGGCCTACGTTCTCCCAGTACCCAACTCATTTCATCCATCTGCCTTTCATTCTTGCTCTTCCCTCCTTCTTTACCCTTGTCTCTCTCAACTTCATTTTCCCACTCTCTTTTTTAGCCTCTTGGAGCTGAGATCCAGAGGCCCAAAGTCTTTTTCTTTTCTTGCAGCAAACAGTATTATAGGAAGCCCTTGTCTTTGCCAGCAGTGAAGGGGAAAAGCCTCTGCTTGGAGGGTGGAGATTAGGGGAGGGTCTGGGAGTGTCACAGGAGAAATGAGAAACAGATGTAAGATCTGTGGCTGAGCCCAGTCAGAGGAGTTGGCGGGTGGGGAGAAGGAAAAGGAGGCTGGAATTTGGTGGTGGTAGTCATTCGTGTGTTTAATACTTTTGTGGCTTTACTGGTGTTCGTGAAGCAAACGGCTCCCAGCAAGGCAGTGAACAACAAGCCGATGATTAATTGCCCTTTTTAAATTGTAATTATGTCACTCACCAGAACCCGTGAACATTAATTCTCGATTTACAGAGTGAGTAATTGAATAATGAAGGGGCTGCCTGTTTGTTGTGCTGTGTTCTTACTCTTGCATTTCTACAGTGCCAGGCCCTTCTGTCTCTCCTAGTCTTTGGATGTTGCCCACTTCCCTGTTGGTTTTAGTGCCTGTTCTGGCCTCTGACTGTAAGCTGTCTAACATGACATTTCATTGACAGTGAGTAAGGCCCAGACCGATGTCATATGCTCTAGAGAAAGGGAGGCCAGCCGTTTCTGATTCCAATCCGATGCTGCCTTTCATTAAATTTCTTCAACGAAAGCCTGCTCTGCCTAACTCAAGCAAAATAATGTGAATTTGCTACAAGGATGCAGGGAAGCTCACAGAAGCAAAGAGAAAGTTGAAGAAGCAGGTCTTAGAAGAAGAGAGCTAGACCCAGGGTCCAGGGTGGGGGCACCAGTAGGCAGGTCCTCCCTGCAGGCACCACTCTAGAATGAATCATCTCCAGCGTTTCCAGTCTGCCATTTCACGCTTGATTGCTTCAAATTCCTGAGCAAGTCACACCCTTGGCAGTGGAGGGTGGAGCACTTTGACTGTCTTGCCAGGAATCAGGAATGCACACATTGTGGGAGGGAACAGTCATTCCTCCCTCCACCCCCAAAACACACATAATCAACAGGCCCTTACCAGAAGGGGAAATGGATGCTGGGCAGGCAGATGATTTTTGTATATGGTGTAAGGTAGGGGTTCAGTATCAATCTTCTGCATATGGCTGGTCAGTTAGTCCAGTACCATTTATTGAATAGGGAGTCATTTCCCCATTGATTATTAACTATAGTCACCATTCTATACATTAGATATCCAGAACTAAATTCATCTTATGTGTGAAAGTTTGTACTCTTTGACCTACCTCTTCCCTACCCCATAACCTTTGGCAACCACCCTTTGTTTCTCTAAGTTCTACATGTAAGTGAGATCATGTAGTATTTGTCTTTCTGAAATATGCTTATTTCACCTAGCATAATGTCATGTGATCATCTCAATAGCTGCAGAAAGCATTTGACAAAATTCAACATCCTTTCATGATAAAAATTGTCAACTTTCAGTATAGAAGAAATGTTCCTTAGTATACAAAGGCTACATATGACAAGCCCATAGCTAATGTTATACCGAATGGTGAAAGACTGAAAGCTTTTTCTGTAAGTTCAGAAACAAGGGTGCCCACTCTTGCCACTTCTATTCAATATAGGACTGAAAGTTCTAGCCAGAGCAGTTAGGCAAGAAAATGAAATAGAAAGCATCCAAATCAGAAAAGAAGAAGTTAATTGTCTCTGTTTGCATATGAAGTGGTCTTATATATAGAAGTTCCTAAAAACTTCACAAAAAAACTGTTAGAAGTGTAAAGTTGCAGGAAACAATATCAACATGGAAATATCAATTGCATTTCTATATACTAATAATGACCTATCTGAAAAAGAAATTAAGAAAACAATCCCATTTATATAGCATCAACTTTAGGTTTTGAGATGTTTTTCCATTAGTGAGGCTACTTGGTTTGGAGCCTCAGAGGCCTTTTTGATCAGCAGCTGTGATCTGTAAGGTAGAGGACTGCATGAGAGGTGCAGCAGCTTGGGGCCATGATCAGGCATGCAGGCCTGCCATTTTATGTGGTGGCGGGGGGGCCTGGTACACACTGGGATTAAATTCATGAGATTGTCCTTGTTAAGGAACTTAGATCAGAAAGAGATAAGTAATTCAATACTTTTTGGGGAGGGTAAGAGGGCACTCTTAATGTGAATAGGGGAGAATCTGTTTGAACCTTTTTTTGTATCCCCGCTGCACTCATTTTTCTGTTGACCTGTCCTGGGAGACACTATGCCTTGTACATGGAGAACTCTTGACAGCTGCCTGCAGGTAGCTTTCTGTGATAGTTAGTGGATGTGCTTGCCACAAATAGGATGGGCAGGAATCTATTTCACACCCCCCACTGACTCTTGGTTTTCTCTTCCCCAGTGGTGCCTATCTTTATTCTCCATAAGAAACCCAGGCTTCTATCAACATCTTGAACAACAGAAGTTCTCTCTGACCATAGTTCCACTGCTTTGCTCTTCCTGCTCTCTTTCCTATTGAACTTTCTCTTTCCTTTCAATGCATTCTGAAAACTTCCCTGTTCTCTCAGCCCAGCAGCCTCTTCCTCTTTCCTTTGTCTTCCTAACCAGGGCAGACCCCCTTGTCAGCCATTGTGGATTTCACTCTCCTCCCACTAGCACTCATTATACATAATATCTGCCCCCACTGCCTTGCTGCTGCTTTCTGCCCCCAAACTGTGGAATGTGGCTGGAGAAAGCTTTGGTGCTAATTTGCAGACTACCTGGTGTACTCCACACAGAACTGCCCAGCCTCAGCGCTGCTCAGCAGCAGCACCGTCCCACCCTCACTCATGCCCCATATAATTTTCCCACAGAAACTTTTCACACCTTTCCCTGTTCAGGCATCCCCCAGTGTCAGCAGATACCACTGCCTCTCAGTTCATGGAAGAGAAAAGGGGCCAAATAATCCGACCCCTCCTCCCCCAGTTTCACCCTTTCACATTAGTGTCTGTCTCTTCACTCACTATTTTCCTTTCGTACTTGTGATCCTCACTGGATTTTGAGAGGTTTTTCTTGGACCTTTATATATCAATTGTCATTCCTTTTGCTTGTATTTTTCATTTTCCCCTCTCTATTGATTTCTTTTCCTTAGCTTATATATTTTCCCAGGATTCTCAAAGTACTTTATGTATTTATTTTTTTTCCTGCTTCCAGTGGTTTAGAAGCTATGTATTCTTCTATTCTCCTTGTGATTATACTTATATATTTACAAAAGTGTTTAATTCCCATGTTTCCTTCGCCCAGTTTTTCTCCAGTAATGTCATCTTGCACAACTTGCACAGCCATCGTACAGCGTTTCTCAGCCTCAGCTCTGTTGACATTTTGGGTTGGATGCTTCTTTTTTGTGTGGCTGCCGGGTGGTGACTCTCCTTTGCATTATAGAAAGTTTAGCAGAATCCCTGGCCTCTTCTCACTAGAAACCAATAACACTCTTCTAGGTGTGCCAACCAAAACAATCTCCAGATGTTTCCAAATCTCCTTTAGGCAGCAAAATCACCCTGATGGGGGGGGGGTGGGGGCGGGAGAGAAAAATCACCCTAGTTGGAAACTACTCTGTGTTAGTTTTCTATTACTGCTGTAACAGATTACCAGTTGGTGGCTTAAAACACATGAACATTTTATCTTCTAGCTCTCAGAAGTCTGACAGTCACTCTAGCTCCCATAGGCAAGGGAAAGCATAACACAATGGTGTGAATAAAAGAAGGGGATCTTTGGGAGCTGCTTGTCACTAATGCTGTACATTTCCCTCTAAGCTATGCCTTAGCTATAGCTCATAGTTTTTTTTGTTTGTTTCTTTCTTTGTAAAATTTACACAATATAAAAAAACCATCTTAAACATTTTAAAGTATACAATTAACTAGCATTAAGTACACTCACCATGTTTTACAGCCATATCACTATGCATTTCCAGATTTTTTCATGATCCTAAACTCTGTATCCATTAAATAATAACTGTCCCCAATTAAATAATAAATGTCTCCATTTTTCCTCCCCCCATCCCCTGGTAACTTCCACTTTCTGTTTCTGTTTCTTTTCTTTTCTTTTGAGACGGAGTTTTGCTCTTGTTGCCTGGGCTGGAGTGCAGTGGCACGATCTTGGCTCAATGCAACCTCCACCTCCCGGGTTCAAGCAATTCTCCTGCCTCAGCCTCCCAAGTAGCTGGAATTACAGGTGTATGCCACCATGTCCAGCTAAGTTGCTGTATTTTTAGTAGAGATGGGGTTTCACCATGTTGGCCAGGCTGGTCTCCAACTCCTGACTGCAGGTGATCCACCCACCTTGGCCTCCCAAAGTGCTGGGATTATAGGCGTGAGCCACCATACCAGCCTCTACTTTCTGTTTCTATCAGTTTGCATATTCTAGTTACTTCATATAAGTAGAATTATATAGTATTTGTCCATCTTTGGCTTCTTTCACTAAGTATAACATTTTCGGGGTTCATCCATGTTATAACACATATCAGAATTCCCTTCCTTTTGAAGGCTGAGTAATATTCCATTGTGTATATATACTAGTTTGTTTATCCATTCATCCGTTGATGGACACTTGGGTTGCTTCTACCTTTTGGCTGTTGTGAATGGTGCTGCTGTGAATGTTGGTGTACAAATATCTGTTCAAGTTCCTGCTTTCAGTTGAATATATACATAGAAATCCATTATATGGTAGTTCTATATTAAACCTTTTGAGGGAACACCAAACTGTTTTCCGTAGCACTGCACCATTTTATATTTCCACCTGCCATGCACAGGAGTGCCAGTTTCTCCATGCAGCCTACAGACTTTTGATGTTTTATTATTTTATTTTCATTCAGTTCATGATTAAAATACTTCTTTTATATTTTTCTTTGAGAAATGAGACCTCCTCTTTGACCCATGGTTTGTTTAGAACTGTATTGTTTAATGTTCCAGTTTCTGGAGAGCTCCCTGTTATTTTTCTTCTGATTTTTAATTTAATACTTTGTGATCAGATAACATATTTTAACAATTTTAATTAATTTGAATTTTTAATGTTCATTTTATGAGCTAGGAGATGGTCTGTCTTGGTGAATGCTTCATGTATGTTTGAAACTAATGTTTATTGTTATGTGAAGTGTTCTGTAAATGTCAGATTCAAATTTTTATGGTGGTTGTTCAGTTCTTCTGTATTCTTGTTAATTTTCTGTCTAGTGGTTGTCTCAATTTCTGAGAGTTGTGTCGAAGTCCTCAGCTATAATTGTAGATTTGCCTACTTCTCTCTTCAGTTGTATTACATTTGTTCTGTGGGATATTTTGGAGCTCTGTTGTTTGGTGCATACACATTAAGATTGTTATGTCTTGGCAAGGAATTGATCCTTTTATCATTATGTAAAGTTTCACTTTTTCTCTGGTAATGTTCTTGACTTTAAAATCTTCTTTGTCTGGTATTAATATGGTCCATCTAGCTTTCTTTTCATTAGTATTCACATAGTATATCTTTTTCATACTTTATTCTACCTACATAAATTTGCTTGCTAGCATATAATTGGGTCTTTTTAAAAAAAAAACCCATTATAACAGTCTCTTAATTGGTATGTTTACACCATTTATATTTAATGTTATTAATGATATGTTAGGATTCAAGTTTGCCATTTTACTTTTTGTTTTCTGTATGCTTCTAATGTTTTTTATTCCTTTGTTTCTTCTTTCCAGTCTTCCTGTGGGTTACTTGAACATTTTGTAGTATTTTGTTTTAATTAATCAGAAGCGTTTTGAAATATTCTCTTTGCTTTGCTTTTTAGTGAGTACTGTATGGATCGTGATATACCTACCTATCTCAGTCTACTGTATCAACATTTTACCACTCCAAGTGGAATATAGAAACCTTACCACCAATTACATCCCTTTACCCTCCCCCAATAATGATGTGGGGTTGTCTTAAATATTACCTGTGTATATATTGAGAACCACATCTGACAGTGACACAATTTTTTGCTTTCAAATGTCAAACATAATTTTTAAAACTCAAGAGAAGCATTGCTTGTTGTATTTACACTTTCCATTGTTCTTTCTTCATTCCAAACATGTTCTAAGTTTGTTCTTTCATTTGTCCCTCCCTCCTTCCTTTCTTCCTTTTTAAAAATTATTTCGTTTCTATCTGAAGAACTTGTTTTAACAATTAGAGCAGGTCTCCTGGGAACAGATAGATGCCTTTCATTTTCCTTCACTAAGTCTTTACTTTTCTTTCTGATCCCTGAAAGATATTTTTACCAGATACAGACTGTTGGGTTAACAATTGCTTTCCTTCAGATTGTGAAAAATATTCTGCCACTTTCTTCTGGCCTCCATGGTTTCTGTTGAGAAATTCACTGTCATTTGCATAATTCTCCCATAGGTAACGTGTCATTCATCTCTTGTACTTTCAAGGTATTTTCTTTGTCTATATTCTTCAAAAATTTGATTTTGATTTATTTGTCTGGGAGTAGATTTCTTTGGGTTTATTCTATCTGGGGTTTGCTCAGCTTCTTGACGCTACAGGGTTTTTTTTCATGAACTTTGAGAAATTTTCAATCATTATTTCTGCAAGTATTTTTTCTGTATCTTACTTTTCTCCTTTCCTTTAGGACTGTAATGGTTCTTTGCATTTTGTGTTTCCCCCCCATATTTTTGTTTCAAACTATGATTTTTAAAAGTGTAGTTTATAGATATATGTATATACATACATATATGTTTATATATATTTACATTTATTTGTATAAGTTTACACTATCCATTAAGTAATTCCATTTTTATATCTATTTCTTATTTTTTAAATTGGGTTCATTTCCTATTTTGCTGGAGTGTTTTCTCCAGTAATCCTTTCAGAAAAAGTTTGGATCTTGTAAACTTTATTTTTTCACATCTAAAAATGTCTTTCATTTTCCAGCTGGTATATAAAACTTCTAGGACTTCTACGGCAAAATAATTTTAACTTGGTACTTTGAAAATATTCTCCTACTGTCTTCTGGTATCTGGTATTGCCAGCTCTTTCCCCTTTCTGCTATTGTTGGACTTCTTACAATAGTATCGTATTAGTTGTGTTCACCTCTGATGTCCCTGCTACAGTGTCTTGATATGAGGGACAGTGTCTACTAAACTTTGTAGATGCAGTCCCTAGGACAATGCTCAGTAAACTATATCAGCAAACATTTGTTACCTTGGATTGAAATGTGGGAAACTGAGCTCTATCTGGAGAGCCACGTCAACGGATAGATTTGGTCCTCTGGTCTTGCATATTGTTGATACAATTTTTTTTTTTTTTTGAGTGAAAATATTCTCCTAGCCATTTTTAGCTACAAAGAGGTATGCCTTTCCTGAGGGGCTGCAGGTTGCAGTGTTGTGAGAATGGGGAGTGTAGTTCATTCTGAGAGTGTGTCTGGCCTTATTGCTGGGGCTGGCTATCACAGCAGATAGCTGCCCATGTTTCCTGCCCACTAGGAGCTCATTCTCTGGTAGAGACATGCAGACAGGTTCCTGAAGCATAGAAGGACCTCAGTGTGAATCCCAGTTCTGTCATTTGTAAGGTGTTTTCCCTGAAACAGGGTATTTATTCTGTTTTTACCTCAGCTTTCTCTTGCATGAAATGAGTTTAGTAATTTCCATCATGCTGGTATGGAAAGCATTAAATAAGAAGGCATATATAAAGCACTTGGCATGTAATTGGCATTCAGTGAATTTTAGTTCTTTTTCCTTTTTTCTTTTGAACTCATTTGTTAGGAAGCTGGAGAGTTTTTCTTTCTGGCTGAGTTAAGAATTGGGCATAGCAAATGTGTTCATCTTCTCAGAATGTTTTCCAGGGTAATGTAACCTAGAAGCAGAAGATTCTGGTTAATTCTTGAAGATCCAACTCAAACCTAGAATTCTAGGATTTTAAGATTTTATGTTTGGTTTAGCTTTTTGGAAAGGAGAGTTCTTTTTCAATCTCTAGGTTTTCTGGGTTGGTGTCATCTTACCATATTGGCAAGGTAACTCGTATCCCTTGAAGGTTAAATAATGACACTCAGCATTACCTGGTGAGTAGAAAAACCAGTCCAAGGTTTTTTCATTAGGCCTGCCACTTCTCTCCTGACTTCTCTCCTTACTTCAGGCCGCTCTTCTCCATCACCCAGAGAGAACATTCTCAAGGGAAGCCAGGATGGTTTACTTACCCTTCTGCTGGGCTTCTCCATTTATGTTAGAGGAGCCTTCTTGCTTTGGGCAAGGAGAACGGGTATGTATTGGAGGTAAGAGCTCACTCAGGTGATGGCTCACAGTTGGTTTCAGTGGTGGGGTTTGCAGGAAGGGTGGTGACTTCATCTCTTCCCTGATTTTTGTTACAGGAGGCACTCTTACTGGCTAGTGAAATGCATATTCTTGGCCGGGTGTGGTGGCTCATGCCTGTAATCCCAGCACTTTGAAGGCTGAGGAGGGAGGGTTGCTTGAGCCCAGGAGTTCAGGACAAGCCTGGGCACCATAGTGAGACCCCGTCTCTACAAAAATATAAAAATAAAATTAGCCGGGCATGGTGGTGTACACCTGTGGCCCCATCTACTCAGGAGGCTGAGGTGGGAAGATTGCTTGAGGCTAACAGTTCAAGGCTTCAGTAAGCTGAGATCATGCCACTGCACTCCAGCCTGAGCAACAGAGTGAGAGACCCTGTCAATCAATCAACCACTAATTCAAATCAATGAAATCAGTTAATCAAATGAAGGTTCCTTTCCCCCCAGGATTGCCTGCTCACCTCTCCTCCACTCTCACTCCTTTGGAGTAGTTTCCAGTCAAGTGTTTTGACATCTTCTTGGGGAACATCTGTTCTTATAACTTAGGTAATTTTTCCAAAAGAAGGATTTAAATCTCTGAGAATCGTCATCCTCGTCCGCACCATGGAGTATCGGTGTACAGTGGCTCCCAAGGCTGTACAGCTGGCCCAGATATGCCCCAGGGAAGGCCTCTGCCAGCATTGTGCTCCTGGGGTTAGGACTGTGTGTGATTTGAACAATGGAAATGTCAGAGTCCTTCTGTTAGTGCGCTATGGAGATGGCGCCCTGGAGAGGGTTTCTGTGTGGAGATGGACTCCACCGCACATGTACTTGTAAGGGTTTTAATTTAGGCCCACTCGAAGCCTCTGTGGCTGAACTTGAGCTTCCTTGCCCTCCACTCTATCTCCGTAGTCCTCACAGTGGTCCTGAGAAGTCAGGGTAGGATCAGAGAATCCTTGGGTGCAGGGTCAGGATGCCCTTAGGTAGAACTCTGCCAGGGAAGCTTTAGGAAAGCTGGCGCTCCCAGTGGCTTTTCTACCCCGTCTTTTGCCTATTCCTTGCCCTAGGCTTAGTGTTTTTCAGAGGCTTAGATGGATAAATTGCATCTGGCCCTCTTACCCCTGGAGGTGGAAGAGTGAGTGGTGCCTCAACCTCTGGGTCTCTCATACTGTGTCTCTCTCTGCAGGGTGTGCAGGAGAGTGGCTGTCTGAGGCTCTCTAGCCTGGCGGGCAGGGAGAGAGGGTCACCGCCTGGGCATGTGGAAGCATTCTATGTGTTGCTTTAGTGGGGAAAACCTTGTGTTTTCTCTTGCCATGAATGCTAGGGAGAGATAGTGAGGATTGTTGAAAGACCACATAAATGGACCTACCTAAGACAGGGGAGCAGGGCAAGAAACTAGACTTTCTAATTTGACATAGAGCTTCCCCGGAAGTCATTTTCCTAAAAATACTGAAAAGACCTTGAGTTGCTAATTTAAGGGAGGTAATCTCCAGATTTGTCTGTTTCTAGTTATTGTTCCCACTTATTTATAGATGGAAAATGTGGTGTCCCAGGTGTGAGCTGAGGCCCCAAGTCTACCGTGGGACTTCAAGAACATTTTTATTGCCTATCTTGGGACCTTTTTTTTTTTTCCAAATGTATTTTTTTAATACAGCAGTGACACATGCTTTAAAAAGTTAATACATATTTGTTAAAAACTTAAAAATCCCGTGAAGTGTTTAAAAGAAAAAGTGAGTCAGCCTCCCTCTCCTTGCCCCCAGGGCCACTCCCAGGATCACTGTGGAGGAGTGGTTGATGGGAATTGTTCTGGAGGCTCCTGACCCAAGCTCTGCCGCTCGGCCCCCCTCCCCGCTGGTGTGGTGTGGCCGTGTGAGAAGGAAGCGGGAGAAGAGTAACAGGGCACCTCTGTGCCAGTGTCTGGCTCCAGTCCTCCTTGTCGAGGGAGGGTTTAAGAGTAGATGAATGATCTCCCCCGACTGTGCTGTTTCCTTCCCAGGCCTTGTGCTGTATGTGCTAATGTGCATTTCACCAGATTTCCCTCTCTTGTCTTTTTAAAAAGTTTGTGATTTTTGCTTCACAGTTTGAAGCACAGAATTATAACAGAGGGGTGGCGGGAGGGAAAACCAAGTGGTGCACTGGAGGTTCCGTGGGGGCACCAGTGCAGCAGGGTGACAAGGCACATGAGTCACTCAGGCTTCCTGGGCCAGGGTGTGAGAGGAGTGCTGAGTAGTGAGATCTCCGCTTCATCTCCAAAGGCGAGATAAATGGAACTTCTGAATGCTGGTTCTTGGAGTGGCTTTTATTCTTTGACCATCCACTTAGAGATGGAGTGGGAGACACCTGGAACTGCTGAAACCTTGCTGTTCTTCAAACAACGAAAGTGATTTCATTAGAGACTTTCTGCTGAGGTTCCTGGGGTCTGTATTGCCAGCCCACTTCCCTTGCTTTCAGGATGGGCCACAGTTTGATCTGGAAACTAAATGCGCCCTTTTCAGTGGATACGGTTCTCTTTTCCCCGCTGTTTTTCCTTTGCGGCAGGCCTAGTCATGATGCGAGCATCCTCTCGGCTCCCTGACGGCACTTGCTCTATTATAGCAGGGTGCCCCTGCTCTGTGGCTGTGGAGCTGCTCCGGGACCCTCCTGCCAGCCTGTGGGCTCCTCAAAGCAGCGGCTGGGCCTGAGTCACCTTCTTGTCCTCCTGGACTCTTCTGGTCAGAGAGGACCTTTGATGGTCACAGATAGCCAGCCGCTCAGCCACTGAGACCAGATGTTGGTTGAATTTCGCAGGAATTGCAGCTCAGTCTGCCTTGCCTCTCAGTCCATGTGGGCTCCAGTGCCTGATTCATCCAGGCTAAAAAGATTTGTAGTTGCTGAACATTCTAAGGCCTTTTGTGCCTTGGTCGGTTGCTTTTGTATCCTGGAATGTTCCATTTTTCTTTCTTCCCCAGGTTAACAGGAAAAGTTCCAGGATTGGCTTAAATGTACCTTCCTTCAAGAAAGCTGTCTATGCCCTCTGTTGCTGGCGAGGTGTTCCCTTGCACGAATCTCCATGGCTCCTGGACTTTTGCATTACCAGGCTTGACCCTTTGCTAACATAGTGGTTTGTTTCCCATTTCCTGGAGTGCAGCTTCCTTAAAGGCAGAGTCTGTGTTTTTGTCCTCTCGGAATCTCTAGCATTTATCCAGGAACTTGGTGGGGACTGAAAAATAAAAAGGTGTTGAACCAGTGAAGGAATCACTCTTGTCTCTAGCTGTACTCAACAGATGGGTATGGCCACTGCAAGCTGAAAAATATACTTGCAAGAGACAGTGGTGTAGAAAGCCAAGGACAAGCCCAGAAGGAGTGCTTATTAGATGATAACTGCTAGGGCAGGACCTCAAGATGCCTTAACAAACTACTGATGTATTTATTCAACACTCTTCTGATAAAATGTATTCGTTTCTTAGTGATCTAGTCATATTTATTTTCAGAGTACTCCCGTGATAAAACGTGGATCCATCTTACTTTAGAAAACAAACAGGACGTGAAGAGATGGCCATCCAGGTGGTCTTTGTGTCAGGGCCGGAACTAGGGATGAGCCAGCTTGTCCTGACTCTGGAAGCAGAGATTCTCAAAGCTCGCGTCGCCCCACATTCCTGGGTGCCTCTCGTGAACCCCACTGACAATGTCACAGCATAGCTACAGTGCTGGGGGGATGCCTGATCTCTTTGCCTGGTGTCCTTTTTCTCCTGGGTTGGGGTTAGGGGAGAAAGTCAAACAGAACAGCAAAAAGAAGAAAGAAACACCCAGAATACCACGGCCTAGAGAAAAAGAAGACTGTGCCATCTTGGTCTCTGTCCTTCTAAATAATACTAGAGTTTTGGGTCATATTTCATACACTGTTTTGTAAACAGTCTTTTTCATTTAGCAAAACATTGTGGATATTTTTCTTGTTCGCAAATACAGGTCTACCCATCATTTTTCAAGTTTGCATAGTATTTCATAATTGGATATGCATAATTAATTTAACCAATTATCTATTATTACACACTTATTTCCTGTTTTTAATGTTAAAATCAACACTGTGCCAAATGTACATCTACATCTTTCCTTCTTTTGTCCATTATTTTCTTAAGGTTATATTTTTAGAAATCATCAACTCATATGCACATTTAAAATTGTGATATATATTAGATTAGTCTGTAGGAAAGATAAAACTCAATGATTGTAAAGGTGTGAGACTTGAGGGCATCTGGGCTGTGTGCTGTAGAAGGTATATTGAACATACCATTTCTCTTTGCTCCGTTCCCAAGCCCAATTAAAAGGAGAGTAAAGACATGGGGAGATAAGGATGATGGCAGCAAAATTGTGATAGCTGGAAAAGAGGTGGATGGTTGGTGGGTAATTGAGAAACTCAGAGATAGCTGGAACTCGGGCCTGCAGTGAAGAATCACAGAAGCAGTTGGGCGACAAACCAGGGTGTCCCCAAAGAGCTCCAGAATTGGGGGGAGCAGACCCCTCTGAAAGTGGGGTTCAGGTGGAGTAGAGAGTGAAAAGATTAGGTTAAAGTCTGTGTGAGGCACAGTCAGATCCCCTCCCTACCTGTGTAACGTGGTAGTTTTATCTCCTTCCCACCAGCAGATTAGTGGTTTATCCTCTAGGTTATCCCCCTGTGAGGATCAAATGAAAGGACTTTGGATGCTGGCACAGCAGGCATCCCAGAGAAAAGGAGCATCATACTCATGACAGGCTGAGACCTTCCACCTGCCCAAGCGTTCTTCCTCACTATACTCCAAGAAAACAGGCTTTACCACCGCCCTACAGGAGATTAAAAGATGGCTTCATGAGAGGTTAGAGAGCCCAAGGGAAAAGCCTCATAAACATGGAAATTTGGAAGTTCTTCAGTAAAATGTTCTGACCAGATCACCCTACCAATTGACAAATCACTCCCATAGAAACAGACGTTGCAATCAGTTTGTTGTTGCTTCATTCTTAACTATAAGGAGATAACTCTATCAAAAGATATTTGATAACTTCCTCTAACATGACAAATAAAAACCAATATAAATGTGAGACCAAAACATTCAGCCTCCACAGTCCAAAACAAACACACAGAGAATAAAGGAACACACAGAGGAAAAAGGGAAAGACAATGCAGAGGAGTGGAAGAAAAGGTTTTTATTCTTAAGTTAAATCCTCAGAAAAGAGAAAATATTGAATTCATAAAATAAGAGCAGGAAACTGGTAAAAAAATCACACTTAGAAAAAAGCTATTAGAAATTAAAAATATGATATCAGAAATGGATAATTCAATAGAAGGGCTAGAAAGTAGATTTGAGGAATTGTCCCAGTAATTAGAACAAAAAGAGAAAGCAATAGAAAATATGAAACATTAGGAAAATTAGAGACTTAGCTCAGGAGGTCAAGCATCCGAACAGTAGTAGCAGTACCAGAAAGAGGAAACTGAAGAAATTATTAATAAAATTATTTCAGAACATTTCCCAGAATTGAGGAATAAGACCTTCCAGATTGAGAAGGGCCCATTAGTTCCTAGCCCATTAGCTTTCGAAAATAGATCTATACCAGGATACATCGTGAAATTTTAGAACATAAAGGACCAGAACTGATCCTCGAAGTTTCCAGAGGGATGTGTTATTATCTCCTGCTGTATAACAAATTACTCCAAAACTTAGTGGCTTAGAACAGGAAATGTCAAACTTTTTCACAATAGTCTTATGGGCCACATGGTCTCTATTGCAGCTACCCATCTTTGCCATTGTAGCACAAGAGCAGCCATAGTCAATATGTGAGTGGTTATGACTGTGTTCCAATAAAACTTATTTCCAAAAATATGTGGCCAGGTCAGGCCCTGTGTTTCCTGGCTTAAAACAACAACACTTATGTCTCACAGTTTTTGTGGGCATAGCTGGTTCACTTGCCTTTGGATCACGCAAACAGTTTCAGTTAAGATGTTGGTTAGGGCGATGATCATCTGAAGACTTGATGGGGGTTGGATCCATTTCTGCAGTCATTCAGATTGTTGTCAGAATTCAATTCCTTGTGGGCTGTTGGATTAAGGGCCTCTGTTTCTTGGGTTTGGGTCTCATAGCAGCTTGCCTCATCAGAGTGAGAAAGAGAGAGTGTGAACAACAGAATTCAGTCTTTTGAAAGCTAATCTTGGAAGGGACATTCCATCACTTTTGCCATAGTATTTTGCTATATTCTGAATGAGGGCTGTAGGTCTAGCCCTTGGTATAAGGGTGTGAATACTAGGTGATAGGGATAATTGGGGGCTGTCTTACAGGGCTGTATAACTCAAGAAAAAAGAAAACATGTTATGGGAAGTAACTTCAAAATGTTTGTGGAAAAATTGAATTAAAAGATAAAAATATAAACTTTGTTTCTCACCATGAGCTTTATCAAGTTCAAGACACTTTTGTACACAGTGATACCAGCCATTTAATCCATTCCCGAAGAACCGAGGGTCCTGGGAATTTAACCATGTCAATGTAGTCTTTTTGGCATTGTTAACTGAAGAAAAATGGGTGCCCTTTAAAGATTTTTTAAGATTAAGAAACAAAAAGAAATCAGAAGGAGCCAAATCAGGACTGTAAAGTGGACACCTAATGATTTTCTGTCAAAACTCTCCCCAAATTGCCCTCGTTTGATGAGAGAAATGAGTAGGAGCATTGTCCTGGTGGAGAAGGACTTTCCGGTAAAGCTTTCCTGGTGTTTTTCTAAAGCTTTGGCTAATTTTCTTGAAACACTCATAATAAGCAGCTGTTGTTGTCCACAGGCAAAATGCATTGAGCATCCCCAAAACTGTTGCCATGACCTTTGAGTGGTTTTTTTTTTTTTTCTTTTTTGGGACAGAGTCTTGCTCTCTTGCCTAGGCTGGAGTGCAGTGGCGTGATCTCAGCTCACTGCAACCTCCACCTCCCAGGTTCAAGTGATTCTCCTGCTTCAGCCTCCCAAGTAGCTGGGATTACAGGCATATGCCACCACGCCCTGCTAATTTTTTATGTTTTTAGCAGAGACAGAGTTTTGCTATGTGGACCAGGCTGGTCTGGAACTCCTGGCCTCAAGTGATCTGCCCACCTTGGCCTCCCAAAGTGCTAGCAGGCATGAGCCACTGTGCCTGGCCTAAGCAGTCTGCTTTTGCTTTGACGGGACCCTTTCTGCCTCTTGGTAGCCACTGCTTAGGTTGTGCTTGTCTTCAGGATTGTACTGGTAGAGTTGTGTTCTATCTCCTTTTACAGTTCTTCAAAGACATGCTCAGGATCTTGATTTCACTTGTTTAAAATTTCTACTGTGGAAATTTTAAATTTTACTGTGTAAAGCTCTGCCCTTGTCTGCAGCTGATCTGAGTGCAATAGTTTTGGCACCTATTGAGTGGAAAGTTTGCTTAACTTTAGTTTTCACTCAGAATTGTATAAGCTGAACCAAGAGAGATGTCTATGTGTCAGCTCTTGTTCTGCTGTTAAACATTTGTCATCTTTAATTAGGGCACAAAGAAGATGAATTTTTTTCCCTACGGATTGATGTGGATAGTGTGCCGCAGAGGGCTTTATTCTCAACATTGTCTCATTTCTTCTAAAACGAGATATCTATATGTAAACTGCTGATTTCTTTGGGGCATTACTCCCATAAATTTTCAAAAGCATTAATGGTTTCATCATTTTTCTGCCTAAGTTTCACCATAAATTTGATGTTTGTTCTTGCTTCAATTTTAGCAGAATTCATGTTGCTCTGATAGGAGCTGTTTTCAAACTGATATTTTATCCTTTTCAGTGCTCAAACTAAATCTCATTCAGACATGTTATAATAAGTTAGTATGAGTTTATTTTGGTGTCAAAAGTTGAAATCCATGCATAGTTTTAAAATAATATACATTTTCCATAACTTTATGACGACCCCTCATATACAAAGAGTTAAGAATCAGAGTGTCTTCCTACAACAGCAACACTGGGAGCTACAAGACAATGGATCAATGTCTTTAGAATCCCAAAAGAACAAAATTTAATTTCAGAGAAAACAAAGTTATACTGGAAAGGAAATATAACTAAAGTACATTACATGGCTCAGCTGTGAATATTTCCAGTCATACTGTGAACACTAATTATTGAACCATACACACGTTTTGGTTAAATTTGGAGAATTAATAGGGGACGGGAGACTTATACGGAGGAGGTGTGTGTGCAAGAGCAAAATCTTTACTTGTCACAGTGGGAAGTCAACAGATGGCAGAATTAGAAACATTGAGGCAAATACTTGAGGAAACAGCTAGAATAATCTAGATTGTCTCCCAGGAAATGGGGAGAGGTGAGCCAAGCACTACAGTTTGTGGTGATAGACTATTTATGTGCTATTTGATGTTGATAGAAATAAACTTTAAAAAGTACTGATATCAAAATGTAGTGTGACACGTTGGATTGAGTACTAGAACAGAAACAAACAGAAAAACTGGTGAAAGTCAAATTGTTTTAAGTTTAATACAGTAGTAAAGTAGGTTTCTTAGTTGTGACAAAGGCACTACAGTAATAGAAGATGTTAGCATTAGGGGAAACTGGGCGGGGAGTAAATAGGACTCTATTATCTTTACAACTATTTTGTAAATTTAAAACTGTTCCAAAATGGAAAGCTTAGAGAAGGCTCAGTGTGGATACTCTCATACTACTGAGTGAATGCTGGATGTTTCCTGAGCTGTGGGACACAAGAGGAAGAACAGGTTGTAGGGGTGGGATGGGGCAGGAGGAGAGGCTGGGCTCAGTTGTAGAGAGAGACCTGGGCCTGCAGGCACATGAGATGTCCTGTAGGCAGGGCCACCAAGTTAGAGACAGAATAATGCACCAGCCCATAGATAATTGGTTGGGAGTAGATGGGATGTGTCTGTGAAATGTGTGTGAAATGAGAAGAGAAGGGGACTTAGGATAGAGCTCTAATGAATACCAAAAACATTGGGGAAAAGTGCAGTTTTTACTGCTTGATTTTTGTTCCTAATTTTAGTTCTTTGTATGGCTCATTTTTTATGAGACTGGTTGTTGAACCTCTAAATCATTTTATTCTCATCAAGAGCTAACAAACTAAGCTATGCAGAATTAATTGAGCGAAACTGGCCTTGTATGTCAGTAATAGGGAATGGTGTGGACTGTGGTAAGTGTGGATATTCTGCCCAAGGGGTCACTTCAGCTTCAGCTGATGGCTGCCTATAGGAATATTGCTCTACTGTTAACACATTTTCTTATTTTTCTAAGTGAGAAATCCAGGGTTTCTGGATTTCAAGCATCTCAAGTTTTAAGTGTTGGCAATTAATTAATTATTTTTAATGTTTGCTAACCAAACAGAACATCTTGACAAAAAGTGGTTTGCAGACCACTTGTTTATTGTTTCCATTCTAATTCTTTCCTGTGAGTGTGGCCAATTTTCCATTTTCTTTCCCCCTGCCCCAAGCTGTTTTCTGTACTTTGAATCTACACTACTCCAGTAGACCAGCAGCGAGGTGTTTGAGGAGGCTGTTGACAAACTTGGACCAATGACGCATTCCTACTCAGCTCTGCTTATTAAATCCCCATGGTCCAGAAGGCACAGGCTTAGTAATGTGAATGGAATGGAATCTGCCAGACATTTAGCTCCTTGCTCAAAGGGACTTTATCTCATAGTTGTCCCTTGTATTTGATGCCCATGTCATGGAGGACAGGACCCAGTATCCTGCCAAGTAAGACAGTGTGGCTCTAAGACCTGTGTGGTCAATTATTCTGGCCTAGAAGATTAATCTGGCAAAATTTGTTTTCATGTAGCCATGCAGCAACATAGTAAGTTTTCCTTGACGATATTTGCAAATGAATTTCCATCTCCACCATGTTGCTTGTGGTAAGGGCAAGAGCATACCTTTAACTATAGTTATTGGAAGAGGAAAAACTCAGGCTGTCTCATGAAGTTTATCTGCAGTTTTCTAGTCTTGTATCTGTGCATGCTTTGTTTTTTTTTTTTTTTTTTTTGAGACAGAATCTTTTTCTGTCGTCCAAGCTGGAGTGCAGTGGCGTGATCTCGGCTCACTGTAAGCTCCGCCTCCCGGGTTCATGCCATTCTCCTGCCTCAGCCTCCCAAGTAGCTGGGACTACAGGCGGCTGCCACCACGCCCGGCTAATTTTTTGTACTTTTAGTAGAGACGGGGTTTCACCATGTTAGCCAGGATGGTCTTGATCTCCTGACCTTGTGATCCGTCTGCCTCGGCCTCCCAAAGTTCTGGGATTACAGGCTTGAGCCACCACGCCCGGCTGGTTTTCTTCTTTTTAAAGTGAAAAATCATAGTGGCTTTTTTCCAGGTTGCTCAAACAAATCGTCAATCTTCCATGAAGTCTTAGAAATACTAACTTATCCTGGAATGTATTTGGCCTCTTTTCTGAGGGCCTCAACATGCAAATTTGAAGGCATAGATTTGGTTTTCCTCCCTCCCCTTCTCTGTGTGGCCTGATCAGAGTCTTTAGTCCATTTTTTTTTTTTTTAAAGGAAGAAAAGCATTACAAGTATTTTTCACATGATGTTATCAATCTCATATTAAAAATTTGTCAAGAGCATCTTTTCCTGGCTTCTAGTATAACCAAAGATGTTTTCTGGTTTATGCCTTTTGAGTTGCATTTCCATTCTTTTTTTTTTTTGAGTTGCAGCTCCATTCTTTTTTTGTTTGTTTGTTTGTTTTTTGAGACGGAATTTCACTCTTGTTGCCAAGGCTGGAGTGCAGTGGCGCGATCTCGGCTTACTGCAGCCTCCGCCTCCTGGATTCAAGAGATTCTCCTGCCTCAGCCTCCCTCATATGCTGGGATTACAGGCGCCCACCACCATGCCTGGCTAATTTTTTTTTTTTTTTTTTTTTTTTTTTTTTTTGTATTTTTAGGAGAGGCGGGGCTTTGTCACATTGGCCAGGCTAGTCTCGAACTCCTGACCTCAGGTGATCCGCCTGTCTCAGCCTCCCAAATGCTGGGATTACAAGCATGAGCCACTGCGTCCGGCTGCATCTCCATTCTTGCTTTAATTTTTATGATGCTACTTTACGTTTTCTTCTTTTCCCTGTTGATTGGCACCTTGGGATTTTTATGTGTGCCTTTGAATGCCCCCATATATTTTGCCTCTTTATCCTGGAGGCTTCTTGCTGGAAGGGCTGGTGTTTGTGACTCATCTTCACCCCAGGAATTCTAGGCTGTCTTGGAACATACTATGATTATGTGTATATAATTCTTGCTTTATGTATTATAAACCTGATTAAGTTCGTAAAAATGAAGGTTTGTAAGTATGAGTATTTTTAGGGAGTCAACATAGTGCTCTGGAAGGATATGGAATATAGAATCAGAAATATGTAGTTCAGATCTTCATTTTGCCTTTTATTGGCTGCAGGACCTTGGGCAAGTCGTGCCCCTTTTCTGAACCTTGGCTTTGTCCTTTTGTTAAAAGAGATACTGTCTCTACCTTGTTGACCATATCAGATTGTTATTCAGAATCAAGTAGATTATGGGTAAGGAAATTCAAAATTAATGTCAATAAATTATATTGTTTTAAGAAGTTATGAGACAAATGGTCACCTTACTTCAGTGAGTTTTCCTAAGGTTGCGACTAACTCTCCCTTATAATCTCTAGTGAGAGGAAGGACTGCAATAAATGTATAATTCCTGAGCATCTGCTAGGTACTGGCCACTACTGAGGAGCTTTCACGCACATTAGCTCCTTGAGTCATCACAAACAAAATTTGAGATAAGCATTAGTTTTTGGAAATGAAGAAACTCAGCAATGAGCAGAGGCTTTGCACAGGTACACAGGACTTATGGGAGACCCCACTCTCATGACCTATCCAGGGCCCTTGGATGCCCATCAGCTGGCCTGGGCATGCTGAATCCAGGGTCCATCCTCACCTGTTTCTTTGCTTACTAGCAGTAGTTCTAGCCCTTCGCCAGTCTTCCAGGAATGGAACTGGTTTATGTCGGGGACGAGAGGGTGTTGCCCAGAGTGAACCTCAAAGCATCAGTGAATTGGAGGACACTAGTTGATTGGGGGATCTGTGGGGAAGCTATTAGTTCTAGGTCTTGTTTAGTTCTCATCCAGATGGGAGAATGGTAATTTGAGGAAGAGATCAGATCCAACTCAGTATTCGTGGAGTGCAGGATCGAGCTCCCCAGAGGAACGCAGCATTAAATGTAGCTAACTTTGCTAGAATTATTATACCAAGAATATTGATGGGTGGCTTTCTTTGATTTTCTATTTCTGGATTGAAGTACATTTGTCAAGGTGGGTTATCGATATCAGAGGTAGTCAGAAAGGAGTAGAGGTAGGGAAGATGTCTCTATAGAGAGAACAGAGGGAAAGACACAATTTGTTTTAAAAGGGTTGGTGGTAACTCTGTCATCACCTCTATTTACCTCTGTAAAGGAATTTGTGTCTCTTTGCTGAGGCACAGACAGGACAGAGTTTATGAATATGATATTTTGAAATATGTATTTGATCTTTGTCCTCCTTTTCCTGGTTTACAACTCCTAATATCCTTGGAATCTCCAGAGTAATGTCGACGTCTTTTTGTATGTGAATGATTGATAACTTCAGCATGGGGCTGGTCACCAGAAACACAAAGGAAGATTGGAGGATTGGGCCTTTAACCCCACACCCCCCCAGCCTATGGTTAAATTGATCACCAAATGACCAATGGTTTAATCAATCATGCCTATGAAATGATGCCTCCATAAAAACCTAAGAGGACAGACTTCGAGAGCTTCCAGATAACCGAACACTTAGAAGTTCCTGGAGAGTGGTACACCCAGGGAGGGCACAGAAGCTCGGCACCCCCTCCCACATGCCTTGCCCTGTGCTTCTTTTTTAATCTGCATTCCTTATAATAAACCAGGAAATGTAAGGTTTCACTAAGTTCTGTGAGCCACTCCAGCAAATTAATCAAACCCAAGAGAGGGTCATGGGAGCCCCATCCTAAAGCCGATCAGTCAGCCTTCTGGAGGCTTGGACTTGTGACTGGTGTCTGAAGTGGGGGAGGGGAATGGTGAAGGCAGTTTTGGGGACAGCCCCCAACCTGTGGAATCTGACTCCACTTCCAGGTAGGTAATGTTGGAATAGAATTAGAGGATACCCAGCTAGTGTCTGCTGCAGAATTGTTTACTGATGGGAAGAAATCCCTACATATTTTGGGCTCATTGAAGTCTTCTGTATTGATTGTTATGTGGTGTGAGGGCAGAGAAAAAATGGTTTGAGTTTTTCTTAACAGAATCTAACCCAAATCTAGGAGAGACTTTCAGTTTGGTGATAATGAGCTCTGGAGAAAACACAGAAACAAGTTAATATCCTAAGCCCTTTTATTTCAGGGCTATGTTTTCAGCAAAGCTCTGATATTATTTCCTACCTGATCTTTCAGTATCAGCATTCCCCACGGGCCTTAACCCCAGTGAACGTCTCTCTGAGCAGTTTCCTGTCTTCCCATGGTTCCAGCCATCCTCTGTATGCCTGAGACTCCGAATTCTGCATGTCCAGATCTACACCACAGCGTGGTTGCACACAGAATCCTCTGTCTTGTCTGCCAGGCACGCTCTCCTAGTGTGCTCTTGTGGATCCCAGCGCCCTCCACCTCGTTGTCTAAGCTGGAAACCTGGTTATCATCCTTGACTCCTCTCTCTCTCTCACCTCCTTGCCATTGCAAGGCCTATTCTCTCAACCTTGCGTTTTCTTTCTTAAATCAAGTCTCTGCTCTTTCTGTAGCTACTCTTCTAGTCTAGCCCTTGCTGTTGCTTCTGTGGATTCTCGGCCCCTCCCTTATCTCTGTCCACAGCTCTTGCTCCCTTGAACTCCTCCTTCTACCTACCACCACAATTACCCATCAGAAGCACATAACTGGTCACGCCGCTTCTTTGGTCTGAAGCATGCAATGGCTTTCCTACATTTCTGTGATCAAGTCCCCAAGTCTGACCTAGCAGTCAAGATGCTTAACTGTGCTTCTGCTGGCCTCATCCTAGCTTTCCTCAAGGAAGAGAAGCTTACCTCTGCTGGAGGCACAGAACCTTCCTCCCCATTTGCAGAACACTCACAGCTTCATCCCTCTGTGCTTTGTTTAGAATGGTCCTACTTAAAAGGCACTTTCCCCCTTCCTCTGCCCCAGGAAAGGTGTCTATTGACATTCATTCAGATATCATTTTTCCCTCTGTTCTGACTGGCTCTTCTGCCTCCCCAACCACTCTTCTCTTCCTCCCTGTCCTCCCCCTCCCCCTCTGCATCTTCCTCCTCCTTCCTTCTATGTGTTCATACCCACCTCTAAGCCAGGACCTCCCTGAGGAGTGTTGTTAATGATATCTCCCCCAGCATGAGTGTCAACCATGTACTTGGAAATGTACAGGGGAATGTTAGGGGAATGTCAGGGGAATGATGGAAGCTGAGCACTGAGCCAGGCACATGGGCTTGGTGCTTTCTTGTTGGCATTGTCATATTAGTCATATGATTAAACTTAACATAAACAGCCACAGCCAGGTGGTTGTAGGGGCTATAGAGCCATTGTTTGGCTCTGTTTTTGTGTGGTGAACTGGCTTTCTCACAGCCCACATTTTGCTTAGAGCAGAGGCGCTCAGTGCTGGACTTGTCAAGCCAGCTAGCTGTCATTGCCAGGAAAGCTTCCCTTCAGGAAGGGACTGGCTTGGAGAGACTGCGAACCCTTTCAGGTGCTGAGTATGGGCCTAAGGGACTGCAGCCTGAAAGCACATTAGGGATGAGGAACAGAGAAGGTTCCCATCAGCTTGCTCTTGAGCTCTGTCCTGTGAACATATGTACCTGCAGTGGTGGGGAGCATGAACGGAGTCTTACTTCACATGCACCAGGGGAACTTGTTATTTATTTATTTTATATATTTTATTATTATTATACTTTAAGTTCTAGGGTACATGTGCACGACGTGCAGGTTTGTTACATATGTACACATGTGCCATGTTGGTGTGCTGCACCCTTTAACTCGTCATTTACATTAGGTATATCTCCTAATGCTATCCCTCCCCCCTCCCCCCACCCCATGACAGGCCCTGGTGTGTGATGTTCCCCACCCTGTGTCCAGGTGTTCTCATTGTTCAGTTCCCACCTATGAGTGAGAACATGCGGTGTTTGGTTTTGTGTCCTTGCGATAGTTTGCTGAGAATGATGGTTTCCAGCTTCATCCATGTCCCTACAAAGGAGATGAACTCATCCTTTTTTATGGCTGCATAGGAACTTATTATTTAAAGGAGCCCTGCTGTGGATTGTTTTGCAAGGGTGAGGAGGCTTCCTTACCTTAAACAATCACCGACTGCTCTCTCTGGGCTAGGTCTGTGAGTTCAGGGCCCAATACCTCTGCAGAATGTGCTTGCCTGTCTCTTTTAATGACTGAAAGCCAGAAGCCAGCATATCCCTGTAGAAAGGAGGAGTGCAGTTTTGTTGTTTTCTCTTTACAATTGAGTACTTTGGGGTTTTGCCAGATAGATTTTCCTCTTGCCTTGTTTTTTTTTTTTTTAAATGAAAAGCTTTCCTGGCAGATGTTGGAAAGCCACTTCTAGGGCATTGATAGTTACCAAAAAAAGACCCTGGCTTCCTTTCCCCATCAGCTGACTGTGCATTTCCCTGCCCCACATCTGTGCTGTCATCCTCAGAAGGCTGAGCCTGCAAGTGCCTGCTCTGGTGTGGCCCTGGCCTTTGTCTGCAGACCCCCGCTCCCCACCCCAGCAGAAGTCTGTCCAGCAGGGCACAGTCCATGAGGGCCTGTCAGCTGTTTTCCACTTGAACTGTTCATAGCCTTGTTTTCGCTCTCCCTCTGCTGAACCTGATGCAGTTACTAACTCCGTAGGTAGCACTCGGGGCCCTTTGAGACCTGGTGGCCTCTGAACTTTAGTCCTTCATGACTTCCTGCTTCAGCCTGTCTTCCCCTCTTCTGCCCAGGACTGTGGTATCTCTGTGTCTCTGTTACTCTTTGCTGTCAGCCCTGAATGTCTTCTTCTTACCCCTTCTTCTTCTCCATTTTCTATTTGAAATTCATTCTTTCTGGGTTAGGCTACATACCACCCGGGGGGCTGTAGAGTGTGCTGAGGACAGTCTGAAAAGCCTGGGTTCGAATCCTGATTTGGCCACTACCCAGCTGTCTTTGAACAGTTTAGCACCTCCCTTGGAGTCTCTTTCCACACATAGAGTGGGGTGATGGCCGCAGCCATATTGGGACTGAGTGAGGGGCCTGTAAAGTCAAGTCAGGTCGGGGAGGTGTCTCAGTGTTTTCCTCACTTTTTTTAGGTAGCTCTTTCTGGTCTTCCTAACTAGACAGACTCTTTTCTTCCTCTTAATGTTTATGCATTTGGTAGCCCTAAATTAGGTGGAAATCAGTATTTTCCACCTTTTTAATAATTATTTGCAGATGAACTTCTCTTCTTCCTCCATAAATATACTTTGGCGGCATTTGACTTTTGTCTCCCACAAAGCCGAGCCCAGTCCCTTGCCGGGGTTCTGTGCTCTGTAAATGCCTGCAGAGTTGTGAGTGTTCCATTCAGAAGTTCTGAGTCAGTCTCCCAGATATGACGAGATCCCCTCGGTGACAGGAAACCTGCTTCTCTGCCTTTCATTTGTTTATTACCTGCATTGGTTTTGATTCTCTATTAAAATGTGTTTTTTAAGAGGAAATCAGCGAAGGCATATGGAGTGATGGCCTGTCTGTGTGGGGCCCAGTATTCTGTAATAAGAATTGCCATGGCAACATGGTAGCCTTCACATTTCTCCAGTTAAGAAGATGAACTCTCCTGCCCACAGAGCTGAGTGGATTGGCCACCATTACCTAGTGCCGCAGGTCTCTTCCTGAAAGGCAGTGGGCCTCATTACCAAGGACCGTTTCTCAGCAGGGGATCATCAAACAGCAGTCCTGGCCCTTTGCATCTCCCTATCATCTGATTCTGTTGTCTGAAATTTTGGTTCCTTCTGCAACAGGCCTCCTGGCATTGGCGGCGGGTTTAAAGCAGGCCTGATGTGAGCAGCTGACTGGGACAGCGGCTGGTGGGGCTGTGGTCTGCCTGCCCACTGCATCTGCTCCTAGGCCTACATGGAGACTGTGGAGGGATGAGTGAATGTTTTCTAAGGAGCAGTGCAGCAGGTCAGCTTAAAGCTGCCAGTATGATAGCAGCAGCCCTGTTGTATCTTACAGGGGCCTCTGCATCCGCTGGCTGTCCCCACCCCATGCATTCTATGGGTGGCAGACACTTGCTTTCTTTCTGTAAACCAACCTGTCCTCTAAGCTACTGTCACACTGCTTCATGACGGAAAGGCGGGGTTGTAAGCTCCTGGTTTCTGGCTTTTTCTCCAGATTGTTTTGTAACAAACTATGCTGAGACCAGGTGCAGGCACAATAGACCTGAATTCTGACAGCCACCTAGGAGTGCACAGCCGCTGTTCTCTGAGCCCATCAATCCCAAATTGGTGTGTGGGACTTGTTGCTGGGCAGCTTGACCTTCCTTGCCTACTGTCTAATATCAGAGTGCCTCACCAGCCCGGTTTCTGGATGCTGTATGAAGATAACATGGTGGAATCTGGCAAAGCTAGAAGATTCTTTGCAAAGAAAAAGATTTGTTTGCCTCTTAGGTCCTTCCTATGAAGAGGCTATGCATGCAGCAGTATGACAGTCCTGACTGTTCCTATCCCTCAGCATCAGGCCACAGTTCATAGCCAGGCAATGACTGCCATGGAGGCATGGAAGCCAGCTGGCCAAGCCTTCACAGCCCAACAGAAAACTGCTGTCCTATCCTCAGCCCTCAGCATCTGTGAGTTGACTGAGATGATCAGTGGCCACACCTGGTAGAAGTCTCTTGGCAACTAGGTCTCTAAATGGACGTCTGGCTGCATGTTAGAGAGCATTTGCTTTTGATGGTGTGCACATAGCAGGGATTGGACCTACAAGCCCTGGAGTCACTGTGGCATAGAAAACATGGAAAGGCAGTATGCCCTGGTGAAAATTCTGGCTTTCAAGATTATGGGACCTTGCTCTGAAGGAGAATTCTCTGCTAATAAGGAAATTTTCAGAAAAGCTGACTGAAGGAGCCTGGGACACTTTTTTCTGGACAGGTGTCTGGGCTTTGTTTCATCATAGGAAACAGTGTAGCTTAGTGGGAAGAACCAGCTTTAGAGGCAGACCTGGGTTCACATCTCAGCTCTGCTACTTACTATATATTCTTGATGGACTCTCATCGATGCTTCTAGAGGCCATATCTGTCCATGGGACAGGACTATCCTGTCCCATGCCGTGACCTGTTTTTTCCAGGAAACTGCCCATCTTCACTAGAGACACTGTAATGGGAGCTGTATTTTCTTTCTTTGTGTCTCTGGCCACAGTGGTTGGTCAACATATTCTTTTAATATGTATTTTATTGAGGTATAGCAGTAAATACGTAAATCTTAAGTCACCAATTCTGCACATCTTTATGCAGGTATAATCACAACCTGTTTACATAGGTGTAATCACAACCTGGATCAAGATACAGCCCATTTCTAGAATCACATAAGGTTCCTGAGGGCCCTCTCCTAATCTTTACTCTCCAAAGAGAACCGTTACTTGGACCTCTGCCGCCACGGATTGGTTTGCCTGCTCTTGCACTCTGTGGACTTGGAAGAGTGCAGGACCGTGTTCACGGCTTTCTGGTTTTTCTGGCTCTTTTTGATGTCTGTGACATTCACCCGTGTTGTATTTAGCAGTAGTTTGTTCTTTTCCCTTGCTGTATAGTATTTCCTTGCCTGAATATACCACAATTTATAATGCTGCTATGAATATTTGCGTGTGTGTGTTTTGTTGGACATAAAAGCCTTTACTTTTGTTGAGAAAGTAAAGGCTCAGAAGTGCAATTGCTGGGTCTCAGAGTATATGCACTTCTAGCTTTAGAGGATACTGCTGAACGTTTTTCTGAAGTGGTTATATCAGTTTACTTTCCCTCCAGCAATGTATTCCACATTCCTACCACCATTTTGTGCTGTCAGTTGTCTTAATGTTCACTATTCTAGTGGAGATGCAGTGTACAGTTCATTGTTTTTAGTATGTTTGCAGAATTGTGCACCAGTAACCATTCTTTAGTTCCAGAGTATCTTTACATCACTCCCCAGAACCCCATGCCCATCAGCAGTAATTCCCCCTCACCCCTCAGCCCTAGCCCATGGAAAGCATTACTGTATTTTCTGTATCTGTGGATTTGCCTATTCTGGACCTTTCATGTAAATAAGATCATACAATATGTGGCCTTTGTGGTTGGCTTCTTTCACTGAACATAATGTTCTCAAGATTCATCCATATCGTAGCATGTATCAGTGCTTTATTCCTTTTGATGGCCAAATAATATTGCATTGTAGAGATAGACCACATTTTATTTTTTTCATTTGTCAATTGATGGACATTTGGGTTGTTTCAGAACATTTACAAATGACTTTTAGTTAGACATACATTTTTAATTCCCTTGCATGTTAAATTCTCAGTAGAATTACTCAGATATATGATAATACTAGAGTGCAGTGGCACAATGTTGGCTCATTGCAACCTCTGCTTCCCGGGTTCAAGCAATTCTCCTGCCTCACTGAGCCTCCTGAGTAGCTGGGATTACAGGCCCCTTCCACCACGCCTGGCTAATTTTTTGTATTTTTAGTAAAGCCAGGGTTTCACTATGTTGGCCAGGCTGGTCTCGAACTCCTGACCTCGCAATCCACCCACCTCAGCCTCCCAAAGTGTTGGGATTACAGGCATGAGCCACCGCACCTGGCCTATGATAACTCTTAAGTTTAAATTTTTGAAGAACTGCTAGACTGTTTTCCAAAGGAGTATATGACGATTCCCATTTCCCACATCCAATCTCATGCTTGTTCTTGTCTGTCTGTTTGATTATAACTAATCCTACCTCATGCCTTTTCTTGTCTGTTTGATTATAACTATTGTAGCGAGTGTGAAGTGGTATCTCATTGTAGTTTTGATTTGCATTTCTCTAAGGTTAGTGATGTTGAGCATCTTTTCATGTGCTTATTGACCATTTATATATCTTCTTTGAAGAAATGTCTGTTCAATTCCTTTGCCCACATTAGTTTATATGTCTTTTTATTTTTTTTTCTTTTTATTTCTGAGTTGGAGAATTTTTTATATGTCCTGGATGCAAGTTCCTTATTAGATACATAAATATTTTCACTCATTCCATGGGGTATCTTTTTGCTTTCTTGATGGTTTGTTTTGAAGCACAAAAGTTTTTAATTTCAATGAAATTCAACTTATCTATTTTTTCTTTTCTTTTTTTTTTTTTTTTTTTGAGACGGAGTCTCGCTCTGTTGCCCGGGCTGGAGTGCAGTGGCCAGATCTCAGCTCACTGCAAGCTCCGCCTCCCGGGTTTACGCCATTCTCATGCCTCAGCCTCCCGAGTACCTGGGACTACAGGCACCCGCCACCTCACCCGGCTAGTTTTTTGTATTTTTTAGTACATTGTGTTATTGTACTAACACAATGTTCATTGTGTTAGTCAGGATGGTCTCGATCTCCTGATCTCATGATCCGCCCGTCTCAGCCTCCCAAAGTGCTGGGATTACAGGCTTGAGCCACCGCGCCCGGCCATCTATTTTTTCTTTGGTTACTTGTATTTTTGGGGTCATATCTAAAAATCCATTGCCTAGTTTAAGGTCGTGAAGATGGATTCCTGTGTTTTATAAAGTTTTATCATTCTAGCTCTTACATTTTGGTCTTTAATCCATTTTGAGTTAGTTTTGTATATAGTGTGAGGTTGGGGTCTAGTTTATTTCATTTGCATATGGAAAGTCAGTTTATTAGCATCATCTGTTGAAAAGACTATTTTTTCCCCTCATTGTGTGGAATTGGTACCTTTGTTGAAAATCAATTGAGTATAAATATAAGGGTTGATTATATTTATTTTTGGACTCAGAATTCCAGTCCATGTATCCCTTTGTCCTTATGCCAGTACCACCCTATCTTGATTACTGGACTTTATAGTAAGTCTTGAAATCAAGAGGTATGAGTCCTCTACTTCTGTTTATTTTCCCTGACAATTTAGATTATTTGGATTCCTTGAATTTTTCTATGGATTTTAGGATGGATTTTTCTATTTCTGAAAAACAAAAGGGCAGCTGAGATTTCGATAGGGAATATATTGAATCTGTAGATCAGTTAGATCTTTCTCATTTAGGTCTCTGATCATTGTGAATTAAATTGTATGTAAAGTATTAGGTAGGAATATCCATTTGTTAAAACGATCATTCCTCACTGAATTGCAGGAGGGCCTTTGTCATTAATCACTTGACTCTGTGTGGATTGTTTCTAGACTGTGTTTAGTTCGAGTGGTCTGTGTTAGTAACACTCTTTGTTACTTATTGTAGCTTCATGGTAGTTAAAATTATCTTGTATATCTTGTATATTAATCCTTTTTTTTTTTTTTTTTTTGAGGCAAGGTCCCTCTCTGTCACCCAGGCTGGAGTGCAGTGGCATGACTGTGGCTCACTGCAGCCTCAACCTCCCAGACTTAAGCAGTCCTCCCACATCTGCCTCTTGGGTAGCTGGGACTATAGGCACACATCACCACACCCTGCCAGTTTTTTGTGTTTTTTTTTTTTGTAGAGGCTGTATCTCCCTGTGTTGCCTAGGCTGGTCTCAAACTCCTGGGCTCAAGTGATCCTCCCACCTTGGCCTCACAAACTGCTGGGATTACAGGTGTAAGCCGTCACACACAGCCAATTTTGTTTTGTTTAAATCAAAATTATTTCATCTCTTCTAGGTCCTTTGTATTTCTGTATCAATTTCAGAATCAAACTTGTCAGATTAATATCTATAGATCAATTTGTAGAGAATTGATATCTTTGCATTCTTGAATCTTTCAGTTCATTATATGTGTATCCATTTGTGCAGGGCTTTTCAACAATGTTTCATATATTTCTCTGTAGTAATCTTAGATCTTTTTTGTTATATTTATTCCTAAGGGTTTTATTTTTGGATGCTAATGAAAATACTGTTGCTTTTAATTTTTTGTTTCTTGCTAGTATATAGGAATAAAATGGATTTTTATGTACTGACTTTGATAAATTGACTTATTAGTTCATGTATTATGTAGTTCTTAAGTTTTTCTACATATATAGTCATGTCATCTAAAAGTCCTAGCAATTTTACTTTTTTTCTTCCATTCTAAAGGTTGGAATTTTAAGAATTCCATTTCTTACCTTGTTCCACTGGCCGAAACTCCAGTATAGTTTTGAATAGAAATTATTATAGTGTGTCCAGGCATAGTGGCTCACGCCTATAATCCCAGCACTTTCGGAGGCCATGGCAGGAGGATTGCTTGAGCCCAAGATTCTGAGACCAGTTGGGCAACATAGCAACACCGTATCTCTACAAAAAATAAAAAATATAAAAACCATTATCTGGGTGTGGTGGCACGTGCCTGTAGTCCCAGCTACTCAGGGCGCCGAAGCAGGAGGTTCACATGAGTCCTGGAATTTGAGGCTGCAGTGAGCCACACCACTGCATTCTAGCCTGAGTGACAGAGTGAGACTTTGTTTCTAAAAAATAAAAATAAAAAATAAATTATTATAGTGCATATTTTTCTCTTAGTTGTGGACATAAGAGGGAAATGTTCAATATTTCATCATTAATTATGTTGTTAGCTGGTAGGTTTTTATAGATACTCTATCGAATTTCTATTCCCAAGTTGCTGAGAGTTTTATCAAATGCTGGTTCTTAAATCTTTGTTTAAGAACCAACATTTGGCCATGCGTGGTGGCTCAGGCCTGTAATCCCAGCACTCTGGGAGGCTGAGGTGGGTGGATCACCTGAAGTCGGGAGTTCAAGACCAGCCTGACCAACATGGAGAAACCCTGTCTCTGCCAAAAATACAAAATTAGCTGGGTGTGGTGGTGCATGCCTGTAATCCCAGCTACTCAGGAGATTGAGGCAGGAGAATCACTTGAACTTGGGCGGTGGAGGTGGCAGTGAACCGAGATCATGCCACTGCACTCCAGCCTGGGTGACAGAGCAAGATCTGTCTCAAAAAAAAAAAAAAGTCAAATGTTGGTTTTATTTTTGAGATGGACTTTCACTCTTGTTTCCCAGGCTGGAGTCCAATGGCACGATCTCAGCTCACTGCAACCTCCGCCTCCCGGGTTCAAGCGATTCTCTTGCCTCAGCCTCCTGAGTAGCTGGGATTACGCCACCACACCTGGGTAATTTTTGTATTTTTAGCAGAGACGAGATTTCGCCATGTTGGTCAGGCTGGTCTCGAACTCCCAACCTCAAGTGATTCACCCACCTCAGCCTCCCAAAGTGCTGGGATTATAGGCGTGAGCCACTGTGCCCAGCCTGACTTTCTTGATTTTCTTAATTGTACACTTACTTTCTATTTCATTGATTTATATCCTTTACTATTTATTGTCTTCTGTTCTCTTTGGCATTATTTTGCTGTTCTTTTTCTAGCTTCTCAAGGTGGGAACTTAGATTGATTTAAACCATTCTTCTCTAGTATAGTCTTTTAAGGCTATAATTTTTCCTTTAGGCACAGCTTTTGGTTTGTTCCACAATTTGGTATATCATATTTTAATCATTTACCTCAAAATATTTTCTAATCTATTTTGATTTTTTTTTAATTTGAGGTATATATCATTATGTGTATACTGCTTCCAGTGTGGGGACTTTTCTTTTTTTTTTTTAATTGTACTTTATGTTCTAGGGCACATGTGCACAATGTGCAGGTTTATTACATATGTATACAGGTGCCATGTTGATGTGCTGCACCCATTAACTTGTCATTTACATTAGGTATATCTCCTAATGCTATCCCTCCCCCTTCCCTCCACCCCACAACAGGCCCCAGTGTGTGATGTTCCCCACCCTGTGTCCAGGTGTTCTCATTGTTCAGTTCCTACCTATGAGTGAGAACATGCAGTGTTTGGTTTTCTGTTCTTGGGATAGTTTGCTGAGAATGATGGTTTCCAGCTGCATCCATGTCCCTACAAAGGACATGAACTCATACTTTTTTATGACTGCATAGTGTTCCATGGTATATATGTGCCACGTTTTCATAATCCAGTCTGTCACTGATGGACATTTGGGTTGGTTCCAAGTCTTTGCTGTTGTGAATAGTGCTGCAGTAAACATAATACCACACATCTACAACTATCTGATCTTTGACAAACCTCACAAAAACAAGAAATGGGGAAAGGATTCCCTATTTAATAAATGGTGCTGGGAAAACTGGCTAGCCATAAGTAGAAAACTGAAACTGGATCCCTTCCTTACACCTTATACAAAAATTAATTTAAGATGGATTAGAGACTTAAATGTTAGACCTAAAACCATAAAAACCCTAGAAGAAAACCTAGGTAATACCATTCAGGACATAGGCATGGGCAAGGACTTCATGTCTAAAACACCAAAAGCAATGGCAACAAAAGCCAAAATTGACAAATGGGATCTAATTAAACTAAAGAGCTTCTACACAGCAAAAGAAACTACCATCAGAAAGAAACTACCATCAGAGTGAACAGACAACCTACAGAATGAGAGAAAATTTTTGCAATCTTCCCATCTGACAAAGGGCTAATATCCAAAACCTACAAAGAACTCAAACAAATTTACAAGAAAAAATCAACCCCATCAAAAAGTGGACAAAGGATATGAACAGACACTTCTCAAAAGAAGACATTTATGCAGCCAACAGACACATGAAAAAATGCTCATTATCACTGGCCCTCAGAGAAATGCAAATCAAAACCACAATGAGATACCATCTCCCACCAGTTAGAATGGCAATCATTAAAAAGTCAGGAAACAACAGGTGCTGGAGAGGATATGGAGAAATAGGAACACTTTTATACTGTTGGTGGGACTATAAACTAGTTCAACCATTGTGGAAGACAGTGTGGCAATTCCTCAAGGATCTAAAACTAGAAATACCATTTGACCCAGCCATCCCATTACTGAGTATATACCCAAAGGATTATAAATCATGCTGCTGTAAAGGCACACACATGTATGTTTATTGGGGACTTTTCTAGTTATATAGCTATCTTTGTATTATTGATTTCTAGTTTAATTTCATGGTACTTAAATAATATACTTTGCATGATATCAGAGAAATTTGTTGGGATGTGTTTTATCATAAGGCCTTGTATGTGCTCTGTTCTGGAAAATTTTCCATTGCACTTGAAAGTAATGTGATTTTGTTTTTACAGTTGTGGTTGTAGTGTTCTATATATGTCAATTCTGTTGAGTTGATTGTGTTGTTCAGATTTTCTCTTTTTCTTACTTTTTTTGGTCTACTATCAGTCACAGAATATCCAATGTTCACTTATGTTTGTGGGTTTGTCTGTTTATCCGTTCTGTCAACTTTTACTTTAAATAATAAATACGCAAATAATTATTAGAGGTATATAAATTTGGACTCTGTATATAGTTGTGCCAAAATGATTCTTTTGTCTTTGTAAAATATCATTCTTTATATCTAGTGATACTTCCTGCCTCAAAGTCTACTTTAATGTTAATGTTATTACTTTAGCTTTCTTTTAGTGTTTGCATGGTGTATCATTTTCCATCCTTTTTTCACCTTCTCACGCTCTTTATAGTTAAGGTGTATCTCTTGCAGATAGCTTATAACTTGTCTTTTTCTTCTCTTCAGTTTGGTCTAACAACCTTTGTGTTACCATTTCCAGAATGATGCAACAAACATGTTGACTCTTTCCACTGCTGTTTATTTCTTTCTAGCAATTCTGTGCTTCCAGTTGTCATCATTTTCTCTCTGAAGGACTCTCTCCAAATTCTTTTTGTAGTGTCATATCATCCCACAAGATGTCTCCTTTCATAATTCTAGGTTTTGGTAGACCTGTTAATAAAAATACTCAAGCAGTAACCTCCACAGAAACTTCCCCCTTCATCAAATGAAGTAGTCAGGTAAAGCCTTTATTTGAATGATTCAAGGTAACACCAATACTAAGATATTCCAGAAAAGGATTTGGCTTCTCAAACCAGTCTTGGTTTTATTTTCTCTTGCATGGACATAATTCCATTGTCCAGGACTTAGAAAGGCTGATGTGATGGGTGGAAATAATATGATTGGAGATCAGTTTATAAGTGGTGAGTTCCTTGGTGAAAAGTTTTTATGATGGTGCCTTTTGTCTATGCAGTCTTGTAAATGCAGGCATGTGTGGACTGTGAGTATTTGGACAGCAAGGACCCAGGAGAAAGCTTTTAGCTTCATATTTGGCAGTAGCAAGTACTCAGTAAGTAGAGAGAAGGAGTGTTTTCGTATTCTGAAAGCTAGCTACAGGTAAGTTCTCTTTCCTGTTTTGTGTGTGAGGAGACACTAATAGTCATTGCCTTGTATTTGCCTACCGTTATGTTAGGCTCTCTGTGTGTGTTATATAATTGTGTTCTCGTAATGGCCAAAGAAGGAGGCATCATTATTCCCCTGAGTTAGATGGGGAAAGTGAGGCCTAGAGAGATTATCACTTTTGTGGGATCTTATATATATCTAATAATAAAAGTGGAGACTAGAGACCATGTCCTCTGACTTCTAAACAGATGTTTGTCACCACACTGTGTTGACAATAGGAATCTACTACTAAGGCCTCCTTTTTGACATGACCCCGAGCTTCCACATCCACAGTGTGGTCAATTTTTGTAGAACTAAGATAAGATCCAGCCAGTGACTGCAGTGGTAGTGGAAACTGAGAGTTCTCTGGTTCACGGAAAGGACGTGTGGGCCTGAGGGACCAGGGAAGGCCACCAGAGGAAATGAGACCTGAGACTTGAAGAGTAAATAGGAATTAACAGGTGAAGGATGTTTGGGGGGCCCCAGGGAGGAGAAAACCAAGTAGGAGGAAGCTATGGTGTGCCAGGAGATGACAGCAAGAATTTGGCATGTCAAAGAATGCCAAAGAAGTTGGAGGCAAGTGGGAGGAATGACACTGGAGAGGTGAGCAAGAACCAAATTCTTTAGGCTCCCAAAAGCCATTTTGAGAAGGCTTGGACCTTATTCTCTGGGCATTGTGCAACTATTGAAGGCTTCATGCAAGGAAATGACACAATCAGATGTGTGTCCTGGGAAGATTATTCTTGCTGCAGTATGGGGAGTCTTCAAGAGCACAGAGAGGCTGGAGGGATGAAAGCAGTTCCAGGCTGCCATGCGTCATCCAGGAGACAGTTGATGTGGCCTGAGCCAGAATGAATGATGGGAAATAGAAAGAATGATTCAGGAGTGTGTAGGAGGATAAGTCCACATGAGGTTGCCCTGGTGGAGGGAAGGATGGAGGACCCACCCGACTGCAGCAGCCCTAGGGTGCCTTCTAGGAGCACAGTTCCAGAAACAACCTGGTGTGGCTTGTGGGGTATGGGGTTAGGGCTCACTTTTAACCCTTCTTGGGCTCTGACATGGAGAACCTGTGAAGACTTCTAAGATGCCTCTCTCATCTGGGATCTTTCACCATGTGCCAATCACAATTATTGATTCAAAGTTAGAGGAGAAAGGGATTTTTGAGCAAGAAAAAGATACAGATGAGTAGTTGTACTGTTAATTGAGCCTGGAAAGTAAAGGAAGAACAAGCTTTCATCCCAGCAAGGTGAGGCAGTGGAATGGAGGAAGGCTGCAGAAAATAAGCCAGAGAGCTTGTTCGCTTCTGGGTCTGGCCCAGAGCACATGCTTAGAAATGCCAAATTCTTGCTCCCTTCTCATGGCACACTGTAGCTTCCTCCTACTTGGCTCTCTCCTCCCTGTGCCCCTCTGAACATCCTTCACCTATTAACTCCTGTTTGTTCTTCAAGTCTCAGGTCTCATTTCCTCTGGGAAGCCTTTCCTGATCCCCTTCTGCAACTCCTTGGTCTTGTCCCTCTCTGTCTCTTCGTTGCATCCTCCTCTCCTTCCCACCATGACGGTTGGGCTCCCCAGGCTTACATCCTCAGCCTCTCTCTTTGAAGACTGTGTGTCTTCCCTGGAAATGTCATCTTACCTCGTGGTTTCAGTTATCTTCTGTAGGCTAAGGACTCTGCCTAAGCTGTACCCTACGAAACCAGTGGTGCACTTCACATCTTCTCTTGGATGCTCCACAGGTCCCAACAACTCAAACTTGGCCGATTCTCTTCCCACTGGCTTCAGTGCTGTACTCCATGTCCCTGCTTTTTGTCCTGACTGGGGATGCCCAGGCCTCCAGTATCAGTTGGAGTTCTTTGGTTGGAAACAACAGAAATCAGCTCTGGCTAACTTAAATAAAAGTGAGTGTGTGAGGGGACACGGGAGGCTCCCAGAACTGACAGGCAGCTGGCGAATCAGGCCTGGACAGAGGCCACTCTGAAAACTGGGAAGCAGGGCTTCTGTGTTGCAAGCCCATCCTGTTGGATGGGACAGGACACCAGTGATTTATCTCTGGGGCCTCTGCTTACGATTGCCTTCAAGGGAGTCCATGTGATCTTTGGTGAGAAGGAAGAACATCCTGTTTTGGAAGGGGAGTGTATGTTGGCTTTAGAACATTGTAAGTGTTTATTCCAGTACCCCTTCAGTCCAGGGCCTGCCTGCCAAAGTCATCTTAGCAGCTCTGCTCCCAGGAGCCTGCACTATTTGTACCACTTGGTAATGTCCCCCCTTTCATTCCAGCTGTTGATCATTGCGTTCTCCTTTTTGTTTTGATCATTCTGGCTAGGAATTTATAAATGTTGTTAATCTTTTCAAAGAACCAATTTTTGACTTTTTTTTTTCCTATTGTTTGCTTTTGATTTCATTGATTTCAACTCCTATGTTTATTACTTCTTTTCTGCTTACTTCGGGTTTAATTAGCTGGGGTTATTTCCTAAAGCTTCTTAAAGTGAAACTATAAATCATAGATGTGGCACCTTCTTTTCTAATATAGAGGTTTAAAGCTGCCAGGTTGCCTCTAATGACCATTTTTACTGCATACCACAAATTTTGCCCTGTATGTATGTAGTTCAGTGATCCGCCAGAGGTTTGGGCAAAGTTTCTATGCAGGTTCTGGAGCTCTCCTTTCTGGGGAGTTCCCCCTCACTCTCCAGATGCTGCACCATCCCCAGACTCAGATTTCTGGTTTTCTATTTGATCTCTAGGCTCCCCGTGTGGCACCAAAAGAAGCCAGCTCTTAGGTAAGACCCATAAAAACAGGAAACTCACCCGGTACCATTTCCTGTTCCCACATATCAGCTCTCCTCCAACTTCTGCTTGCCTTTGGTCATTCTCCAGGGCCTTTAGAGGGTTGTTTTTTGTATTTTGTCTAGAATCTATCACTTATTTCTGCAGGAGATGTTATGGGCTGAATGTTTGTGGCCTGCCAAAATTCATATGTTGAAGCCCTAACCCTCAGTGTGATATACATGGAGGTGGGGTTTTGGGAGGTCATGAGAATGGGGCCTCCATGGTAGGATTAATATCTTTATAGGAATTGGAAAAAGAAAGAGTTCTCCTGCCCTCTTTCTCTCTGTCATGTGACGATAGAGCAAGAAGGTAGCTGTCTGCAAATAGGAAGAGAGCCCTTACCAGACATCAAATCTGCTGGCACGTTGATCTTGGACTTTCACGCCTCCAGAATTGTGATAAAATAAATGTTTGTTGGCTGGGTGCGGTGGCTCACACCTGTAATCTCAGCACTTTGGGAGGCCAAGGCAGATGGATCAACTGAGGTCAGGAGTTCGAGACCAGCCTGGCCAACATGGTGAAACCCTGCCCCTACTAAAAAATACAAAAATTAGCTGAGCGTTGTGGCACGCACATGTAGTCCCAGCTACTTGGGAGGCTGAAACAGGAGAATTGCTTGAACTCAGAAGGCAGAGGTTGCAGTGAGCCAAGATTGCACAACTGCACTTCAGCTTGGGCCACAGAGTGAGACTCTTGTCTCAAAAAAATAAATAAATAAATAAATAATGTTTGTTGTTTAAGCCACCAGTCTGTGGTATTTGTGGTAGCAGCCTGAGCTAAGAGGAGGGCTGGCGTAAGAGGAGTTCTTCTGCCATGTGGAAAGTGGACACTTCACTGTTCATGCTGGTGTTGGCCACCTTGTTTGTCATTATATGCCACTGGGCCCTACCTGGATTGTGAAGACTGGAAGGAGGCTTCTGGATCTTGTGCCTCTTTAGAGCCTCTTAGGGTCCCACTTAGTGAAGGGTTGCAGGCGTTTTTAGCCAGGCTTTCACCCTACAGCTTCAGCTGCCATGCGCCCTGCATGCCTGGGGAGACACACAGTCCAGCTGCCTCCTGGATACCCCTTGCTGGAGACCCCAGGTGCCCTGTGGGTAGCACGATCACGACGGAACTTGCTGTCTTCCTCATCCCCTGCTCTACCAGTGTTCCTGTTCACTTTTCTTTGGGGTAGAAACTTTCTTCCTCATACTTTAATTCCTTTTCATAAAGGAGCCTCTTTATGGCTGCTATTTGGGTTTCCGGTCTCTTTGTGTCTTGTCTAAACCATGTGTTGTCTGCATGGTTTTCTTATCGTCATCTCTTGCAGTCTGCTCTTAACACGGACAGACACTGACCTTAGGAAGAGGCAGTGCTGGGTATTCCTGTCCTTTGGTGAAACTCCGAGTGTGCCTCCGTTACTCAGAGGACAGCATCCAGATCCCTGACCAGATATTCGGGGTCCTGTGGGCGTTGGCTCACCTGCCTTTTCTGGCCTCATTCCCTGTCACTCCTCACTCACTCTGGGCTCCAGTAAAGCAGCAGCACAGCTGCTCACAGGACAGCGCCTAAGTGTACCAGGGCCTGCTCGGGGACCGCACCCTGTGTGCTTTGCCTGCTTCTCTCCTGGGTGGCCCTGACAGTCTTTAACTAGTATGCTGCCTCCTCTCCAGGCCTCACTTAATCCTTCTAAGGCAGTGTTGGGCAAGCTTGCCTCTTCAGCCACCTCTGTGGTATTTTAAGTGCTGTATTGCTATTAGTTTTATGTCTCTCTCCTCAATGTAAGTGATGAGTGGAGACCTTGTTTCATCTATCTCAGTGCCCACAACACCTTGTACACAGCAGGGCTCAGCAGAACACGCTTAAATTAGCAGAGGTCTCCCCTGGGGCTGTAGGCGATCAGCCCTGGGCTAATATCTGGTGCTGTGGAAAATGTGTGTGTTTACGGCTGGACTCAGAAGATGGGCCCTCTGTCCCCCAAGCTGGGAAACGGGCTCATACTCAATATGTGTGCTTCAGAATTGTCTAAATTTCCATGCAAAAGAGGAGACTCTGTCAACTGAAGAGGGGAAAACTCAAGCTATCTTTTACCCCCGACTCCTGCCATCGAGAAGAGTGTGTTTGGTCTAATGTCTGGATGAGAAGATCGTTGGTCTCAGGTGGGCAGTGAGCATGTAATCTGTGTGCTGAGTGAGGAGTGCAAGGGTCTAACTCCGTGGGTGTGGTAGCTGTCACTGTTTTGGGATCTTCCTTGGAGCAAGGCATAAAAAGGTGGGATAAATGCTTTTCAAATACGTCTAAAAATATTTGGCCAACAGGTATTGATTAAAGAAGAGGAAAAAAAGGACTTAACAATTATTCAGCTCTTACGAGGTGCCAGGAGCTTTTCACACTTGATGCTGTTAGTCCTTTCCCCTGTATAGATGGAGAAACTGAGGCTCAGAGAGGCAAAGTGACTGCCAGGGCCACACACTTAGCAAGGTTCAGAATTGGGATTCAAAACAAGGTCTCTCTGGCTCTAAGTATCTAATGAAATAGTTAATGCATATGATGGCTTATCTAGGACTTATTGTAGGCTGTTGAATGAACATCTCCTGTCTCTTCCTCTCCCCAGAAGCTTACTGCCTTTTCTTATTCTAAGTTAGCCTCATCCAGGGGTGGTGTCCGTGGTTCAGCAATGGCAGAGCACCTTCATCTGCAGGCTTGGTGTGCGCCGTCTCTACCATCTCCATAACATCCCACTCAATGCCAGTTATCCAGTAGCTGCTTTTGAATATTTGTGGAATAGATGATGAAAGCTGGCAAGATCCTTCCTGCAAACTTGTGCTGCTTGTTTCCTACTTAAACCTCTCAGATTCTGAGCTGTGAAGTCCTCAGGGCCTGCTTTACAAAGGAAGAACGGTACTGTTTCTTGCCTTTGCCAAGAGGAAGATACAGGAAGACTGGAGAGTCTTTTGGTTCTTAGAATTGCTGCCATATTCATATGTCATTGTGCTTTACTTACTCTTTCCACTTTGTAGCATCCTTGGGAACAGGACTCAAGTAGTGCCTCCTGGTGGTCTGACCCAGAGAAAGCGGGAGGGCTGGTGTAGGACCAGAAATGATTAGAGCCAGCTGAGTTAGGGCCACCACACCTCTTCTCAAAAGGAGAAGGGAACCACAAGAGGGGAATTTCTCCCCCAGCCAAGGTCTACAGGTATGGAAAGGGTGGGGAGGACCTCACATTAGCCCCTTGCCTTCACAGTCATCACTTTGGGTTATGCACTTTGCAGATACAGCCCTCATATTGTGCTAGATGCTCCCCAAGTGACTAAGAAAGTTACGGGGAGAGACAAGGCACGTAGTGACACAGTATTCATAGGCAATGAGAAGTAGTTGCTTGTGTGCATGCATGTGCCCACACACCACTTGCATGCACATGCACACACACATACATGCACATGTGCACATGCTCATACATATGACTCTCAGAACTCAAAGCAGAGTAAAAACCCTGTACTCCAAGGACTTGTTAGTTAAGGAAGCCATATTAGGGAGACAGTTTCCTCCCAAAGTTGGGGGTACATTTCATATACTGTGACTGGCTCCACCCCCTTCAGGATACTTTCCCTCCTCCTTGGCATGGGTACAGACACTCAGCTCTTTCCAGAAACTCATACTTCCCCGAAAGACAGAAGATTTGCCACTTCTGAAGATCTGCATAAATATGTGAAATTTGAAAACAGTTTCTAAACAATATTTTGAACAACAGCAGCTTTGTTAGAATCATTCACACAGTGCCTTGCATGCTATATGTCTTTGATGAAGACCTACTGGGAAGCAGTGTGGCAAGTGGGAAGAATGTGGGCTTTGCAACTATGTAGACCTATGGAAGTCCAGCCTTGCTGTCTGATAGCTATGCCATCTTGAGTTCAGGGCCCTTATCCAGCATCCACTCAATACTTAGTGGTACAATAATGATGAGTCCTTGGAGAATAAATATACAACCTCTTGAGAAGATTGTTGCAAATTACAGCACTGTATTCGGTGGCCTGTGTTTTGCTTTTGTTAGAATTACCAATAATGTTACTTAATAATTCATCATATGTGTGAAATAATGAATGCATCTTGGAAGTGTAAATTCAGGTCAACATATATTTATGCATCATTTGCCTACCAAGTTTCATGCCAGGCGTGGGGACACCAACAGAAGTGACTCAGGGCTGCTGCTTTCATGAAGCCCCTATATTTGCAGGGGGATCAATAGCTATAGACCAATTAGTATAAGAATACTTAGAATAATTATAGGATATATTTAAGTGCTGTGGGAGTACGGATAGGTGATACAGTTCTGTTTGGATGGAGAGAGAAGAAAAAATAAGTCATTCAGGGATTTTGATTACAGCCACAGAAACCAACTCTGGCTATCATAAGCAGAAGGAATTAATTGGAGAGTTGTTGGGGGCTTGCCTGTGGGTGTGGAGCTGGAGGGCCAGGCCTGGGGAATGGGCCGGAAGCAGGGGAGCTCCTAGGTCATGAAGCCCTACCAGTTGCATCATTGTACTCTTGCTAACTACTGCTGTTGCCGTGGTCTCTTGTCAAGCCAATCTCCATCAGTCCCTCCTTTCTGTGTCATTTATTCAGGGTTCAGTTTTGTGTGATGATGACTATCTGAGCCCAAGTGGGGGGCCTGTCCCTGGCTACTTCAGGACAGAGAGAGCATACATATCTGATCTCCACTTAGATATAGGACAGCTTCCTATTTGAAATTGGACAGAACCTCCCCAAGACTCCAACACGGGTTTTAATAGGGTGCTGAAGGAAGTGTTGACTGGGTCCTTGACGGTCAGCAACAGCAGAGCACTTGGGCAGGCAGGGTATGGAAAAAGAGACATTTCTGGCAAAGAACAGTAGGAGCCAGAAGCACAGGCCTTGGAAGCCCTGGTGTGTCTGGAGGAATGAGAGCTCCGCTGTTCCATGGGCAGTATTTGTAGCTGGTTGAGACTAGGTCAAAGAAAAGTGTTTCTCCAGTTTCTGATATCCATTCTCCAGAGAAGTAGCCCAGGTGGGGGATCCTAGATAGATCCACAAACAGTTGGAACAGGTTTCTGACCAGCCTCTGAGACCCCTGAGGGACAGCTTATCTGATGGAGATGGCCCAGTTAGCCCCACCCTAGCTGCAGGCCAACAGTTCCCTGTTCTCCAGTGTTGTCCTCTTAGCCCGGGTGTAGGTGCCAACAGCAGAGGCAGGACAGTGCTCCCCCCAGAGCCCCAGTCCCTCCAGTAGGTATGGGGTGACTGCCTGCCTGCCTGACATCGTTACAGGCTGAGGGTGTGACCGTGGCCAGGCAGCTTGCTCTCTGGTCAGGTAGGGGCCACTTCTCTGACTCCCTTACCCTCACGGTTCTCCAAAGAACCTCTGTGACTCATCAGCTTACAATCCCTGAGGTCTGAAGTGATGTCAGAGTGGGGCAGGGCGGACTGGGGATGCTCTGGGCATGGAAGACCACACACACCTGGCTGGCTCTGCTCAGTTCATGAATTTCCCGCCGGAGACTGGGCGGTTCATCACTCTTGTTCTCTGTAAGGAACTATAGGTCTGTTGCTGGTCATGTTTGAGCAACTTCTCTGAACTCTTACTGTTTGGAGCTGCAGTGAGAATCAGCAGGCAGCAGAGCTGAATCACTGGCTCCTTTTCTCCCTCCCCATCTCTCTTTTCAGCCTGCAGATTTAGAAGCATGAGTAAGCTCTGCTTTACCCGACTCTTGCTTATTTCAAGCAGCATGCTGTTACCCTGTACGTAAAGACAGCCCCTGCCTCCCTCACAGGCAGGGATTCTATTCTCCAGCATTACTTTTTAAAAGGTGTTCTGCTAGAAAATCGCATATTATTTCTTCTGTAAAGGTTTCTCCTTGCCACCTTTCCGTAGCTACAGCTGTCACAACCACAGTTAATATTTTGTGTGCCTGTGCATGCGAGTGCATGGTGTGGGAAGGGAGATAATCAGGCTGTCCTCTTGGGCAGAAGCCTTCCAGTTCAGCTTTTATGAGCTGGATTTAAAAAATAAATAAATAGATCATATCGCTTTCTTGCTCAGAGCTCTCCAGTGGCTCCCCGTGCTCATAGAAGGCAGTGCACCACGTCACCAGGGCTGCAGGGCCCTGTGCCGTTAGGCCCCAGCCTGTTTTTCATGCTGCCTCTCACCACTCCCCCACTCCACTCCCAGATATTTGTTATGGTGTTTGGTATGTCCCTCGAATATGTCACATTTGTTCCCACTCAGAGGCCTTTGCATTGGTTTTTTTCAGCTAGGAATGAACTTCCCCAAGATCTTCGTGGCCTTCTATCCTGTCATGCAGCTCTCAGTTCAAATGTCACCTCCTGAAAGGGACCTTCTCTGGTCACTCCCTGTGAATGAGTCCTCACCCCCACCTCTCTGGACAGCCACTCTGTTCTTCACAGCTCTTCATCACCATCTGACATTACATTCACTCATTAATTTATGTTCATCTGTCCATCCCTTCGTGTGTGTCTCACTCATCGCAGGATCCCAGGCTCTGAGAACAGTCCTGGTTCCACAAGCATTCAGTACAATTTTGGTACTAAAGACAGTGCAAACAAGAGTGAAATAGCAGTGGGGACATTGACCGGGAGAGGCAAAGTGTCATAGCAGAGATTGTGTGGAGATACTGAGAGGAGAGAGGGCATCTGCAGGGATGTGGAGGTGCTGGCTGAGCTAGGTGTGCCTGGGTAGACCAGGGCTCAGCTGCTCTGCCTGGGCGAGGCTGGCTCTGCTCTGGAGGAACAAAATTCATGGCACAGGCCCAGGAAGATGGCATGCTGAGGATGCCGACAGGTAAGGACTGTTGAAGGCCGGGAGCAAGTGCAGGGGAGGGGCCCACTGGCCTACTCTTCCTGAGGAGAAATGGACATCGCTTTGGGCTTTCACCGGCCCAAGCTCCCATATGGTTAATTGTTGGTGCTCTGTGCAAATCTGGGGTTCCTCCCAACCCTCCACTAAAGGGAATTGTGCACCAGAGTGGTTCTACATTTCATTTCCGACCTTATCATCCTTGTGCCCTAGAACTTTATTAGACATTGCAGAGATGATATCATGATTTCTTAAGATAGCCTTGCTTGGAAAATTATACCAGGTAGGATCTTATTACACCAGGAGATGAAGCCCATTACTTTAAAACTTTTCCTCTGCCATGTATTGATTGTGCAGCCCTGGGTGACTTCGTAACTCTGTGCCTCATTTTCTTGCCTTTAAAATGGGTTTACACCTGTAATTCTAGCACTTTAAGAGGACAAGGCAGGAGGATTGCTTGAGCCCAGGAGTTCAAGACCAGCCTAGGCAACATAGTGAGACCCCATCTCACCAAAATTTAAAAAATTAGCTAGGCATGGTGTGCTTGTAGTCCAAGCTACTCAGGAGGCTGAAGTGGGAGGATGGCTTGTGCTCAGGAAGTCGAGGCTTCAGTGAGCCAAGATCATGCCATTGTACTTTAGCCTGGGTGACAGAGCAAGACCCTGTCTCATTCATTCATACATTCATTCATTCATACATACATATATACATAGTGTTTAATAATACTTAACTATTTCACTAGGTTATTGTATAAGTTAATGGAGCACTTAAGGAATTATTTATTGACTGGTAATAAATGGTCACTGTTGCTTTTATAAACTCGTGCCTGATTGTCACTGATTCTTATTTTGTTATGACCAAGATTATACTTTTGCCCTGACCAATATCTAGGCATTGCTAAGAGGAAGGAAGGCTGCAGAGAATGTGGTACTTATTGGATAAAATGTGTGAGACGTACACAGAGTTAACTGTCTCTGAGCATTTCCACCATCTCCTTCCCTGCTGTCTTGTTCTTTTCTTACTTGGGTAACATGAAGGAGAGCAGGTTCTGGTTGCCCGGGAGGCCATCTGTCCTGTGATCCCTCACACCTGAAGCCTCCGTTCCCTCATCCTCCCAGCCATGGGCACCATGTCCACAGTGCAGATGGGGCGGGGGAGCAGTCTCAACACTGCAGCCTGCAAGTGGAGATTTGGAAGGAAGCAGCATGAGCAGACACAAGCCTTCAGAACGAGACCAATTTTCATGCGGCTTTCCCTGGTAATAAAAGGAAATGGGGGCTGCAGAGAGCCTACGGTATTTCAGCAGATGGTCTTGTAATAGAATGTTTTTTAAAAGTTTCCTTGTGAGGCATCAGTGACTCTTGGAAAATGTGTATCATGTAATGAGGAACAAAGACGTGGCTTTGAGCATCCCTCTTCATAGCATGTTTCTGAGTTGCCTGTCCCTCCTGGCACAGGTAGGTGATTTTGGAAAGTGAGGAAGATGACCCTAGAGAAGCAGCCTCTCCTGATTTTTCTGTGCCTTTTACAGAGCTGGGACTTGGTCCTAAGGTCAACAATGCCATTCAGCTCTGCCCCTCCTCACTCTTCCAGGCTTGGGCCTCAGCAGGACCCATTTGATGTCAATGAAGGAAGGTCTGCATTTCTGCAGTCCCTTAATCAGCTGCACCTCCCTGCTGAATTGTGCCAACCTCGTGGAATGGTGTGCTTCTGTCCAAGCTGGCTTATGGAAGGAAGGGAGGGATGGATTCTTGGTGATAGTTTCTTCTTCAGACTCAAGCCCAAGCATTGCCAGGACACCTACAGCAGGGCAGAATCACAGCAAACCCTTATGGCAGCCCTATGAGGAAACTGAGGCACAGAGAAATTGCAAATAATTGTTAGAGCCAGAATTTGAACCCAAGCCTCTTAATCATCACAGTGTACTGTACTGTCTTAATGATTAGCATCTCCTTTTCACAAAATCACCTTCTCAGCTTCATTTTATTCTTTTTTTTTTTTTTTTTAAAGACAGTCTTGCTCTATTGCTCACCCAGCATGCAGTGACATTATCATAGCTCACGGTGGCTTCCATCTCCTGGGCTCAAGTGATCCTCCTGCCTCAGCCTCCTTAGTAGCTGGGGCTACAGGCATGCATCACTATGCCCAGCTAATTTTTATTTTTAATAGTAGAAATGAGGTCTTACTATATTGCCTGAGCTGGTCTTGAACTCCTGAGCTCAAGTGATCCTCCTGCCTCAGCCTCCTTAGTAGCTGGGGCTACAGGCATGCATCACTATGCCCAGCTAATTTTTAATAGTAGAAATGAGGTCTCACTATATTGCCTGAGCTGGTCTTGAACTCCTGAGCTCAAGTGATCCTCCTGCCTTGGCCTCCGAAAATGCTGGGATTATAGATATGAGCCACCATGCCTGGCCATTTTATTCTTGTAGGGAATATTTACTCCGTGTCACTGGGGATTAAGCAGTAACACAATTCAGTCTCCAGGAACTTGTGGTTTAGGAAGAGTATAAGCAGTTAAACAGAACAGTGAACATATAATTTGTTCTTTGGACATCTCTCTGTATAAACACAAGGACATACCTATGCCAAGTTGGCATCTGGCAATAATTTGGAAATTTATATGACCATATAGCCACATGCTAAATACTGTATTAGCTGTGGGAATGTATGTAGCTGTGTATAGAAGACATACAAGTATAAGTTGCACTAATTTCGTTTATCATTACAACATAGGTAGACGTAGTTCTCATTTTCAGCCGGAACCTGGAGGGATCATTGTGCTTTCCTCCCTCCTTTCCCCGCTGCATCTAATCGGTCAGACTTCTCCTGTTGAACCCCCTCACCCTACAATCCAGCCTCAGTGCAGACCTTGTCGTGCTCCCCAACCTGGATTACTGCATCAGCTCTCTCACTGGTCTCCCCACCTCAGGCCTTTTTTTCTTAATATTTTGATAACTGTACTTCAATATAATTTGTTTCCTTGGTAATCTTATGTATTTTTAACATCTTTATTGAGATATTCATAAACCATGAAATCACCCATTTAAAGCACACATTTCCATGGTTTTTAGTGTATTCACTGAGTTGCGCAGCCATTACCACAATTTAAGTTTAGGACATTTTCATCACCTGGATAGAAACCCTGCTTCTGTTAATAGCCACTTCCCATCACCCCTGCCCCGGCCCCCAGGTCTTGGCAAGCACTGATCTGTTTTCTATCTCTATGTGTTTGCCTAATCTGGACATTTCATATCAATAGAATCATATACTATGTGGCCTTTCATGTCTGGCTTCTTTCACTTAGCGTAACGTTTTCAAGGTTAATTTATGTTGTAGCATGTATTAGTACTTCATTGTTTTTTCTGACTGAATGATATTCCATTGTATAGATACACCACATTTTAAAATTCATCTATTAGTTGATGGACATTTAGCGGCTAAGTGTAGGGGAAAATGGGAGCTGCCTGCTATTGGGCACAGAGTTTCTTTTTGGGGTGACAGAAATGTTCTAAAATGAGATAGTTGTGATGATTGCACAACTTCATGAATGTACTAAAACCCACTGCATTATAGATTTTAAAAGGGTTTTATGATATGTGAATTATATTTCAATAAAAACTCTAAAAACACATTTTAGAAAGAACTCTGTGACAGTTATTAATACCATAGATGAACATATAAAGAGGGAGAGAAGACAGGTGTAATGAAGGAAGATAAAACACTGATACTGACGTATAACATCCCAGAGCACCTCAGGATCAGTTCCAAGTGTGGATATTAGCCCAGATCATCTCAAAGTTATATTTGTCTTTGAGATATGCCTTTCTATATTAAAAATCTGTTATCTAATATGGTCATGGATAGGTATATTTTCTTTTCTGATTAAATATTTAATAATAACACTTTTATTATGAAAATAATTTCTTGGCTGCCATTTATGTTGAAGAAAATTATAGTGTACGTGTACCAGATATTTGTTTAGTACTTTATGTGTATGATCTTATTTAACTTCACTGCAACCTTATGAAATAGAGATTGTATTAATTTATCCGTTGTATGGGTTAGGAAATTGCGGCATAGAGAAGTTCTGACTTGACCACGGTCACTCAAGTAAGAAGTGACAGATCTAGTATTCAAATCTAACTATTTCTGAGTGTAAAGCCTGTTCCCTTAAGCCCTTACTCTTTATTATCTTTTAAAATTAGAGTGCATTATCATTAATCTAAAGTAAGGGTTGTGAGGAACATAATTTAGACCCATCATGGATCTTGCAGGGTTTTCATGATCTCACTATAACCATCATCTATCTTTCCATAGGCATCATCTAGTGCCTTAGTACTCAAATTAACATTACCTAGGCTGGAAGTGGTTGCTTATGCCTGTAATCGCAGCACTTTGGGAGGTCAAAGTGGGAGGATCACTTAAGCCCAGGAGTTTGAGATCAGCCCAGCAACATAGGGAGACCTCGTCTTTCCAAAAAAAATTTTTTTAAAAAATTAATTGGGCATCATGGCATGTGCCTGTGATCCCAGCTAGTAGGAGGCTGATGTGGGAAGATCGCTTGAGCCCAGGAAGTTGAGGCTGCAGTGAGCTGTGATCATGCCACTAAAATTCGGCCTGGGTGAAGGAGCAGGACTTTGTCTCAAAGCAAAACAAAACCATTAATTGGGAATGTTGGAAATGTTTAATCTAGTCCAGGCATAATGGCTCACACTTGTAATCCCAACACTTTGGGAGGCCTAGGTGGGAGGATCGCTTGAGCCCAGGAGTTCAAGACCAACCCGTGCAACAAAATACAATCCCATCTCTACCAAAAATAAAATAAAAAATTAGCCAGGCATGGCGGCATGCGCCTGTAGTACCAGCTACTTCGGAGGCTGAGGTGGAAGGACCACTTGAGCCCAGGAGATCAAGGCTGCAGTCAACCAAGATCATGTCACTGGCCATTCCTTGGAGGACAGAGTGAGACTCTGTCTTTAAAAAAAAAAAAAAAAAAAAGAACTGTTTAACCCTGGGCCCATCCCAGACCCAAAGAATCTTGGGCCCAATTTTCATGAGTCTAGACTAATCTAGAAGCTAGAATCTGCCTTTTATCAAAATCCTGGGTGATTCAAATGCACTTTAAACATTTGAGAAGCATGGTTATAATACATGTTCTTAGATTAGTTCTAAGTTTGGTGATCCACCAATGATTTTTGCATTGTCAGAGCACACAGCTTAGGATGGAATGACATGGTCCCCAAATGTGAGGTTGCTGACCTGGGAGTCAGGAATCTGTCTTCATAGTCCTGCTCCTGTGTGATGCAGCAGGCCACTTAATCTGAATCCTATTTTATTCATATATGAAATGCATAATTTGCTTAAATCTCAATTTTGCGTTTAAGTACATTTACCTCATAGACACCACATCAACTGTATCATACATTTTTTAAAATGTAGAACTTTTATTCTTGTAATTTTGAAATTTCTATCATTATTTTATCTTAGCCCACAAATTATTTGAGAAGACAGATCACCACAACTCATTTTAACTGTCCTTTTCATTGCACTGAAATTCTTTTTTTTTTTTTTTTGGTGGGTGTGACCTGCAAGAGTGGGATGTTTTTAAAATGTTCCATTCATCTGTAAAAGAATGTAGATATTTAATTTTGGGAGTAGAGATTCTAGAAATATGTCTGTTAGATCAACCTTGTTACTTTTATTAATCAGATACTCTAAATCTTTTTAAACTTTTTCTCTGCTGTCTTAGGGGAAGAGCCTTCAATATTACACCAATAAGCATGATATTTATATAGATTTTTTTGGTACATGTCCTTCATCAAGTTGAGGAAACTTTCTTCTATGACTAGTTTTCTAGAAGTTTTCTCCATGAATGGATGTCATATTTTGTCAAATGCTCTTCTTACATCTATTGAAAATGATCGTATGATTGTCTTCTTATTCTTTGTTAGTGTGGTGAAGTACGTTGGTTATGGGTATTATCTTTTTTTACACATTGATGGAACTGATTTGCCAGTTTTTTTATTAAGGATTTTTATGTCTCTTTTCTTGAGGAATACTGGTTTGGTATCATTATAGTAGCCTTATAAAATGAGTTGGGAAGTGTTTCCTCCTCTATTTGCTGAAAGAATTTGCTTAGAAGTTGTATGATTTCTTCCTTAAATATTTGTTAAAATTGGTGAAGCCATCTGGACTGGGAAATTCTTTGGGGTAAGGCTTGTGTTTTGTTTTGCAAATCAAGGAAAAGTATGTATTTTTAGATGATCAGATATGTAATTTTTATATTTGCATTACTGTATTCATCACATTGTGTATATTGTTGAGTTGGTTAGTTTAGCTTATTGGATTATGGTTTATATTTCTGAACACATCTGGGAATTTTTCATCTATTCTTGAAATATTCAAATATTTTTCCACTACCACTGTCTCCTCCCAAGAGTTCAATTACATGTATGTTAGACCACTTGATATTGAAATTGTCCCACAGGTTCCTAAGGTAGTATTCACTTTTTCAGCCTTTCATTTTAGCTCTTGAAATTCCATTTGGCACTTTTCAGTAGCTTCCATTTATATCATTATGTTTACATTTTCTTTAAATCCTTCAACATGCTTACAATAGCAGTTTTAAAGTCCTCATCTGCTAATTGCATTATCTGTCATTTCCAAGTCTATTTTCAGTAGTCTATTACTACTGTTTCTTTTGGTTAGGACTCGTGAGTTATTTAGTAATATGCTTATTTTCTAAACATTTGAGGATTTTCTGGGTGTCTTACAACAGTAAGGATTTTCTGGGTGTCTTACAATTTCTAATTTAATACTTTTTTTTATCATAGAACATACTTTGTATGATTTCATCCTTTTAAACTTAATAGCTCAAGATGTCCATTTCAGTGACTGTTCCACGTGTATTTAAGAAGCATGTGTTTTCTCCTGTTGTTAGATGTAGTGTTGTATACATGTCATTTGGGTCATGTTGGATGATAATACTATTCAAATCTTCCATATCCTTGTTGATTTTTTTTGTCTACTTGTTCTATCAATATTTTAAGAGCAGGAGATCAAAGTATTTGTGATTATGGATTTATTTATGTTCCTCTTTATTCTCTCAGATTTGCTTTATGTATTTAGGAGTTTTATTAAAAGTACCTATACATTTAGAATTGTTATTCTTGAATAATTGTCCCTTTTATGATTATGAACTGCCTCTCTTTATATCTGGTCTTATTTTTTATCTTGAATTCTTCTTTAATTAATATTAATATAGCTACACCAGCTTTTTTTACTTAGCATTTGCACAATATATATTTTTCTTTTTTTCCCCAAATTTTTGTGTCTTTGTATTGAAAAGCTATTTCTTATTAATAACACATAGTTAGGACTTTGCCTTCTCATTGGGGAGTGTGATAGGAAGAATAATGACTCCCCAAAAATGTCTACCTTCTAGTACCTGGAGCCTGTGCATGTTTTCTCTCATGTGGCAAAAGGAACTTTGCAGGTGTGATTAAGTTAAGGATATGTGATGGGGAGATTATCCTTTGTTATCCAGGTGGGTTCAGTGTAATCTCAAGGTCCTTATGAGGGAAGGGGGAAGGCAGGAGAGACAGAAAAGAAGATATGATAAGAGTAGCAGAAGTCAGGGTGATGTGAGGCCATGAGCCAAGGAATTGGGGGTAGCCTCTAGCTAGAACTGGAAAAGGTAAGGAAATAGAGTCTTCTCTAGAACCCCCGGAAAGGCACAGCCCTGCCACCAGCATGATTGTAGTCAAATAAGACCTGTTTGAGACTTCTGACCTTTAGAATGGTAAGAGAAGACACTTATATTGCTTTAAGCCACTAAGTTTCTGGTAATTTCATACCATAGCAATAGGAACTAATACAAGGGCTAAGTTGGTTTATATTTGATGTGATTTCTGATGCGACTATTTAAATTAGCCATCTTGAAGTTTGATTTCTGTTTGTTCCATCTGTTCTTTGTTCCTCTTTGCTTCTTTCTTGCAGGTTTGTTTTTGGTGGGGGAGAGTGGGGATGAGTCAATATATTTAGAATTCCATGATCTCCTCTATTGACTATTTGTGCTTTTGGGGTTACTTTTTTAGGGTTGCTGTAGAAATTATTTTTCAAAAACATAATCTATGTTCAAAGATATCCCATTACTTAAGGAATTATTTAAGAATTTTATAAAAGCATCCTGCTTGGAATTTTTCTGAGCTTCTCAGATTTGTTGTCTCAGACTTAGTTGTCTTCAATCAACCCCAGAGAATTCTTGGCCATATATTTTAATTCTTTTACCCCACTTTTCTCTTCTACTGGGACTCCAATTAAATGTATGCTTTGGATATTTGATATTATTCTGTTGATCTTGGGGGCCCTGTTCCATTTTATTTTTCATTCTTTTGTCTCCTTATGTTTTAATTTAGATAATTTATAATGCCTTGTTTTCAAGTTCACTGATTCTTTGCTCCATCCAATATGCTAATAAATCCATGAATTCATGCCATATCATGCTAGAAATGGATTTCTAGCATTTCCATTTGGTTGTTTTATAGTTTCCGGTGGTGTCAGTGAAACTGGTAGAATAAGGGCCTCTAAAAATCCTCTTTCATAAAAGCAATGAAAATACTGGCAAAAGTAGTCAGAATCTATTTTTTCAGAACTCTGAAAATTGACCAAAGGCTTGTATCAATCCAGGAACATTTGTTCAAGAAAAAAATGAATGAGTAAGAAAAGTGAGCTTTGTGGCATTTTAATTTATCATGTCCCATCCCTGTTTCCCCTGCAGCTCCACAGTAGCCTTGAAAACCGGTAGCCCACAGGCACAGTGCAGACCTGCAGCCTGCCAGCCACCAGAAGGGGCAGAAAAGGGTTGGACCTCCTTCAAAGCCCCATTCCCAGAGAAATGTCATTATTTTTCCTGTCTGGTGATTCCCTGAAAGAGACCCCACTTATAAGGCCGTCTTTATACAACCTGACTCAGAGGTTGCCCAATGCCAACAGCCTTTTCCCAGTGGACATTTGTCAAAAACAAGCAGAGGCAATTGTTGAATAGTATAGCTGCCTGGGGAGGTAGATAACAATTTGGGCAAACAATAGGGTAACCTGAAAGCTTAAAAAGAAAAGCTAGGGAATGAGGTGGCCATAGAAGGCTTTGAAAAGCTCATATGCTATTCCTGGGATTTTAAAAGACCAAGACTATGTATGTGGCTTAGCACAAGATTTCAAAGGGATCCACACCTAAGAACTTCACAATCAAGCTGTCAAAAGGCAAAGTCAAAGAGAAGATTTTGGAAGTAGCAAGAGAGAAGTGACTCATCATCTACAAGGAATCCTCAGTAATATGAAAGACTGATTTCTCATCATGAACAATGGAGGCAAAATAGTTGTATCACTCTGTGGAAATTCTCTATATCTTCACACATGATAGATATTTACCTTTTTCCACTAGGTTATTTAACATATTAATCATAGTTATTTAAAGTCCCTTTGTCTTAATTCCAGTCGGGGCCATTAATGTGTCTGGTTCCAGTATTTTATCTCTATATGGAGGGTCATTATTTTTGCATGCACTTTGTGTGTGTGTGTTTGTGTGTGTGTATTTTTAAAGTTTTTATTTAATGCTCAACATTTTGTGTAAACAAAATAAAACAGTAGACATTACACTATATATTTATGTCCAGTGGAGGATTTCTTTTTTTCTGTGAGATCATTAGTATGGGGGCTTGGGTTTCTTGTAAGTAGCAAGTCGTTAGGTTTTGTTTCCTTTCTTTTATCCAAATTGATAATCAGTTTTCTTTTAAGGGTGAGATTAATCAGTTCATATCTTATGTTAGTTAACAATTACTAAGTAACAAATTACAAAATGTAGTGACTTAAACATTTATTATCTTGTGGTTTCTATGGGTCAGGCATCTGGGCCTGGCTTAGCTGGGTGCCTCTGCCCTAAGGTCTTGTAGTCAAGGTATCTGCTGGGGCTGCTGTCTCATTTGAAGGCTCCACTGGGGGAGGGTCTGCTTCCAAGCTCACTCACATGACTGTGGGCAGGAGTCAGTTCCTTGAGGACTGATGGACTGAGGGCCTCCGGTCCTCACTGGCTGTTGGTCAGTGGCCACCCTCAGTGTCTTACTATGTAATTTTGGCCTTCTGAGACCTGTCTTCCCAGTGGTAGTGGAGGCAGCTCATAAAATGGAAGCTTGCCTCATCAGTGTGGACAAGGAAAAGAGTATGAGTGAGACAGAAATCACTGTCTTTTAAAACTAAATCTTGGAAGTGACATCCCATCACTTTGCCATATTCTATTTATTAGTAATGAGTCTCAAGTTCCAGCCCACACTCAAGAGGAGGAGATCCCACAGGGGCATGAGGCCTAGGAGGTAGAGATCATCAGGGGCCATCCTAGAGGTCCCCTTCATGTGCTTTTTGTGGTAACCAATTTACTTACACTTATTTCTGTAGTTTTATTTGGTCTTTTCTGTTTACCATCCTCTCCCTCTCTCTCCCTTCCGCTTTTCCCACTCTCCCTCACTCACCCCTACCAGTGTCTTTCTCCCTCCCCTCACCTACCTCCCGTCCTCTCACCTGCCTTCTACTCTGGCTTCCATCCTCCTTCCCCTCTCTTACCTGCTTTTCCTCTCCAGTCTTTCCCTTCTCATCTTGTGAAACAGCTGTTAGACACGTTCTGGACCATCAGTCTGTCTTCCACAGTTCTTAGCTTTTATCAGACTTTTTATCTTTGGGTTTTTTTTTTTTTTTTTTTTTTTTTTGAGACAGAGTCTTACTCTGCTGTCCAGGCTGGAGTGCAGTGGTGCGATCATAACTCACTGCAGCCTTAAACTCCAGGGAACAAAAGATCCTCCTGCCTCAGCCTCTCAAGTAGTGGGCATGTGTCACCATAGCCAACTTTTTATTTTTATTTTTTGTGGAAATGGAGTCTCGCTTTGTTGCCCATTCTGATCTCCAGCTCCTGGACTCAAGCAATCCTCCCGACTTTTTATCTTTGTCTTCCATTGGTACATTCTTGCTCAAATCTCCATACTTCATTTCAGTTTGATAATTTTTCCCTTGCTGTCCTCAGCTTAGAGTTTGTCTTATCCATTTCATTTTTTATTTTGTAGATTTTAAATGTATAATCTTTACCTATTTAGTGGTTAGCCTGTTTCAGGTTCATAATTTCTTTTTTGTAAATCAGAAGTTACTTCGTTTTATCTTTTTGAGCAACTTAAATATGCATATTTAAAATTATTTATCAATTGGAGGTTGTAATGCTGGCTGGATATCCGATGATGTTAAGGAATTCATGTTAAATTGTTTTTGATATGCAATACTACTATGGTTGTGTTTTAGAAATTAAAAGTCCTTATTTTTTAGAGCAACGTATTGAAGCTATGTAGATGAAGAGATCTGTAAGAAACTTGGGTGGAGAAGGTGGAGGGTAGAGATGAAAGAAAATCTCTTTAGTTTCTAATTGTTGAAGCTTGCTGATGGCTATCTGGGGTTTTATTATATTCTTCTTTCTTGTGTTTAAATTTTTGCATAATAAAAAGTTTTTTGAAATCCTTTGTCATATTGCCCTATAAAATTAATGTCATCTGGAGTAAATTCATATTTCAGTTACTGCTTTTATTGGTAGCCTTTTCAGAAATTCTATTTCTTCACATGTTTGAGATTCAGTTTGTAGGTTCATTTGGAGTGGAAAGTTCAGTATTTCTATTGTCATCTACACCTGCACCCCAGTGTGGGACCAGGTCTGATTTTGGCCTTCTGAGGCCTGTCTCCACAGTGGTCCTGGTGATATTGCAGAGCCAGGAACTGAGTGACTAGGTTCATTTGTCGTCCAGGAGTGGGATATGTAGCTTCCAGGCTTTCTAGGTTTAAGCAAACTGAAAACCCTGTCCCTCAGTGGAGGTCTTCAGAAGTTTTTTATATCAGCTTCTTATTTTAGGGAGATCCCTAGGCTGCAGGTTGCCAGCCTGGCTTCAGGGCCCCGCTTGTGCAGAATGTGGTTTATTCTGACCCTGCATGATAAAGAGGGTTCCTGACTGCCTCTGCCTGCTCCAGACTTGGAGCCAGCAGGCCTGTGGCTTCAGCCCCACCCACTGCTTTGCATTTCTGTTTGGCATTGGACACTTTAATCTTGTTTTTGAACCTGTCTGTGTCTTTTTGGTCACCTGTTCTATAATTTATCTGCCAATGCTATGTGTTCGGAGTAGGGTAGAGGCATCAAAGTGTGAACTCACTGTGTTGTCTTGATTGGCGGAGGTCCTTGACCAAATCATGCAGATTCCCTCAATTCTCTATGCAAAGACTATCATCTGCTGAGTACACGTTCATAATGGTGATATTTTACCTTTATATTAGAGACAACATTCTTAATTCCAAAATTTTTCCCTGAACACTGTCTCGGAAATCTCCTTAGGGAAAATAGCAACCCGCTAACCCTACAAGTGAGTCTGTCTTATGGTCTCCCCAGCACATCTCTCTGAAATTATTTATCTGCACACACATTTGCATCTCCCACTGGGATCTAAGCTTCATGATAGCAGAGATTCTCTCTCTGGCTTCCCTGTTGTGCCCTCAGCCCTTTTACAATTCTGTCTGTCACACAGAGGTGTCCTTCATGGTGTTCTGGTAAGTGACACACTCAGGCACTGAAGCCACAGTTGTGCTGCATGCTGCGTGGCCTCTCATGAGTGCTAGGAAGCCACTATGAGACTGTGGGGCAACTGTGTAGAGTGGCGGGTGCTGCCCAATGTGCTCTTCCATACGTCACAGCCAGGTCATTGAGTGTCTGCTCTGGGCCAGGCACTGACACTCAGGCATTTGTGTCATACTCAGTTTCTACAGCCATTTGTCGTGTCACCTCTTGTTCATTGTCAGTCATTGGGATTGCATTCTAAATCTCAGATGAGCAGAGCCGGTGGGCGGTGCTTTGTAGCAGATGAATTAGAGGCGGTGAGCTTGCCACCCTAGTGGCTTACTTGTGACGAAGCCAAGGTGTTGGGGATATGGTGCACATTGCGGAGTTTTCATTCAAGTGGGAGGCACAGCCTCATCCCTCTCCAAACAGTTCATTTCATTCTTAACTGTTGAATTGTGCTACATTGGACATGAATAGAAAAGTAGGCCTTGATGTCCTCAACGTTTCTTCCTGTTTGTGTGAACAGTCTCTAGCCTAAGGAGTTGCTGATGGCTAGGCATCTTCGCCCAACACTTTAGTCCTGTGTCCCATTCCTCACATAGACATCCTGCTGGCACAGGCCCTGAAAGCTTCAGGATGAGCATTCTGGTAGCCTCGGCCCAGAGGAGGCATCACAGTGTCAGTGGGATGGTGGTGGACATGTGGACTCACCTCCTTGTCTCTGCTGCTTCACTTAACTGTAGAGAATGGAAACTGAAGAGCCTTATGATGGTTTTGCCTTCAGATGTCATCTTCCTGCTTGGCTGGGACTCCTGGTCAAAAAATGGCAGGTCCAGAGCCCTCAGAGACTTTCCTTTACTGGCTGCTTAATTGCATCAGACGAGCTTCTCCTCTGACTGCACCAGGGATTGGTAACAGTTAAGTGCTGGACTGCTGAGAGGCCCAGCGCAGATTAGCCGTGCTTGCATTCCTGGGACACAGCTTCAGCAGCACACTTTGAAAAGCCCTGTGAGAAATTCCTGGCATTTAGTCCCACTGTTTGTATTTAGCTTTTCTGAAGTGTTGGCATTCCAGAGGCATTCCAGAAGCCTTCCTGGCATTTTTAGATCCTCTGCAGCTGCCTGGGGATCCAGGTTATTACTTCTTCTCCCTTATACAGGTAAGGGGAACAGACAAGACAGCATCTTGCTCAGGCTTCCTAGAGGCCACTCAGTAATAGAGCTGGTGTTAGAACTTAACTCTCAGGGAGGGGTTCAGCCAGCCACCCAAGCCCACTGGCCTGGTGTGGCCCTTTCGCCTGAGTCTTTCTCCTGGTACTTTGCACTCAGGAGCACTGGTGAGTGGTCAGCTCTTATTACAAACTATCTTGCTGGTTGTTCTGCAAGGTTCTATGTCAGTAGGAGTAGCACTGCCAGGGAGATGGGCTTTCAAAAACTTGGGTTCATGTCTTACCCCATATTTTTGAGTGATTCAAACCCATGTGCTGATACCGTAGTGTGGCTTAAAAGAAAAAGCTCAGGACTTGGAAGTCATATGAACTTAGGTTCACAGTCTACCACTGGCTAGCTTGTGCTCTTGGGGGTAGTGAGGATTAATTAAGTGCCATCAGGAACTTAGCGGAGAACCTGAGCACACACAGCCCTAGCACAGGGGTAGACAGCAAGCAGATGGTGTTATTCCTCCATACAGTCACAAAAGGCAGTCCTGAGCTCCCAGGCCCCTGTGACTGTCTCCACCCTGACACTCAGTGTGGAGTTGTTCCACATTTGACCCATGGAGGGTAGAAGCGGGCCGTGGGGCCTGGTCCTGGGAAGCCCCCGGAGACTTCGGGACGTGAGTATCCCAGTGATGGGACTTACATCCCTGCCCTGCCATGTGCTGGTGACCCTTTATGGAGGCCTGTTGAGACCCTGCCTACTTCTGTTGGAGTTTCCTTTAACCTTCTGTACAGCTATGTGTCCCTTCCAGCTTTACACATCATACCTGAGGAAGCTGGAGGTCAGGAACTTGTTCAAGGTCGCCTAGCTAGTTAAGGGTGGGCTGAGTTCAACCTGAGGTCTGCCAGCCTCAGGTTGCTTGCCCTGGTAAGCTGAGCCCTCAGCCTTACTGGACCTGGAGGGAGGGCCCTTGGCCCTATGCTCCAACAGGGACTCAGCCATCCCCATCAGGCGGGTGAGGGAGCAGCACCCCTCCAGCTGACTCTGTGCCTGTCTTCCTGCAGGCATGGATCCCTGCTCCTTCCAGCTCAGAGCGTGAGGCTCTATTTGTGTGAATAGTCTCTAGCCTAAGGAGGTGCTGATGGCTAGGCATCTTCGCCCAACACTTTAGTCCTGTGTCCCATTCCTCACATAGACATCGTGCTGGCACAGGCCCTGAAAGCTTCAGGATGAGTATTCTGGTAGCCTCGGCCCAGAGGAGGTGCTGGTTCCAAGCATAAGGACACCAAGGCCAACACATAGCTGTGTGGCTCATGGCCGCACACCCAGCGGCCAGATACACCTACATTGACCAAGGTTCAGTCCCCAGCTACTCTCTGAATGGCTGTGAGCTTTCGGACAGCTACTTAGGCTCCCTGTTGTCATCTGGCTTCTCATCTGTAGTGGGGGATCATGATGATCCCACCTGCCCTTTAGAAGTATGGTAAGGATCAAAGGAAACAACTGTGGGAGCACCGTGAACAGGACTCCCATAATCAATAAATGTTATTGTTTGTCTGTGAAGCGGCTATAGTAATTACCCACCTTGAAGGATTGTTGTGAAAATTAAGCACAATATATGTGAATGATCTGGCGTTTCAAAAGGTTTTCAGTTCATTATTGCTACTGTTCTCATTGTGAATGTGAGCAGAAATGTCCGTCGCCTTCTCCCTGCAGCACCATTCCAGCACCATCACTGCTGGCTAACGTGGGCTTTGTTCTCTTCCAAGCAGGCCAGGGAGCTGGAGAGCAGAGAGGCAGAGCTAAGACGCCGTGACACCTTCTACAAGGAGCAGCTGGGGCGTATTGAGAGGAAGGTAAGACTCCTGCTTGGCTGTATTCCTCGGGACCAGGTCCTAAAGGTATCTGACCAGAACACATCACCATCATGGGGGGAGAGAGGAGTCCGCAGGCGCAGTGCCCATTCGCCCAAATGTCAGTCACTCCTTGGACATGCCCTCCTGCGTTCTGCAGCAGGCACCCAAATAGAGCCTTTCAACAAGTTGCATTCATGGAGATAATTGGTTTTTAATTGTCTCCCCACTGCCCCACCTTTTTTTTGTTGAATGTGGCTGGCTCTAGAGTAGTTCAATTTTAGAAAAAAATTCACTTTCACCACAGGGCGGTGCTGAGTCCCAGTATACCTTTTCCACTTTAGTTAAGCTGCATTTGGTAAAAATAATAATAACGTGATGTCTTGCTATACAAATACATTAAAGTTGTATTATTGATTTTCTCCTGGGAGTCGGGAAGATCAAAGTGCACTATGGCTGCACACTCGCTGCTTTTCTAAAGATAAGTCTTTGAAATGAATGCGATTTAAAAACATCATCATGCCTTTAAAAAAAAAAAAAAAAAAAAAAAAAAAAACCCTACCACGACTCTTGAAAATTCATTTGGTAACTTGCTTATTTTTTGGTTTAATTTGTGGATCATGACAGATTTTTCAAAGACATGGCTTAAAACGTGGGAGGGGATGGTTGGGAGGTTAAAAAAAAATTGTTCCCCCTCATGCCTGAGACAGCATACCAAGCAACCTGAGCCATCAGCTTATTGCAGGCAAATCTTCGCAAATCATTTGTCACGGTTTGGAGCTTGGAAATTGACAGTTTGCTTGAGGGGCCTGATTTCCACAGGGGTTTTCTCCTGTGCCATGCCACAGTGGAGCCTGGCAGAAACGTGGGTTTCTGGATTTCCAGGCCATGGGGAAAAGAGGGAGGTTCTTCCATGCCCCATCAACACCTGCTTGTCCACCTTTGCCAGTGTTTAGGGGCTGGCCGGAGTTGACATGCCGTGAACACAGAGTGCTGATGGTGATATCCCACAGTCTGAGGAACGGCAGTGCACCTCTGAGCCGCTTTCGGAGTGGCCCTTAACAAGCAAATCTTTCACAGAGCAGCCTCATGCACAGGTTTGACTGTAGCTTATAATGACAAGGATTGTGATTTGAGATCCCAGAAAAGGGTAAAAAAAAAATTCCACCAGCCATAGCTCTCATTATCACAGTTTCCCATATGTTCATAGGCACAGGGTTTTTTTTTTTGTTTGTGTTTTTGTTTTTTTATTTGTGCAATTCTTTGGTCTCCTTTGTGCTCCTCATGTTTCCCTCCCTGGGCTTGGCTGCTAGAGGCATGTGTACGTGTCTGTTTCGGGTGGAAGGGAAAGAGCCTCGCAGCATTTTTGCCTCTCTAAAATACGTTTTCCTCTTGTCATTCTCCTCTCTCATCTCTACCCTAGTTCTCATCTTAGAAACCAAGTCTCTGCTTTGCTAAAGGAGAGGAAATTCTGGATGAGACTTCTTTCTCTTCATTAAATGAAGTCCAAACTCCTTACATATGCAGGTGTAGGCTTTTTAAAAATCGAGGTTTCCTAGATGATTGTGAAGAGTTATTAAATGCTTCCAGAAGGAGGTGCAAAAGCATGATCTCCTTTCTGACTCTTAAACACGGCATTTTGCTGGTGATAATAAAAAAAAGGAAAGCACCTCCAACATCTCAGGAAATGGAGATTGGTGCGGGAGATAGGAGGATTAAAGGGGAGCCGGGGGAGAGGCAGAAAGGAGGCAGAAGAATGAGGCTTAATTGTATTAGTTTTGAAAAAGGTTTTCCATCTTCTCCACGGATAATTTTATTCCTGTAATGGCTGGGAAGATGGAAAACACAGCATCTGACAATCTTTTTTTATTAGCTGTTGCTTTTACACGATTCCACTTTCATTTGTTGAATACTCGCAGACCTTGACATTTCCAGCTTCTGTACACACGGCTCCAGGACTTTCCAATCGTCACATCCCTTTCCTTTCCCCACCATTTCCTTTAAGTTTAGAAATTGACAGTAAAAACCTGTTCGGGGGAAAGTTGGATAAGCTGCTGCATGATCCTTGACCACCCAAAACAGCTTAGAGTACAGTCCCGGGTGAGAGCAGGTTGAGATGGGGAGGCTGATGCCTGTGGCTGTTGGCCGAGTCGTGGTGTATCCAAGGGGCTGAGTGGAATCCTGCAGCCATCCACCTGTGGTAGCTGGTCAGCTTCCACCTTTCTACCTGTTGAGACTGGCAGGTAAGGAAAGCCTGCACAAAATCCAGACTCATTTTCAAGGAGGGAGAGACTTCTGGACCTTTTTGTCTGCAGTATTTATTTCATAGATGATTATTCTTAAGCATGGAAATCCCATTTTGTAGGGCTCCTGTGCTTTATAATCTTTCTGAGTAATTGTTCTTCACAGCCACACTGCAAGATCTAAGTAAGCAATATTGTTTCCATTTCCCTATAGAAAGCAGTGAGCTGTTGACACAGACAGGGGCCTTGTGAGGGTCTTATGGCACGTGAAGAAGCAGCCTGGACATTGAGTATGGTGTAACTGATGGCGTATGGGCACCAGAGCCCATGAGCCTTGGCTCCCACACAGCAATTCAGTCAGTGTGCCTCCTTTCAGCTCAGTTTCTCCATCTGTAAAATGGAGATGCTAATGCTTTCTGCCGGTAGTTAATGGGAGGATTAAGGAAAGTAACGCCTGTATAAGTGTTTGTGTGTGCTAGGCACCTGGCAAGTGCTGGCTCCTTCCCTGGTGCACAGCAGTACTGGGGGCTCTGTTTCATGTCACAGTGCTTCAGGTTTGGATTAATGGATGAGCATGTGTGCATGCACACGTATATGCATGCTGAGATGGATTTTTATCATTAACGGTGGCCTGACCCCAACACCTGCTCTCTGGGATGGGCAAGCCTTCTCTCTGGGCTGCATCAGACTTTTCTCTGATGGTCTTGCAGTATCCAGCAGACTGGGGCCATGCACTCCCCAGGTGTTTCCGCATATCTGACAGTGTCATAGAACAAGGTCTTTGTCCGTTTCTGTGGGCATCTTTGCATGGGACCCCTATTAACTTCAATAGGGATGGCACCATGTTTGAGAGCTCAAATAAGAGCCCCAGAGCCGGCAAATGAGACATAGGGTTTTATTTGCAGAAAAGTTACATACAGGGACAGTCCAGTGGCAGTGGGATCGACAGGAGAACCGCAAGGCCCCACGGCTGGCTGAGCAAGCGAACCACTACTCCCAAAGAGCATGTAGTTTCCATAGCATTTTCACTTAGCACTCTCCCTAACAGCTTCTACCTGGCAACCTTCATTTAAACCCAGGGGTGGCCAATCTTTTGGCTTCCTTAGGCCACCCTGGAAGAATTGTCTTGGACCACATAAAATACACTAACACTAATGATGGCTGATGAGCTAAAAAAAAAAAATCACAAAATCTCATAATGTTTTAAGAAAGTTTATGACTTTGTGTTGGGCCACGTTCAAAGCCTTCCTTGGCTGCATGCAACCTCTGGCTTATGGGTTGGACAAGCTTGATTTAACCCAAAACAAAGGGCCTCAATGCCCTGTACAGCTGTGTTCCATAGATTTTCACTTCACAAGGGCCGGTGATTCAGATGTTCCTTATAGATAAGGAATGGATCTCCGGGTTGGCCATTCCCAGATTCCTTAGCTCAGAACTCCAAACACACATTCAGGTGCATCTGCCATACTGGCATATGGACCAGGAACATGAGACCCTCAACTGCCTGTGCTGGCTTGAGTCATGGCTGCTGAACCCCTTGCCATCTTAGCTGTGCTCCCACCGCACACCTGGCTCCAGAGCCTTTGCTCACCTGCCACTTTGTAATTTTCTGCAGGAAGCAAAAGAACCAGGAGTGGGATTCACCCACACCGTGCCTGGATTCAGCTATTATGGGGCTAAGGGGGGACTTGTGCCTCTTCAGAACCAGCATACTTTATTGTCTTCTAGTAGAAACCTCGGTGCTGGGTGGCTCTGAAGGAGACCCTGAGAGCCCATAGAGTTGACCACTTGTGGCTGGCCAAGGCCTTGTCTTCTGCAGTCAACCATGGAGCTGAGTAGCGTGGTAGGGATGAGTAGGCTTTGGGGTCCAGCAGACCTCAGTTTACTTCTGCCTCAGTCATGTAAGCAGCCTTGTGACCCTGAGCATGTCATTACATTCTGTAGCCTCAGTTTCCTTATCTTTGAAATGAGGATTTAGGACTAACCTGCCAGCTGTTTTGGGGTGAGTGGTAGTTTGTGTAAAGCAACCATCAGAGTGCCTGACCTCAGTATCCAGTCCTCTTTCATGTTATTTCTGTCCTCTTCCTCCTCTTTAATAAATGCCCAGCCCTCATTTACTCCACATCAATTTAAGTCTGCTAAATGCCAGGCACAGAGATGGCTCAGACAGCTGTGGCTCCTGCCTTATGATATCCATAGTCAGGTTTGGGAGGGAAGGGAGATGCCGAGGATTAGGATGCCAGATGGGAGGATGCCCATATGCAGGCTTCCTGTGACTAGAGAACCTCTCAGCTCTGTAAAATGCTTCATCTCACTTTATCCAAACTCAGCAGCTATGAAGTGGAGAAGGTCTTTTTCAGGGTTAGTGTCAAAAACCGAGCCAGGAAGAAAGGGAGAAATGTATTCTTCCTGGACTTTGTCTCCTTTCCCCAGGATTGAAGTCTTCCTCCCTGCACCTTTCAGATGCCTCCCTGCCCTGCCTCTGAGCAGTCAGCCCTTTCCCCCATTGTATTCCCTGCTGCCAATCAAGTTTTCTTAAGAAAAGACCATCTTCTGATCCCGATAGCCCTGCAGTTTTCTCACTGACACTGCTCAATAGACGTGCCTATCCCAGGCACACTGGTCTCTGCCTTGAACCTTGATGTGTAGGGAAACACAAGCTACACAAAGTGTTTGGTGGAGGAATTAAATATAGGATTTCCACTTCACAAGGTCAGCAAACATGAAAAAAGCTCATCCTCAGTAAATATCAGGGAAATGCAAATTATAACCACAACATGATACTGTTACACACTTGGAAGAATGGCCAAAGTGGAAAAGACAGACAGCTCCAAGTGCTGACAAGGATGTGGTTTAACCTAAACTCCAAGACACCATTGGTGGGGTGTAAGTTGGTGTAGCCACTGTGGAATATCGATAGGCAGCATCTTTTAAAGCTGAACTTGGGTATGCCCCAGGACCCAGCATTCTGCACCCGGTGCAGATGTGCCCCCAGGTTCACCAGAAGAAAGACTGTGGAATGTCCATGGTAGTGTCATTCATGATAGTCCTGAAAATCAGGAGAGAGGCAAGTGCCAGTGGTATTCATGATAGAGCACTGCTGGCATGAAAGTGCGATGTCCACAGCTGCAGGTGCTGCTGCTGGAACTCCAGACACACTGCTGAGCAAAGGAACCGGCTAAGGAAGAGGACCTGCAAACTGTGTGATTCCATCTACAAAGGGGTGAAAGCAGCACAGCACATCTATGGTGTTAGCAACTGGGATAACGGTTACCCTGTGGGGGTAGCAGTGACTAGCAGGGGTCATGTGGTGGGGAGGTAAGGCTTCCTTTCATGACCTTGGTGTTAGTTATAGGTGTGTTCAGTTGCTGAGAGTTCATCTGGCTGTGCTCTCAGGAAAGAGTCAGCATGTGAGGCTTCATAAAAAGTAGGCTACAGCTGAGGAAGGCAGCCCAGCAGGAGTGTCCCATGGCCTCTGCTGCCCCTTGCTGCCAGGCACCCTCCTCGCTGGCCTGCAAGGCTCTGCTCAGGGCCTGCTTTCCAAATCTTAGGGACCTTACAGGCCTTGAACATCCTCTTCCAGGCCCTCCCAGGCCCATCTGTGTGTTTGTCTCACCTCCTTGTGCGACTGGAGGACAGACCAGTAGGGAGAGGCTACTTGCCTTATGGAGAGACACAGCCGGAATGCAGCAGGCCCGCTGCAAGCCCACATCTGTCTGCACCCGGCCCGCTGGGCTCTTGCCTCCTCTGAGTTCTGTAATTCTGAGTGCCTCCTCTTCTGACCGGGTTGCTCCATATCCATTCAGTCTAGTAGAGTTGCTAAAACCCTGTGTCAGGCGCTGTGAGACCTGGGGCATAGGCACAGGATGGGGGCTGGGTGTGGAGCTACACCTCACTGGAGTGCCCCATAGGCACTGCAGAATCACCTGCTGCTCCATCTTCTGTCCCCTGCTGAGGCTTGGTCCCTGTGCATATTCTAGCCCTTGCCACACTCTGTTTTGTTAGCGCCTGTGGCTGTCTGCTCTGCATCTGCGAGCACAGTCCTTGCTGGTCTGATTCATCAGGTGATTCATCGCCAAGAGCTGGGGATGCGGTGTCTGGCATAGAATAGGTGCACAGTAAATGTTTGCAGGAATAAAGAAGGGAACGTGTGTGTGTGCAATCAGGAAACAGTGACGCAGCAGGGTTCCAGAGGAGGAGGGAGCCTTTGCCCAGAAGGCTTCTCGGTGGGAGCTGTGTTTGGAGGGAGCGGGATGTCAGTGGGCCGCATGCAGGGCTGGTCGTGGAGAAACTGGGGCTTCTGGCTGGAGAGCTTGGCCCCAGCGAGGTGCTCTGTGGGAAGGGAGGCCACAGGTGGTGCAGCTGGGAAAACAGGCTGGCCTGAGAAAGAATAATGGTGCCATTAAGAGAAAGAGAAAATTTAGGTGAGCCACTACACTTGGGGAAGGTTGTGAGTTTAATTCTAGGCATGCACTTATGAGGCAGAGATGACCAGCAGATGATTGAGAAGTATCAGACAGGGAGTTCTGTGTCCTACAGAATGACAGTCACAATAATTTTGTGAGCATATGCTATGTGCCAGGCCGTCTTACACAAGTCATCGTGAATCCTTGCGGCAACCCTGTAAGGTAAATTATATTACACATGTTCTACAAATGCAAAAGCTGGGAAGCAGGCTGAAGCAGCTGCCAGAAGCTGTGCACGTGGCTGATAGATGAAGTCAGATCCGCGAGGCTCCAGAGCCCGCTCTTCTACCGCCACACGCTGCCTCCCATCGCCTCCCGCATCAGTGAGTGGAGAAGAGTCCAGGAAGAATGTGGTTGGCAGTGCCAAATGCTGCCTGTCAGAGACACTGAGGACAAAGTGAGGCCTCGCTTGTACTGACGTGAAGGCCCTGTGAGCTGTGTCAAGGGCGCACGTCCTGCATCGTAATGGAGACTGAAGCTGGATTCCATGTAGGGTTCAGGTTTCCTGGCACTGGAGAAGGAGGAGGTCTCCAGACACATGCTCAGTGAGGGGTGTGTCTCGTTGGTAGAGCCGCCACCTGCCTGCCGTGGCTCTGATGTGGCCAGCAGGTACTTCTGCGAGTGAGAGAGGCCTACACTTTGTCAGGCCCAGAGTCTGCACCAGAGATTCAGAGCAGGGCCCCCTACAGTGAGGATGTGAGTGTGAGAGGCCTATAGAGAGAAGCTGCCAGAGCCTGGGGATTCAGAGGGAACTGCTAACAATGACCTGAAAACAATACAGCAGGAAAGCTTCCCTGGGGGAAGAGGCCCACCTCCCACCGTCATGGGGAGCACTCTTTAACCTGCTGAGTGAGGGATCTGAGCCCAAGGGACTTTTGAAGAGTTTTGAATCAGAAAGTTTTTCATAAGGTTAGGCTAGAGAAGGGTACCGCCAACTGGTTAGCCCATTAACACCTTTTTTTAGTAATGGTACTGCCATAAAAGTTAATAATGGTACCACCACCTCCTTCTCCACCATCACCACCTCCCCTTCCCCCTCCATCACCACCTCCCCCTCCTCCACCATCATCACCTCCTCCTCCTCAACCACCACGACCTCCTCCTCCATCACCACCTCCCCCTTCTCCACCATCACCACCTCCTCCTCCACCACCACCACCACCTCCACCTCCACCATCACCACCTCCCCTCCACCATCACCACCTTCTCCACCCCCATCACCATCTCCTTCACCACCATCACCTCCTTCTCCTCCTCCTCTTCCACCATCACCTCCTCCTCCTCCTCCACCATCACCACCACCTCCTCCTCCACCAGCACCCCCATCACCACCTCCTTCTCCACCACCATCACCTCCTTCCCCCTCCACCATCACCACCTCCCCCTCATCCATCATCATCTCCTCCTCCACCATCACCTCCTTCTCCTCCATCTCCACCATCACCTCCTCCACCATCACCACCTCCTCCATCATCACCCCCTTCTCCTCCACTTCCACCACCACCTCTTTCACTTCCACGACCACCTCCTCCTCCTCCACTACCACCACCTCATCCTCCTCCACCACCACCTCATCCTCCTCATCCTCCTTCCCCACCTCCACCACCTCATCCTCCTCCACCTCTTCCATCACCACCACCTCATCCTCCTCTGCCACCTCCACCTCCACCACATCCTTCTCCCCCTCCTCCTCCTTCATCACCACCTCCACCATCACTACTACACCACCACCTCATCCTCCTCCTCCTCTTCCTGCTCCTCCTCCACCACCTCCACCATCATCACTGCCACCACCACCTCCTCCTCCACCACCACCACCAGCTGCACCATCACCACATCATTCTCCACCATCACCACCTCGTTCTCCACCATCACCTCCTCTTCCACCTCCACCACATCCTTCTCCTCCACCTCCACCTCCACCACCATCACCTTTTCCTCCTCCTCCTCCACCATCTTCTCCTCCACCACCACCTCCTCCTCCACCACCACCATCACCTCCTCCTCCACCACCATCACCTCCTACTCTACCACCATCACCTCCTCCTCCTCCACCATGACCTCCTCTTCCTACACCACCACCGTCACCTCCTACTCCACCGTCATCTCCTCCTCCTCCACCATCACCTCCTCTTCCTACACCACCACCATCACCTCCTCCTCTACCACCACCATCACCTCATCTCCACCATCATCTCCTCCTCCTCCTCCACCATCACCTCTTCCTCCTCCACCACCATCATCTCCTCCTCCACCTCTACCGCCACCTCCATCGCCACCTCCATCATCACTACTACCACCACCACCTTCTCTTCCTCCACCACCTCCACCACCACTACCTCCTACTTCATCACTACCTCCTCCTCCTCCTTTCCCACCACCTCCACTTCTCCTCCTCCTCTACCACCACCTCCATTTCCACCAACTCTACCTTGACATCTACGTTCAATTTTACCTCCTCTACTTGCAACCACCTCCATTACCAACTACACCTCTACCACTTCCACCTCTACCAACTGCTCCACCAAGCCCACTTCTGCCCCCACCACCATCACCACCACCATCTCTGTCATCATCTCCACCTCTGCAGCCTCCACCACCACCACCAGCACCGCCACCTCTACCCTCCACCACCAGCTTCGTTTCCAGTACCTACACTTTAACCAACTCCATCACCAACTTCGCCTTCACCACCATCTCTACCATCCTCCATAACCTCCTCCTCCACGTTCACTTGCACTTCTGCAACCTCTGCTTCTCCCTCTTCCTCCACCACCTCCACACCTTCACTGCCACCACCATTTTGATTGCTGCTGCCCCCTCTCCCACCACTACTACTATTATCACCTCCCTCACTGCCCCCACTTCCATTACCACCACATATTACCCTCTTTCCTGAGTCTACTCTGCGTACTGCTTCTGGTATGTTTGCTAAAAATGCGTTTCTTTACCTCAGTCTCATCTCCTACTTTGCAGAAATCCTCTCATATGTCACACTAATCTCTGAGGTGAGGGGAAGCAGAAACTGCAACCGCTCTTGCACACTAGAGAGGCTGTGGCCCTCCTGGGCCTTGCAGTCAGGCTTCTCTGGGGTAGATGTCTGAGCCAGGAACCCTGCTGAACTGGCTGCACACCTGCACTTTGCTAAGTACAGTGCCCAAGACCTGCCAGTTAGGTTTCCTGATGGTGGGGTTGGGGAGTGTGGCGAGAATCACAATGAAAATGAGGACACTGAGAGGTTAACAGTTGGCCTGAGCTGTTCAACCTCAGAGCCAAGATTTAATCAGGGCTTTCAGACTCTACTTCTGTAAAATAGGAATCATAGTAGTTCTGATCTCCTAGGGTGGTTTTGAGAATTAAATGAATTAATACAATATTGCTAACAGACTATACCTCTCTGTCTCCAAAGCTGGTTTTCTTGGTGCCCAGTAGTTAACATTTATTGAGTGGTCCCACTTGCAAAGCAGTAGTCAAGCACTTCACCTGCACTGACTCCTTTGACCTTGACAGTGACCCAGTGAGCTGATTGATAACAGTAATCACTGACTTTGCCTGTCTCTTTGCTGCAAAAGTGCCTGATGCGTTCTGAGTATGTCACAGGTACTAATTTGTTACAGCCTTGAACAAGCCTGTGAGGAAGGGACTCCTGTCATTCCCATTTTACAGATAAAGAAACAGGTTTGGAAATCTGTACCAGTTGTCACATGAATGATTTGGGACTGTAGGGAGCAGTCAGAATTTGCTGCCCGTAGACCTTGGCAGGCTAAATTCATGGGATCACTTATTCACCAGTTGACTGTACTGGGCCAGCCACTCAGAGGATTGTTTGAGTCTGTATTAAATCACCTACAAGGATCTTTACCCTAAGTGGAACAGTACGCCGAGCCTTTCTTTCCCTGTCCCCCAGACTTTTTGCCACATTTGCTCATCTCTCTGCCTTTTTTCTTTTGTTCTTAAGTACTTTCAAGCAAACCCCAGTGACCATGAAGTTTCCCCCTACATACTTCAATATGCATCTCTAAAAACTGTGGGCATTTTCTTACATAACTACAATGTTATTTTCTTGCCTCAGAGAATTGACATTAGTTTCTCTGATTTTCTCAAAATATTATCTTCCAGGAGTTTTGTTTTTTTGTTTTTAGTGTAAGTCAGGATCCACCAGAGCCACCGTGCTGCAGTGAGTTCTTAGGCATTTTGCCTGTCGTCTCCTACAGCAGACCCCAGCCTGGGTTTCATGCCAGTGCCTTGTTGCATACACTTAAGTTCTTATTCTCCTGTTCTCTTTCCCTGGTCCAGAGAAGTAAAGGTCAGTGCTGCAGGAAAAGCCAAATATATACCTTTAGGAGAGGTGAAATTGTCATGCAAGGCCAAGGGGTAATCTCATGGTTAAGTTGATGTTCACCGCTGCTGATTTATGTCATTTCCTCCATTGTTGTTGCTGGGGTCCTTTTAAGCACAGGCTGAATCAGTACCTCATCTTGAAGTGATTCCTACACCATAGCTGGCAGCAGCTACATGAATATGCAGCATTTCCTGCTCCAGTGTTATTGTATGTTGGTTTTTCCCCTAGCACATTAAGCCTGCTAAATAGGTACTTAAGGGTTGAAGAGCCAGAAGTGCCTGTCCATCATGTGTGTGGGTTACCACCTATCCCTGCTGGAAAAGACTGTTAAACAGATAATTTTAATGAAATGGGTACTCTAAGGCCTTTTCCTTTCCTTTCCTTTCTCAGCTCTTCCCTGTCCAGCCTTGATCCGCTCATTTGACCAGGAGAACCCCCTTGGTGTTTTTCTTTGCCCCTTGGCACTTGGGGATGGGGGCATGCTGAGAAAGGCAATCTGATATTAGCCATTGGCCTCTGCTGGGGCTGGCTATAAAACAGATGCTTGTGCCACCCCCACTCCACTGATGACCGAGTCCTGCCCACATCATTGAGCTAATGTCTCCCATGCTGTCTCTCTCCTCCCTCCATGATGGTGGCTCCTTGCTAATCTCTCATTTGAACTGAAGCTAAAACCTCCTCCACCTATGATCTGGCATCCACCTGTTGCAGGAAGACTCTATCTAGAGTTCATCAGTGGCTCTCACTGCATTCAGGAGAGAGCTGAGATTCCTTAGCTCTGCCTGCAGGGCTCTGTGATCTGGGCCCTGCCTCTGGCTCCAGGCCCTATTCCAGTCACACCTGTCCAGCAGCAGCATCTGTCCCTGGAGAGTAAGGTCACCTGGCAAGCCCTGCCTACCTTGGAAGCCTTTTCTGATCACTTCCCATCGCCCCTTCTTTGTAGGGCTGCCACATGTGGTGGCATAACCTAACTCACTTTCCCCCTACAGAGTCCAGTTCAGGTCCTGGTCAACACCTGACAAACATACAGCAACTCTGCAGTCAGGACAGATGGCATCAGAGACCAGCCAGTGGCAGAGCCTGGGCTGAGGTGGATGGATGTAGATGGAGCTCCTCTCTGAGTGTAACTGAGTGTTGCTTGGTGCCAGCAGGGGAGCCAGACCCTCTCAATCCTAAAAACTCTGCCCTGGTACTTGTGTCGTGGGAATTACCCAACCATCTGCTTGGAGCTTACCCAGCAATGGGGCAGCATTGCATTTTTGGAAAAAAAAAAAAAAAATTGCTTATACTTGTCTTAGGTAACACATGTTCATGTAGGAAAAAAACAAACAAACAATGCAGATAATCCCAAAGAATAGGATGAAATTGACCAAATCAGTTCACCTAGAGAGGTAACCATTATAAATCTCTTGGTGTATACATGCCTAGACTGGCTTCTGCTGTGGTAATATTTGTAATGTTGTAATATTTGCAAAAATGGAATTGTAACCATACATGCCATTTGGCAACCTTTTAAAAACGCAGTCTGTTTTGAACCCTCTTTCCGCATCAAATCTATGTGGATGTACCATAATTTGCTCCACCAGTCCCCTATAATTGTGCTGTTAAGTTACTTTAGGCTTTTACTATTAGGAAAAAACCAGATTACTTTGAAAAACTTTCTAGCTGCCTGAACTTGTTTTCTTAAGAGAAATAGATGAAGAATTGTGGTTACTAGGCTATAGACCCTGCACATCATAAGGCTTTTGGTTGCCAGATTGCCTTGCATAGGGGCTGTAGCAGCTCTCACTCCACCAGTGGCATGTGACAGTGCCAGTCTCGCGAGCTTTCATCAGCATTGGGTTGTTTCCTTTTCACTTTTTAAGTTAATTACTCATATAATGCACATTTCCAAAAAGTTAAAAAAACACTGTGAAAGCATGCAAAGTATGGCTCCTCATCTCCAGAACTAACTACTAACTAACTGTGTATTCTTCCGTACATTTTAAGTAACATTATTTGTGTGAATAATACAAACATAGTTTGTTTTAACAAATAGGCTCACAGTTTATTATTTCATAGGTTAATTTTGTAACTTGCACACAACAGTACATCTGGGACAATTTTGCATATCAAGTCTCTTTGCACACCAGTCTCCTTTTTTTTTTTTTTTTTTTTTGATGACTGTGTGATAGGGATTACCATTATTTAATCATTTCCTGTGGATGGACATTTATGATTATTTTTATCTTTTACAATTAATTTCAATGGATACATCCAAACTTCTCTTCAAAAATATGTACCAACAAAAAGTGTTTCGGAGTTCCTTGGCCCACACCTATACCATCACAGCATGGTGATGGCACAAAATTTTGCATATAATTATTAATATGGCTGAGCATCTTTTCATAAGTTTATTGGGCCTTCATATTTCTTCTTTTGAGACTTGCCTCTAAATATCATTTGGCTAGTTTTCTGTTAGGCAGTTTGTCTTTTTCTAATTAATTTATAGGACTTCTTTATATAATGTGAATTATTAACCTCTAGTTATTTATTGTTACTCTGTTTTCCTGATCTGTTGGTTTAATTTTATAGATACTACTTTTGGCATTTAGATATTTAAAATCTGTTTAATTTATTATAATTTAAAAGCTGCCCCTTCCCTATTTTCGTCTTTTTTTAAGTTTGTCAATTTGATGGACAAAAAATTGTGTTTTGGATCTGTACTTATTTATTACTAATAAAGCAATCACATTTGTTGCTTTCTGAAATCCTGTTTTATTCATTCTAATCATTGTTGGAATATCCCGTTAGAAGGCACTTTCAAGATGTTTTCCGGTTGTCTTCCCAGCTGGCGATGGCTTAGCTGCTGACTAGAAGCTCCCAGGTTGGAAAAGCATGGGCTTTGGGTTCATCCCTGGGTCAGACTCCTGTCCTCAGCACTTGCTAACTGCATTAGTTAACTTTCCTGAGCCTCAATTCCTCATTTTTAATGGACCTTACTGGAGTGTTGCTAAGTGTTCCCTGAGATAATATATGAACATGGCTACTAGAATGTATAGAGAGATACTCAGTCACTTCTTCCTGCTGAGGTGGTTCCTCTCATTAGTGGACACTCATAGTTGTTCTTTATGTTGGATTAAGCTCCGTGTTCCAGTATAAAATTAGGACCCGTTGCTTCTACTCCCACCCCGCGGAGTCACTGTGGCTGTTACAGAGCCACACAGTACCTACCTGCAGCCTCCTGTATGTGTGGAGGTTGGGGAGTTAAGGGCTGACTTTGGTTTTTTTTCCCCTAAACCATTCTCCCAGTTCTTTCAGGCACTCTTTGCGAGAAGTGATCCGATACTTCTCCTTTTGGTTTTGTCTCCATCCTTCATGTCCTGGTGCCTGGGTGGGGTTGGATGGCACTGTGCTGTGCCTGCTTGTGAGGTGCTGTCTTCCACAGCACATCCTGGGGCTTCCAGTCCTCAGCACAGCTCCCTCGGGCCACCTTAGTATGCACACTGGGAAGCCACACTCCCACATTCTGCATATGGCTAGTGTTTTTGGACTTGAGCACAGGGACTTCACAATGCCTGTTAATTTTCATCTCTTAGAATAGACAAAAGGTGATGACATAGGTCTGGCCTGACCTGTTCTCCAGCAGCCTGGGCTGGGCTGGCTTCTGGGGGCTGCATTTCTGGACCATAAAGTTCTGCCGGGGATCTATGTCCAGTTCACCAATCTGTAGTTTGCAAAGCATCTGCCTTCTCTCCCCTTTGCTGAATTGGACATTGTCTTGTCTTGGGCATCTTCCCATTTTGTCTGAATTCTCGAGAGTGCCTGCAGCGAGCAAGTCTCTTTAGTGAGTGAATTCTGCGCTGAGCTGTGATTCATCTGGGTCAGGAGATTTGGATTCATTTAGTGTGACTAGATGTTCTCTCACAATCTCTTCCCTGACATGCGTTCCAATTCCCTCATATCAGCATTTGATTCACCCTTTTCAGTCTGAAGATTGTTCTCCTTGATAGAAAATGGGAGTTTAGTAGCTCTTTCTCTCTATCATCTGTTAACTGAACACCTTTCACCCCAATATGGGCCTATCCCTTCTTCTTTCTATCACTCCTAATCCAATTTTAAAAGCCCTTTCTTGGTCCTTAACGTTTTCCAAAAGGATCAGTATGTCTGCGCCTCAGCTCTCCTGACCCCATTCTTAGAGGCCTGGGCCACTCGGTCTTGTTCCTGGTTGGTTCCCTGCCCTTCCTGCACTGTTAGGCGTGGGTGCTTCTGCAAAAGCTTCCTCCACAGCGACATTGAGGCCCTTAGGTCAGGGATTCTCAGGGGTTTCATTCCTAGAAGCACATGATAGAAACCACCTCTGTGTTCATCAAATTGTAGGTCTCCCTCTCCCCAGGATGACGTGTTCCTTCAGGAGAGCTCTGTCCCCACCCTATGAGTAGCGAGCCTGGCAAGGTCATGATTTTTAGGCTCGTCGGAGTTGAGGACAGCTTATGCTCTTCCCCGTTTTTGTTTTGTTTTGTTTTTGAGACAGAGTCTTGCTCTGTCGCCCAGGCTGGAGTGCAGTGGCATGATCTTGGCTCACTGCAACCTCTGCCTCCCAGGTTCAGCCATTCTCCTGCCTCAACCTCCCGAGTAGCTGGGACTACAGACACGTGCCACCACACCTGGCTAATGTTTCGTATTTTCAGTAGAGATGGGGTTTCACCGTGTTAGCCAGGATGGTCTCAATCTCCTGACCTCATGATCCGCCTGCCTCGGCCTGCCAAAGTGCTGGGATTACAGGCCTGAACCACCGTGCCCGGCCTCCTCTTCCCCTTTTAAAGATCATCCATCATTGTATTTCTCAGAAATTTGTTTTTAAAGACTCTTACCTCTCTTATGTCTTCCCCTTACGGTATGGTGGCTCTCAACCAGAGGTGCTTTTGTCTTTCAAGGGCCATTTGGCAACATCTGGAGACATATTTGGTTGTCATGACTGAGGGAAGGATGCTGTTGACATCTATCTACTGGGTAAGGGCCTGGGATGCAGCTCTCTACCCTACAGTGCCCAGGACAGCCCCTCACAGCAAGGAATTAGCACAAAATGTTGACAGTGCCAGGTATCGTGTGGCACCAGCCTATAGACTCAGCTTCTTGGGAGGCTGACATGGGAGAATTGCTTAAGCCCAGGCGTTTGAGTCTAGCCTGAGCAACATTGTGAGACTCTGCTCTATTTTTTTATAAGTGCCAAGATGAAGAGATCCTGTTTGGGCCAACTTTGTATGCCTCATAATCACCTGAAGTGCTCGCTAAAAATTGCAGATTTCCACTGCAGAGTCCTAGTCTAGGCTCGGGCTCAAGAATCTGCATTTGGATGAGCATGCACAGGTAATGTGTACATGGACAGTTTAGGGCTCACCTTCAAGAAACACTGTTTAGAATCTTAGGTTAGAAGCGGCATTCCTTGCACTCTTTCTTCCTGGCGTGAGGGCTCCACAGGCTCCAGGCATAGAACCTTCCTTGCCTGAGCTGCCAGAAGCACTGAATTCACAGGCTTGCTCTCTCCTGGGCTGGTCTCAGCTCCTGCACCTTGCTTCCCTGGAGAGCCCCGGTTTTCATCCCTATCTTTTAGAACCAAGGGGCAAAACAGGATGTTCTCCAGGTGAGTAACAGTTGAGGACCCTGCCCTGCTGCTCCTTCCCTGGGCTGTGGTCTGCAGAGACAGGGACACTGCTGATTTCCCCCGTTTCTCACTGCAGTTTTTCTCTGCTGTGGTCTAAGGCAAGTTGTGTTTACGCAAGTTTCAGAGTCTCAACACAGGAATGTACTTTTTTAACAGGGGCTACTGTCCCTCTACCTTCTGGTCAGCACTGTGCAAAATATCTACAGTCCTGGGACAGCTGCTCTTGCTACTTCCTTGAACACGGCTGGTTGTAAATATCCACCATCATGTGAACACTTGTATGTTTCCAGTAGGCATTCCTCATCACATCGAACATCCTGGTTTGCAAAGTGTTTTAGTATATTCAAAGAATAAGTGGAGGCCATGTAAGCCCCTCATCTCTCTAGATGAGGAATAGTGATAGTGCTGGAGCTGGGAAAAGACCATAGGCCTATTTACTCTTCCTGTGTTGCCTGAATGAGACCTGGTGGTTGCTCAAGTGCAGTGAGTAGAAGGTTTGTCTTTTTTTCCCCCTTTCTCCTGAAGCTCTCTCTCCCTGCCTTGCCTTATTTGTTCATTCTTTCAAGTCCATTATTCAGTGCACGCCTCACCAATATCACCAGTGGTGTTGGCAGAGTAAGAGCTGAGGAGGGAAGACTTCATTGTCTGAGGTCAGAAATACTCCAAGTGCATGAGTTTCCTGTCCTCCCCTATGGCTGTTGATTCAGGATGTGAGATGCCAGTTCAGCTAAGGTTGGTTCAGGTTGGTCAGCCAAAGGAACCTAATCCACAGGGCTGGGGCTGGCTGGAGTGCCGTGATAAGAACTTCTGCAGCTTCTGTGGCCTCTGCAGCACCTGCCAGGCATCTCCACTGAGCAGGCAGGATGGCTTCTCCCAGAGGTCTGTGGCCTTGACATTCTCTTCCACCTGCATGCAGGGACCAGCCATGGCTCCCTTTTGTTGAGTGCTTATGTACCAGGCACTTCACCAGGGGCTTTATCTCTCGTCACACACAGGTCTAGTAATTAGATGCAGGTATTCCCACTGTACCAATGGGAACCTGGGCCTCAGAGAGTATGTAGCTTGCTCAAGGCCACACAGCTTGTTAAGTGGTAGAAGCGGGATTTAAACCTGAGGTAGGCTGGCTTCACATCTCTACCCTTGCCTCCATTGTTGAAGCTGTGATTTGTCTTTTGAAAGGGTGGGAAGATTTCCTTTCAGAAATGGAGATGGCTCCTGCCCCACAGAACCCAGCTCGCTGCTCTGATGGCTCTGGATCCCGGGCCAGGTCGGGTCCCCTCCAGACAGTCTGCTTCCATGTCACTTATGAAGTGCCATCCCAGGAACTCATGACACCTCAGGACTGTCCTTCTCAAGGCTGCTCATGGAATTTAGCTCCTCTGTGTGCCTTACCACTTTACTCTAGGTGTAACACCAGGTGTTTAAAAAGTGTTTCCTTTCAGCCGTATTCCTGTTCTCAGGACCAGTTAAAAGTGTTCATAGTAAAGTATAACCTGAAAGATGCCTTAGGAATAAGAGTGGATCGATTAATTTAGGAGGAGAACATTGCACGTGCCAGTGTGGAGAGCATAGGCCAGACTAGATGGAGCTGGCCAATGTCCGGGCAGAGACAGGGCACAGGCAGCTGAGCCCGTCAGGATGTGTACCGTGTAGCCGTGGGACAGCACTCATCAGGGCAGCTCTGTCTGGAGGGCTTCTCATCACCTGAGGCTGCAGGTGCTCTGTGGAAACCATCGTCTTCCCCTGGAAATATGCAATGAGTGGTCCCCTTTCACTACCACAGCAGAAGACTTATGGTCTGCTGGGCTCCTTCCTCTCCCTTTCCTTGTATTCAATCCATTCCCGTGCTTCCTAAATATTTACAAACTGTTTCTCCTCTCCATCCATACTGCCCCATCATCTGTTACCTGGACCTTTGTGGTCTCCTTGCCTTGAGTCCCACAGCCTTGATAAGTCCATATTTCTCATTACCACACAAAAAAGCCTGCCAGTTCCCTGCTCAGAAGGATGGTCCCCATCCTTATGGTCTGTCCTTCACAGTCCTGGGTGTCCCAGCCCCTCCTGGCTGTTTGCCTGCAGCTCCCCCGGCCCCACCTCACATGCTCCCACCAGCAGAATGGACCTGCTTCTGCTTTGGGGTGCACTTGGTACACCTTCAGGTCTCTGTGTACTTCTGGGACCTTGTATTAAGTGTGTTCTCCCTACCCTGTCCTGACCAGTGTCCCCCTTAAGACTCAGCCTAACCATTGCCTCCTCCAGGAAGCCTCTCTGGATCCCACTGGCCAGAGCTCAATGTTTCCTAGCCCCTGTGTTGGCTGCTCCATCGTGAGACTGGTGTGACTCTTGCCTTAATCTGAACCCTCCAGGCTAAGGGTGATTCTTCCTCATCACAACACCAGAATCCAGAGCAGGAAAAGGGAAGAAGGGTGCCCTGTGGGGAAGTACCCACCCTGCATGGGTCCTGGGGAACCCGTGGCCTGTGTGTCTGTCCAGCAGGGTACTGGCCACCACAGGCTATGCCAGAGAAAGGGCTGCCTGCCTTCTGAAGAGCAGAGACTCAGGCCTGTCAGTGGACACCTGGTACTGTTGGGGAGCACATGGAAAGCTGGCATGTGGAGCCTCTAGCTGGCAGGTGCTGGTGCACTGCTCTTGTGCTACAGTGACGCAGTGGCACCTAAAAGCCATGGGAGAGCTTCCCTCAGAAATTTGGAACACCAGGGGCAGAGGAGAAAGAGCTGGAGAGAAGTGGGCTCAAGTTTTGTAGTGTTTTAAAGAAAGACCACCAAGGTTTCTGGTGAAGTTTCTTGATGGCATCATACTTCATGCAGTTTTAAATATACCAGGCAGTTTAGAGGTGCATCAGTATCCTTAGAATCCTACAGTCCCAGGGTTTGGACTCTAACCCGGGGAGATTAAGGTATTTTCCCAGGTTATATGCTGTGTTAAAGGGCTTCTAACAAACAATGCACTGTATTTTTGTTTTTTATTGAAGTGATTTGAAATATCAGAAAAATCACATCCTGTCACATGTTCTCCCTCAGGAATATCACCATGAAAACCTGTAATGTCCTGTGCTTTCTGCTTTTCTCCCAGGAGAAATATGGGTCATCTCGTTGTCTCTTGTTAAAATGGTCAGACTCAGCAAATATTTTTTGATATGCTAATGGCACCTAATGAGAAAAACAGCTTTCGGTAAAATAAATAGAATGTATTATAGAATCTGGTAGTTTGCTGGTGGTTGTTGGATATTAGCCAGTGACTTTGTCTGGTCTAGAATAATGGCTAATACTTGATACTTACTCAGCACTGTTAAGTATCAGCTCATATAGGCTGCTTCTTTGTAGCTGCTCAAGAAATGTTCATTATGTGAGTTAGTGGGCAAAGGTGTTCGCTGCAGAAGACTGCTTTCTAATCACGTGTTCTGAGACCCCAGTACCCAGTGCAGGTGTGACGGGTGTGGGTGGTGTTTAGAAAGAAGCTTGATGAGTTCAAATAATATGGAAGCGCAGCAAGGCATTGGGAAGAAGAGTTAATGCAAAGCTTGTTTGAGTCTGGTAGGAAGAAACGGGCTTCAATTGCCAGAACCCCGGGGATGTTTGTCTGTACTTGGGAATTGTGTGTGAGTTAACAGGCCAGCCTGCCAGAACTGTGACAGTGTTGTACTCTCAATCTTGGTATTTGTATTTTGTGACATTTTTTAAAGTGTGGTGAGGTATAATTGTTAACATTTTATGTTTTATTGGCAGTGTTTTATTGAAAATATCTCACTTCCCTCATGAACATGTGATCTTAAAAACATAGGCAGCACTTTTAAATGTGTTATCGTTATCTCCTATGACCACTTTTCCCCTGGTGGACTGGAATGAACTTCATTGGAAAATGAACGAATGTGTGAATTTCGCATCAGAGAAATTCATTTTACAACCGGACTCTAATAGAATACATTTATTCCATTAAGATAAACAGATCCCTTTCTCTTTTAGATGAGTTCTCAAATATGTAAACGATTGAAGAAGAAAAAGAGTTATGAGGGAAGTCTGAAAAGAAAAACCTGGATCCATAATATGTTAAGAGAGAAAGCAGCCAGCAGACTCAGCAGGGTAAAGAGTGTGAGCAGAGTGGTGGGAGCGGGTTGCAGTGGAATCCAAGCAGCATCCAAAGCACTTTGATAGGAGGAGCATCTAGATCATGAGGATTTTAAGTCACCAGCCTCTGAATTAACAACCATTAATTGAGAATCTGAGGCCAAAATGTGCTTTTGCTAAAATAAGGAGGAAAAAGATAGAAGTGTTTTGAATCCACTTATTTTTCAGAAAGAAACTCAGGAAGGATAAACCAGGACCTAATGGAATTGTTACTCACAGCAGGGAATGGGGATGAGATGGGACTTCTTGGTGTAGACTTTTTATATATAGTTTGGCTTTTGAACCCTGTTGATGTTTTGTTTATTCAAAAATTAAGTCAACAAAGATGATGGAAAAATGAATACAAACAACGTTAAAGGAACCTAACTCTATATATCAGATACCACAACCACACAGAAGGAAAAAAGTTAGGTGGACCAGCTGCATCAAACTAGATTTAAAGAAGCACAAATGAGTGTGCATAAATCTGGTGAAATCTGAATAAGATTGGTGGATTACATCAATTAGTGGATCAGTGGTTGTGATATTGTCCTGTAGTTATTAAGACATTACCATTAGGGGAAGGTACATGGGATCGTCTGAATTATTTCTTATCACTGCCTGGGAATCTACAATTATCTCAAAATAAAATGTACAGTTAAAAAAGTAATTTGGGTAGCTTTTGAACATAGTACTCTGTACATCCTTAGTAGAGTGTATTCTAAGGAAGAAATGAAACCTTGAGCTTCACTTAGGCTTGATTTCCGTTGGTATGGTGATGACAAGCTGTTTTCTTTGTATTCTAGGATTGAGCAAATGAGCACTGGTGCATTAGGAGCTAGAGTTCTCAGTGTAGGGGACAGAAGGTGCAAAAATGGAATGGAGGAAGAAAGACAGAGCCTTGTGGTCTTGGTTTGGAATAAGCAGAATCAATATGAATTCAGGGTTTTTAAGAAGTCCATTTTTCCTAGCTTTGTTTCCTGAAAGAACACTGAAAATGAAGACACATCAGTATTAGTAAGCACTCCTTTCACCTAAATCTTGGTTTCTAAATGACCATTCCTAATTGAAAGAAACCAGTGTTCCCTGAAGTCTGGCTGGTTCCGAGACTGCAACAGGAAATTGAAAGGGTGAGCCTAGGACATTTTATTTTATGAAAAAGAAGGAAGTGTTCACAGAATGATGACAGTATGTGAGTCCACGTACCACTGAGGATCCAGCCTGAAAGGGCTCCCACGAGCCACACTTAGAATGCACAGTGAATAATGACAGAAATGGATTAGAACACATTGAATGTTTAAAAAGAGAATCTGAGTCCATTCTGATATAAAACATATGGAAGTATGGAAAGTAGGGAAAGGAAAATTGTCTTTACAAAAGAATGCCAACTAGTAAGTACAGAAATAAGGATGAACTGTCACTTTTGCCACTTCGTAATTAATTCAGGCAAAAATAATGTATTGGTCTGAAGCTATTGGATGAAAGATTATTGGGAAATAGGATAATCACAGGTCTTGTAGCATCACCCCTTAGATTATGTATTATAGCAGGGAAGGGATATGGTTGTAGTTTATCTATGCCTGCATCACCAGCCACCTTTGATAGTAGCATTAGGCAGCCATTCAATTACAGTGGTGGAGGTTGTGAGTCAGGAGCAGGAGGAGCAGTTTGTGTCTGCTCCAGTCTCCTGGGCCTCATCTGGGAAGACTTGATGGCTGGGAACTGGAATCACCTGCACCTATCTTCACTCAACGCTTGTGTCAGTGAATGCTGGCTGTCAGTTGGGACCTTTGCTGGGCTCTTGGCCACAACACTTGTAAGTGGTCTCTTGGTGTGCCCTCTCTAGGCTTCCATATTATGTGGTGGCTGGATTCCAAGAGCATGTAGAAGCACGAGGCATTTTGCAGTCTAGCCTCATTGGTTGCATAATGCCACTTTTGCCATATTTATTCAGCCATTGGTTGAAGCAGTCAGAGGACCCAAGATCCAGGGAGAGGATACAGACCTCACCACGGTGGGGGGTGGGGGGTGTTGGGGCATCACGTCCCATTAGAGTCAGTACATGTGGATTGGGAGACATTGCTGTGGCCATCGCAGGAAAATATCTGCCATGGGATCTTATAATGGAGCAGTCTAGTGGTTACCACCTTAATTGCCTATTACCAGTCATGGGATGCATTGAGAAGGGCACTACATTGCCTCTGTCATTTTTTTTTAACCAAGAATTTTTAACCTGAATCTAATAATGAGAAAACAATCTTTCACGTCTGTATTGAAGGATGATCTCCAAAACAAAAGTCCCAGACTCTTCAAAAGTATCAGTTTCACAAGAGGCCAAAGAAAGGCTGTGAATGCTTTAGTTTAAAGGAGGATAAAGAGACATGTCAGGTGAATCCAATGTGTGAACCTTGATTGGATCCTGAATGGGAGAGCAGCAGCATTACTGGGGTAATTGGAAAAATCAGATATAGACTATATTAGAAGAACATTGTGCTGATGTGAAATATCCTGAGTGTGTGACAGTTGTTTTATAAAGACAATATAGGAATGTGTCAAAATGTCCTTGTTGTTAGGAGACGGAGCTGAAGTGCTTAGAGGTGAATTGTCATGATGATTGCCATGATGAAATGTGTAAATGTGGTGAAACCCTAACAAGTGATGAATCTAGGTGAAATCTGTATGGGCCTTTTTCATATTATTCTGCAAATTTTGTTGGTTTGAAAATTTTTCAAAATAAGAACAAGTGTTGGGTAAACTTACACCCAGACTCTCTTCCTTTGTGGCAGAAATAAGATTTCTGGGAAGATGAGGGAACAAAAAAAAAGATTTAAGTGTAAGGAAAAGTAGCCATCAGCTCTGCTCTCTGGTTGAGGAGATGCCATTCTCATGTGACAGTGTACTAGGTGTGATACCCCTGGGGTAAGAGGAGGGCAGTGTGGGCCAGCTGACAGTGCCCCTTTCAGTGATGGAAACTCACAGAAAGGAAGTAGGGTGAGTGTACAGTCCTCAGTGTTTTATGGGGACAAAGACTAGAGGGGAGGTTGGGACTGAGTGATGGGCTTTATTTCTAGAAGCCCCTCCTGCAGGGCAGCAGGACCCGCCGCCGCCAGGCTCCTCCCTGGCCCACACATGCCTCGGGAGAAAGACCACAGCCAGGCCTTGGATCGGGAGTGGTGACCAAACCCATTAGAAAACAAGATGCAAATGCTGTGATCTGACGCAGAACAGAACCAAATAGACACCCACAAAGACAGAGTCACCCTGCTGATATTCCCACATCCCAAGCACCTTACTCTGCCTTTCACCATATTGAATCACTAAGTTTTTAAATATAAACTCATCTGATAGCCTTGCCATCTGAGAGGTTAATTCTGAGGTATCCAGGTGATGACTAAGGATCTGAGGGAGACCCACTCACACTATCTGGGGAACAAATTCTAGGCCTAGAGAAATCAGTGAGTAAAAGGGAAAATTTAAAAGCCCAGCAAGAGACATATAAAAAGTATATAACATTAGAGGAGAGTTATAGTGCTCAAGGTAAAAACATCTCTTTTTTTTTTTTTTTTCGTGTTTTACTGGAGAAAAACTATGTACTCAAGGAAATTAAAGGAAGTCATGAAACAAAAAATAGGGAAAATGATCAAAGGTTCCTTGCCTTGGTTTCTGACATTGTGAGTCAGGCTGTTGAGGTGGAGGCCGGAACATGGATCTAACATGCACAGAATTAGTCTTTGGGATTCCCAAAGAAATCCCAGAGCAAATGGGCAACAGCAATAATCTTAGATGTCACAGGAGGAAAGATATCTGAGTCAGATTCTAAATGGGCAGAGCACACATTTGCAGAACTGCTCGCCTGTATGGGAGGACATAGTCTGTGGCCAGGAAAGCTTCCTCAAAAGAAAGTTAATGGCGTCCAAGCCCACATATGTGCCATCTGCCCCAGGCTTGCTTGCACTTTCCAACTGTCCTCGTAGGCCTCCCAGGCTTGCTCTGTACATTGCTACTGAATGCGAAATGCAATGGATAGAACCTGTTTCCTTCCCTGTGTCCTTAGGCAGTGAACAACTCTGCCCCTCCTCTGGGCACCTCACCCCCACACCATGCCCTTTGCCTCTCTTGGGGTCCTGGTGTCTCCCCCAGTGCTGAATGGTTTCCCTTGTCTGCCTTCGCACAGGGCACTGTGCTGGACATGCTAAGTGCAGCTTCCCCTGGCTACTTGCCCCAAGCCCTGTATCGAGCAGGGCCCTATGTGTGTTGACAGACTTGAATGAATATTGATTTAATACAAGTGTATAGCAAAACTTTTGTGATAAAAGATGTAAAAGGGCTGACCCTCATTGCCTATCATGAGAAATTTATCACTAATACCACAAGTCGTTGCATCTCAAGATTGCTGTAAAAACAGGATTCAGAGCCCCAGAGTTAGTGCTGAGGGGATGGAAAGGAGCTTCTTGAAGGAGTAGACTGGAGTATTGGAAGGGTGGACGGGACACTGCTGTGTTTTGTTCTATCTTTTTGCACTTAACGACCATTTTAAACTATTGATTAAAATAGTTCTTTGATTAAAATTAAAACTAATTGAACTTTTTAATAGATAAGTGCTCTGACAAAGGAAAGAACGAGGTACTGCGGGAGAGCGTCTGAAGGTGGGGTCTCCAGGCTGCCCTGGCAGGTGGCTCTGGGCTTATTTGTAAAAAGCATGCTGTTTATATAGCACCCTCCTCCTAGCACCTTCCACTTAAACAAGGACCTCAGTTCTTTTCATGTCCTGGGTTCCAAAGGACAGTCCAGGAGTTCAGATGTCCTTTGTAGATAAGGAATGAATCTCTGGGTCAGCCACTCCCTGATTTGTTATCTCGAAACTCCAAACACACATCCTTCTTAGCCCATAGTGTCCTTCTCAAAGTATGCTTAAGTTACTGTCGTCAGAGGCATCTGCCATATACCCTCAGAGCCCCAAGCTATCCCCAGGTTTCAGCAGATAGCAGGAAGCGGTGTGGAGTAGTGGCAAGAGTACCGCTCTTAGATTTCCACCTGGACCTCCCTCTCTGCCTTGCCTCATCCTCTGTAACCTCTCTGAGGCTCCCTTCATGCATGGAGATGCCTGCCTCGGCAACTGTGTCAGGATGGAAGAGGAACTGCTGTAAAAGGGTTTTATCAAGAGGAAGGTGCTGTGAAGATTCTGGTTGTGCTACTAAGAAACAGAAGTCTTGGTTTTCCACTGCAGAGGTTCCTCTGATGTGAACTGTGTCTCTGGCCTCAACTCCAATTCATTTTCTCAGATACTTATGAATTAATTTCTTTTACAAATCATCTGTTGATGATAATAATCATAACAGCTGCAATTCATTTAACACCTGTTATCGCCAGGCCCTATATTAGACACGTATCAGAAATTACCTTTTTTACTCCTCACAGCAATCTGTGAAGGAAGCAAAGTTACCTCCACTTTATATAAGAACAACTTGAACCTGTCTAAGGCAATATCACACATGCAAGACTTCTGGAAGAGCCAGGATGCTCCTTGTACAGAGGGCTCCTTGATTTGAGGAAGCCCACATGTGATACTGTGAAATACATATTTGGTATTCTGCCCCCATTTTCTGGCATACAACTCCTAAAATCCTTAGGCTCTCCAAAATGATAAGTTCTCTTTGTGTGCCGTGAATGACTGACAGTCAGCAGCCCCTAGGCAGCTTCAGGTTGAGGCTGCTCATTGGAATGACAGAGGCAGGATTCGAGCGTTGGGACTTTCAGCCTCATCTGGGGAAGAGAAAGGGGCCGAAGTTAAGTTCATGGCCGATGGTTTAATCAATCATGCCTACATGATGAAACCTCTATAAAAACCCAAACAAGGATTGGTTGGAGAGTTTCCAGACAGCTGAACACTTGGAGGGTGGTGCTCCAAGGAGGGCATGGAAGCGCCACGTCCCTTTTCCCTGTACCTCCCCTACAGGCCTCTTCGATTTGTGGACTGGTACACCTCTGTGTTTCCCCGAGTTCTGTGAGCTCCTCTAATTGAACCCCAAGAGGAGGCTGTGGGAACCCCAACTTGAAGCCAATTGGTCATAAGTTCCAGAGGTCCTGTGACTGGTATCTGAGGCGGGGCAATTTTAGGGACTGAGACCTCAACTTGTGGGATCTGCCACTGTCTCCAGGGAGATGGTGTCACAATAGAATTGGGGAACACCCACCTGGTGTCGGCTGCAGAATTGATTGCTTGCTTGCTGGTGGGGAGAAATCCCCACATATTTTGGGTCACAGAAGTCTTCTGTGTTAACTGCTGTGTGGTGTGAGAGCAGAAGAAACACGGTTTGAGTTTTTTCCAGACACAGTGTTTTGAAGCCTGGCTGTGGGAACAGACCATCTTCTAAGGCATACTCCAAACCTTTCCGCCCAGATTACCAGCCACGGCCATCACTGCTGTCCTCACTCTGGGCCCCTGCTGCCTTTGGCCGAATTACAGCGTGTCACACAGCCCCAGCACATCTCGTGTGCCATGGTTTCTAATTCTAAGCCTGTTTTCTTTATGCAATAATGCTTAGTATCTGTCTCTGCATACTCTGGGCTGTATTTGTGGATATGAAAATAGAACCTTTTAGAAAATACCTTTTCAAAGCCCCCAAACATCAGGCTTATTTATGTTAAAATCTGTAGGTTTTCTCAGTTCTGGTGACATTTCCTGTTTGCATTTGCACAGCTTGGAGAGCAAATATTCACTGATGGGTTACAGATTTATTTTGTCTTCTGTTCCCATTTCTGTAGTTCAAGTCTTAGCTATTCAGGGCATTCATTTTTTGGGAGCAAAATACTTATTTGAATCTGTTGCTTTTCTTTGTATCAAGTTTTCAAAAGAATTCTTTGGTGAAGAATGGTGCAGGCCTTAGGCTGGGACACAGCTGGATCTGAGTCCTAGTTCCTGCACTGGCCAGCTCCAAGCTCCAGGTTCTATGTGTGAAGTGGCATAGACCTCTATGAAAGCACTTAGAGATGGCATAGAGTAGGTGCCCATCACAGGCGAATTCTCTTTCCTGTAGATTAGGCAGCGTCCTGCAAAAAAGAAATCTTTCTAGCTGAGTCTTTTACACCCCTTACTAAACATTCAGCAAGAACCATTTGTGTACTTAATATTTAGCAATAAAGGAGAGCATTAACTTAATAATTTATACTACATATACATTGAGCTACATTAGCCCCACAAATCCAGCTATCTACCAACATTTTGAAACTGTTCTAAAATTGGAAATTGGAATTCATAGAAGTTGACAAACCATGAAAAAAATTCATCTGTGTGAAGGAAAAGAGAAACAAAAGTATGTGTGTTGTTTTTACTGAGAATTGACCATAGGAATTGAACTTGTTTTGAATTATTTGGAGTAGTAAAGAGGGTTATGAAAGAGGTGGGTGTGGAAAAGGATGATTAGAAAATTTGATCTAGCAGTTTTTAAAATTCTTTCTCTTTTGTTTCAACCTCCTTTCCTCTTTTGATTTTCAAGAAAGTCTGAAACTCCAAAACATCAGACAGGTGGGATACTTAATACAAGAGTCCGAATTATAGTGTCCCACTGTCATTCCACATTTTGACATAAAAAATCAGATTATTGGAAAGTCACCATTCTCTGGGGCATGGATCTGTTACCCACCATTTGTGCCGGTGGCAATGTCTCTGCACTTCCTGACTTCCTCTGCTCTCCACTGAGGAGTAGAAGACTGTCCTAGTGAATGCCCCTTCTCGCTGACCTGAAGGCCAGTCCTGGCACTGGTGTCGGGGGGCAAGTGTGTAGAAAGCCAGTTCGGAGACTCTCAGGCCCAGTGCCGTGCCCATTCCAGGGTGAATCTTCATCAGGAAAGAGGGGCTTTGGGATTTGAAGGAGCAAGTAGTTGACAATGCTGGCCAATCCTTCCAGCTCCAGTCAGCATGGGCCTCCTGTTCAGTCTTGAGTTTTGAACACTGGGTTTCAGGGTTTGGAGAATCTACTGTTCCTTTGAGAAACTATTTTTTGATCAGAGTTGTGACTTTCAGATTTGGAGAACACGATTGTTTTTTTTCTCCTACCTTTGAATCCTGTCCTGGCCCAACTCCACTTTCTTCCACTTGTTATCAGAGAGAATGAGCCCCATTTTACTAAGGTTTCTGGTAACTACACACTGGCCTGCGCTCCTTTAAAGAATCCAGCACCTCAGTGGAAATTAATTTTAAAACATGCATTTCAAAATCAGTTGAATCACATTTGAAAAATGTTTTGTGTAAAAATTCTTGCTCAAAATGTAACTGAGTTCATATTGTAAGAGATATGAGCTCTTTCAGAGAGTAATGTAAGATTAATTTGTAAAATTTCAGGAAGGTGGTATGTATCTAAAGAACTATTACTCTGGCTGGGCGCGGTGGCTCAAGCCTGTAATCTCAGCACTTTGGGAGGCCAAGATGGGCGGATCACGAGGTCAGGAGATCGAGACCATCCTGGCTAAGACGGTGAAACCCCGTCTCTACTAAAAAATACAAAAACAAAAACTAGCCGGGCGAGGTGGCGGGCGCCTGTAGTCCCAGCTACTCGGGAGGCTGAGGCAGGAGAATGGCGTAAACCCGGGAGGCGGAGCTTGCAGTGAGCTGAGATCAGGCCACTGCACTCCAGCCCAGGCAAAAGAGCGAGACTCTGTCTCAAAAAAAAAAAAAAGAACCATTACTCTAACTCCCAGCAGCACCTCATCAGCTGTCAACAGCCTCTGAAGATTCTCTTTTCTTTGGGCAGAAGGGAAAGTGACTGTCCTGTTATTATTTGCACATAAAACAGTTGTGAATTTGTATGTCCTCTTGTTTTGTCACTTTTACTCTCTTTGACTTCTCCAAAATGAGAAGAAGAGGCCTCTAAGGAGTCAAACCCTAGGAGGGATGATGCTGACAGGAGACATGGAAGGACAGAATTCCCAGGATGAGAATTAGAAGGGCTGGTGCTGGGGGAACCAAGCCTCCCGAGGAGTCTAACTCTGAGCCGGAACGGGCACCGGCAGTAGAGTGGAGCACTGCAGCCATGACAGAAAGAAGGCCGGGGTCTCCGGTGGGAATGAGGAGAGTCACAGATAGGGGAGGCTGCTAGATTGTATCGACTTCAGTAAAAGTCACATTCCCATTGTGACTCTGTTTCCCCTCATTGCCGTTCAGCCCTGCCTGCTCACTGCTTCTCAGCATACATTTCCCTCACAACTGCATAGAGAGCGCATAGGCTTAGAACCTGAAGGTCATCAGGATCCAAGAGGAATCAAAGGAAGAAGCAATGTACTGCTGGGGTCCTGGCCTCCTACCTCCTTGGAACTCATTCCAAGTTGCTGTTTACAACCTAGGAGCCCGAGGTGCCTAGGAGCTTTCCAGCCCTTCTCCCAGGCCAGTGCCCCTGTCGGATGGGATTCAGCCTCACTCTGTGGATTCTAGCAGCATGGTGGCCCCACCCCATCAGAAGCCCCAGCTTCTCTTCCACCCTCCCCTCACCCCTCGTCTCATCAACACTGCAATTTCCTTTTTACTTTCATTGGTTGCTAGTTGGCTTTATAGGCTGCTACCTAGTACTGGACTAGGAATCGTTTGCTTCTGATAGCAAAGTTTGATAAATGCTCTATCTGTAGTCTTTCAGATTTTTGTATCTGTGCTGTGGGTTTGAGCTTTGTGTGTCTTCCTGGTCTTTGTGCTGTGAGTCAGCATAGCAGAATGGAAAGCCATCACCTGACAGTCAGCAAGGCCAGAATGGGAATCTTAGCAGTGCCACTTGATTGACTATGTGACCTCAGACAAGCTACTTACTCTTGCTGAGCATCTTTTTTTCCCCCAATCTGTAGAGTGGGGCTATTGATAATTCCTGCTGAATAGCATAGCTGTGAGGATTAATGACCCTGCACATAATTGGTGCTTTAAAAGTGCTAACTTTCATTGTCATGATTTTTCTTTTCCTCCAAGGATGTCTTGGCTTCTTAGATTTAGTGCCATTGTTTCTATCAGCCAGTGCATGTTCTAAAGCTGCCTGTGGAGGTGCCAGTGGAGGTTTGTATGGGAAGATCTGGCTTGGCTCTCATGCAGGAGTATCTGGCTTACTCCCCCCAGCCCTGTGTTATGGCCCAAAAGGGCCCCAGAAAAGTTCAGTGAGTAGCCCAGTGTCTCTGGGCTGGATTGGGGCCTGAAACCCAGATTTTCTGACTTGGGCCTCCTATTCCCATCAACCCTTTGTTCTGGCCTTCGAGGACTCCAGATGCTGACCAAAACATAAGTGATGTCCCTGCTTCCCAGGGGCCTCCCAGAAACACTGTGCATTGGGCCACATTGAACCAGCAACAGCATAGGGACTACCCAGGAAGGCATCTGAGCAGTCAATGGTGCCCACCCAGCCGGAGCATCCTTTTTGCTGAACGAGAATCACGGGCACAGAACATCGGGAGCCTGGCCAGAGTATGCTAGTTGCCAGCTTAAATCCACACCCATTCTTCTTCTTTTCATTGAGATAAGAACTCCACTTTTATTTGGGTGGCAAAGAATCCTACTAATATCCACTTCCTAGCCTCTCTGCAACTAAGGGTGGCTGAGGACTTTGTTCTAGCCATGTATGTGTGAGCAGGGGGCTGCTGAGGGGCCGTCAGCCAGAGTTCTGCCTACTGCCTCTCTCTGGCTGACTAAAGTGTGGGTGTGGGAGGGAGATCTCCAGTACCCTCTCCTCAAGGGAAGGCGACCTTGAGGAGGGAAGCCACACACAAGGACGGCAGAGCAGAAAGAAGAGCTGGAGGCCCTCTGGACTCTGGGGTTACCACGCCACCAGGACTGCCTGCATCTCAGCTTCTTTTGTAGAGAGAAAAGGACTTTCTCTCCATGTGGTTTGAGCCACTATTACTGTAGGCTTTCTGTTATCTGTAGCTGAATCTAGCCCTAGCTGATAAAGAGCCCCTTGAAACATATTCTGTTATCTAACGTCTGAGCTAAGGCACAATGAAGAATTCCCCTTCTGTTGCACTTAATTATATTTATCCATTTAGCCACTCCTCATGCGACAGCCACCAAGCCACTCACTGCACTCCAGCTAATATCACTAGGGTCAATAGGGGATGTTCCCCCTGCTGTGCCCCACCTGCTGCCTGCTGAGATGGAGGAGCTTCTGGAGGCCACCTGGACAAATGATGAGAGTGTTCTGAAAATGATCAGAAGAGCCATCTGGGGCCCCCGGGTTTTCACCAGGGACAGGAGGCAGCCCTCTTCTGGTGAGGAAGGGATGGTGGAGACAAAGCATAGACCTGTTCTCTGGTCACACTCGGGTGTGCCTGCTCCCCCACCATGGAGCAGTGCTCGTTTTCCTATGGCCACATTTTCACATGGGGCTGAGCTGGGTAGTCCCTGTGAGCGTGAGGAGCTGACCATGAGGGTCCCCTGGGCTTCCGCTCTGGGGAGAAAGTGGGCAAGTCAGCCCCTCATCCCTGTGCAGTACCCCTGCCACAGAGAGGCCCACGTGTGGTGCTTAGCCCCACAGCAGGACTTCTGGTCGGCTCTATATGGGTGTGGAGACACAAAAAACAGGCCTGGTCCCTTGTACGGTGCTAGGAGCCCCAGGAGAGTGGTGGGTGAGTGACCAGCATGGGTTAGTGTGGGGAGCTGCAGAAAGCCCCAGGTGGCTGCCCAGCTCTGTTGGGTCCTTGGAGGCTTCTTGAAGGAGGTGGTGGGGTCGGGGTAGACTAGAATGCCTAGGAAAGAGGGAAGCAGCTCTGGTGGGCACCAGAGGTGATGTCAAGAGAGGAGCCCAGGGCAAGGCTTCTGAGGGCACTGAGGGGCATGGTCTTCAGCCTGAAGGTAGTGGTAGGAGCTAGGGCCACAGTTCCAGGTGACGGATGTGTCACTGAGAAGGGCTGCCCTGGAAGCTGCAGACCAGCGTCCTGTGCCTACATACCTGCAGAGCATGAGGCGCTGCGGAGTCCACACACCAGTCACTTCCATGCTGTACCCTAGCCTGGAAGGGGTGACATGCTCTGGACTTGGCAGTTCAGCAACCTGGCGCCCTTGGTACTTGGGCTCCTCAGCACCCACCAGGGCTGCACAGCTCCACCCAGCTCCTGCTGAGCCACTGACTGGCAAGTGTCTGCAGGAGCAGACTGTGCCCATCACACTTGCCTCTGTGCACAGTGGCCACACTCTCCAGCCACCTGGGCCCCCATGTTCCTGGCTGCCATCGCCTTTATGATTCAGGGATCCTTGCTGCAGGGTATTCTTGTATACCACCACTGCACATCTTTCTTTCCCTCTGCCTTTTTACACTTCCTTCCCAGAGTCTCTAGAGCTGGGGACTCCGCGAGTGTCAGGAATATTATTTATGTGAAGGAGCCTGTTGCCACAGCAACCCCAGAAGATGGCCTGGTGCCTGGTCTGCAGTCTCCGACTAGGTCCGCAGAAAGTGCTCCAGCAGGGAGGTGTGGGGGTGGACCCTGCTCCTGCGTTTGTGGTTTGTTGGTACCCTGGGTAAAGGAACCATCAAAGGGGCCGAACCAGCAGCCCTGAGCTGACAGCGTTGGTGGGCTCTTTGTCCAGGCCTGAGGCTGACCACAACTGCCACCCTTTGCCCTGCGGGCTGCACGGCCCATGTGGAAAGGGCCAGGTGGAGGGACTTTGAGGTGACCCCCAAGGTGCTCCAGCTCACTGTCGGGGCCTTCCTAGACCATGTGCCAGCCACCTGGAAAGTGGGTGGGTTTCCTGTGTGGCTGAGAGGAGTCCTGCTGGTGGTAGGTGAACCCGGGAGTTGTCAGCATTTTGCAGAAATCATCAATAGCTGAACAAGGGCTGGAGGCTCAGCCACTTCCCAGGCATGCACATGTCCCTCATGAATGGGTAGGGCCTGGAGCCAGCTCTAGCCCCCAGTGCTGACTGCTGTGGTCCTGCAAGACTCAGTGACACAGGCACACGAGGTCCCTTGGTTTTCGGTTGGAGGGGGGGTGTTGGGAGAGGGCTGCAGTGTCCCACCTAAAAACAGGCACATTGGGTTAGTTCCATCAGACCCACTGATGGACTGTGCCTGTACAGCCCCAGGACTCCGTGAGGCCCCTGGGGGACAGAGTCAGGAGGGGAGGTTGGGGATGAGAATAGGGACTGGGCTCTGTGTCATATACACAAAGCAGCAGTGCCTGCATTTCTGTAGCTGTGGGGCTTCTGAGTAAGAGTCCACTTGAACAACAGTTCTTTAGCCTAAATTTAAAAAACACTATGCTAGGTGTTCTCTAAGAACCCTACTAAAGCAACATTGTAAGATTTTATGATTATTTGTATAACTTAATAAGTAACACCTTCAGTGGCTTGATTTTTCCAGATGTATTTCTGAGCAGCGGTTCTCAGCCTGTTTCTGTCCCTAGTCCACCTCAGGACTATGGCTCTTCCCTCCAAGGCACAGTGTCTCACTTTGACTGGGGTTCCCCAGGGAGTGAGGAGGGAATGTTGGAGATGGGGAGGCACTGAAGCTACATGGTACTGAATTTCTCAGTGAAAAAGGTTGTGAGGGACTTTTTAGGAAGTGCCCAGTGGGATTGCAATTTGGCCAGGGGGCGGATTGGGATGGGGTGAATTTTTAGCAGCTACTATGTACCAGGCACTGCCCTGGGTGCTGGGGAGTCAGCAATAAACAAGACATTGTTTCTTCCCCAGGACATATCCTAGTAGGGAAACAGCCAGTAGACCAGCACGCTGTGGAGACGTGTCAGGCGCTGGTAAGGTGCTGCAGCCCAAGTATACCGTGTTGGAAAGGCCTGGGGGTTGCGTTAGCTGGTCCTGTGGAGCCTCCCTAAGCAAGTAACACTTGAGACCTGAATGTGGAGGTGGCAGTCATGGAAGCGATCGAGGGGTAGATCCGGATCCAAGCTCTGGGAAGATCCTTGAGCAGAAGGCAGAGCTGACGGCAGGGCTTTGAGGTGGAAATACATCTGCAGGTTTACAGGGCAGGGGGATGGCCGGTGCACCAGGAGTCTAGTGGGAGAGGGGCGGCAGGGGTGAGGCCAGTGAGGGGCAGGAGGGCCCTATTAGATAGGCCTCAGTAGGGGCCAGGAGGCAGTTCCATGGTCATCCCACAGGGATGAGAAGCAGATGTGACTTTGCACTTTGGGAAGATGGCTGCAGCTGCCTTGAGGAGGGTAAGCCCGTAGGGTGAGTCTGGAACCTAGAAGATCCATTAGCAGGTGGCTGTTCAGCCATCCCATGTGAAACGGGGCAGCTGGAACCAGGGTTGAGGGATTGGGGTGTGAGAAGTGCTTGGGCTTGAAATGTGTTTGGGGTAATGACACCTTACTGATGGGCTTGAGGGTTTAAGTAAGACGGAGCTAGATCAAGGGCAGCCTTAGGCTCCTGGCTTGAACCACTGGGTGTGGGGAGAGAGAAGAAAGGCTGGTGGCAGGGGGCATGTGAGTTGGAACTAGCTGTGTTCCAGATCTGCGACGGTGGCCCTGTGTTCTGGGGTAATGAAATCTAAGCCACCGGCTTTTGAGAAGCACCTGTGCTTGTCACTGAGCTGGAGTGTCCAGGAGAAGCATCCTGTGCAGCCTGTGCCAGACATCGCAGGGGCCTTGGTCCAGGCAGGGGCCAGCGACAGTGTCTCACAGCCTACGTGTTGCATGGTTTTTCTCGTGGGGACCCAAAGCCTCAGCTCTGAGCAAGACACCGGGGGGATCCTCTGTGCCTACTGCAGCTCCTCCTCTGGAGGATGCCATTATGGCCCTTTCAGCGCCAGCCTGGGCGGGCTCAGCTCCAACATTGAGTCCCGTGCTTGTACAGGCCTGGAGTCCCTCTTATGAGAGCTGGTTGTTCTTTAGTTAAGGCGCTATGACTTAAAGAGACTACAAAACCTCAAACAACAGCCATGGAAAACATTATAACCCAGCTGGGTTTCTAATCCATGCATGTCATCCAGCCCAGCCCCTGACTCTATCCAGAACATTCTTCCACAGCATCCCCAATAAATGGCTCCTCACCTTGGTCTTTCCTGCCGTAGGGTGCTCACAACTTCACAGTGTAGTTCCTTTCTTTGCCTACAGCCCTGAGACTTAGAGCTGCTTCAGCGTTGGGCACCCCTGAAATTCCTGCTACATGGTTTTGCTTCTGCCCTCCAGGGGCACACAAGTCCATCCCTAGCCCACATCCAGCTTTCAAGACCCTGAAGATGGCATTTGTGCCCCTTTCCTTCTCTGCATAAAGCCCCCCTTCTCCAGACTGTATTCCCTTACTCTCATTTCCATATGAGATATGAGTTTAGAAACTCCTGAGTTTCTAGATTCGAGGCCTAGAAACAAACGCAACTCCTCCGCTGTAACACAGCGCACCCATGCCTTGCCTGGCACTTCTGCCTGCCATTGTGTCTGTCTCAGGTGAAAGTGGTGCTGACTGGGCATGATTTCCTTTTCTCAAATAGTTCTTATTTCCTGAAAGTCTCTTCAGCTGAGTCTTTTTTTTTTTTTTTTTTGAGGCAGTCTTGCTCTGTCTCCCAGGCTGGAGTGCAGTGGCACAATCTCAGCTCACTGCAAGCTCTGCCACCTGGGTTCAAATGATTCTCTTGCCTCAGTCTCCCAAGTAGCTGGGATTACAGGGACCCGCTATTATGCACAGCTAATTTATTTTCAGTAGAGATGGGGTTTTGCCAGGCTGGTTTCGAACTCCTGGCCTCAAGTGATCTGCCGTCTCGGCTGACCTCCCAAAGTGCTGGGATTACAGACATTAGCCACCACGCCCAGCCCGCTGATTTATTTTTAATTGAGTGATCTCTAAGCTTTGAATAGAACAGTATATAATTATTTGGATTCCTGAGGATAGCAGGTTTTTTCTCTCCATTCTCTGTCATTGAGGTGTCTTGTAGCCCTGAGTGACTCATTCATATTCTCTACTTTGTCTAGCCCTGTGGGAATTGACGACCTTTCCACCAGTGCTCTGGCCTCCTTGAATGAGGTCAAGACAGACATTGAGCATGCCTAATAGTTTCTATTTCTTGCTCAGGAATTGTGATAAAAGCCATTAATCCAATGAGTCCTAGTCCTTTATTACAAAAGATAAAATGACAGTGCAATGATAGCGAGGCTCCAGATTCAGGGGTTCAGTCTATAAGGAAATTTGCCTATGAAAGGAACCCCCATAGCCAGCAGGGCTCTACCTGGGGAGAAACACTGAACCCCGCTAAGGGGAGATAGTTAAAGCATGGCTTGGTTGGGCCAGACCCCTTCAGCAGAGTACAGATGCATTGACTATCCTGGGTGTCCTGTGCAACCCTGCTCCTAGGCCTGGAAGAGAGGCCACCCAAAAACAGGTGCCTGAAAGCTGTGGGAGAAGCAGCCAACTCCTGGGGGATGTGCATTAGATGTCCTGGTGCCCCTAACCCCAGAAGGGATGGTGACTGGCAGAGTAGGAGGCAGCTGGGCTTCGAGATGGCCCTGCCCTAGACGGGGACTGTGCTGCTGAGAGGGCTGCAAACACACCTCCAGGGCTCCACCCAGAAGAACCAGGTGCGTTTAGGAGGTTGTGCTTGGCTATTACCTGGTTAGGTTTTTGTGTTTTCCTCACCTTTGTGATTGTCCTTTCTCTAGCTGGGAGGCAGCTGCGTCATGGTAACACTTCAAACCCTTTTCCTGAGATGCCCCATGGCACACCCAATGTCCCCCCCCCCTTGCTTGAGGCCATGTGTTTTTCTTAGACACAACCTGGCACTGCCCAGTGAAGGCCCAAAGAAGTGACTTGCTGCCCCTTGGGGGCTGGTCCTTCCTCAGCGTTTGCCAGGAGCCCAGGGGTCTCTTAAAGGCACACAAGGGTCTTTGTGAAGCAGATTCTCTGTTCTTTGGGGCCACTTGAGGCTCATGAAGAATTCAGGCCTTTCCAAGACAAAGGACAGACATTAAACATATGGAGAAAGGGGCATGGAATGCAGGATGCTGTTGTGCATGGAACAGGATGGATGGGAGCGGCATTTGGAAGACAGGAAGCAGTAGGGGAGAGGAGTTCTGTTCCAGACTAGATGCTCCTCAGGGACAGGGCCCATTTCTTCCTCGGTGTGTGCTCAATCCTCAGCACCGCGCAGGATACCCAATAGGCCATCCAGCCGGTGTCAGCACACACCCATGACAGTGGGAGGCAGACTGAGTGTGAGCTCCCAGCAGACGGAGCAGGAGGCTGGTGAAGGGGTGGTGTTGGGCACATAAAGGAGGTCTGGAGGGATCACAGACTGGGCCATACAGCTGCGGTGGGAGCAGCACTGCAGTTGTCCTGCCAGTGTGTGCGACAGCAGGAGATATCTGGAGGCACTGCAAAGACACGTGCAACAAAAGGTGCTTTCCACTCACCTCTTCATGTAATTTAAAGAGCCACATGTGTACATGGTAAAACATTTCAGTCAATGCAAGATTGAACACCTTTTTTCTGCCAACCCCTTATCCCACTCACCAGAGAGTAGCCACTATTAACACTTTCTTACGTATCCTTTCAGAAATTTGTAATGCATATTCAAGCATATACTTTACCCAAATGAAATCACATGATATTGTTCTGTAGCTTGCTTTTTTCACCTTAATAATATGTCTTGCAGTTCTTTCTCTGTTGTATATATAAACCTTTCTCATTCTTGCTAATGGTTGCATAGCTAAAATCATAATAAACCTTTCTCATTCTTGCTAATGGTTGCATAGCTAAAATCATAGATTCTTCAAGCTGAAAGGAACCTTCAAATCAGTGTGATCTAATTGCCTCATTTTGCTAGAACCTGGAATGGTGAGGTGACTTGCCGGAGGGCACAGTGAGTTAGCGAAGGAAAGTATTCCTCTGAGAGCTATTTAGAAGGAAGAGCTTCATGAGGGTCTGGGTGCTGGGGTGACAGATAGGAATGACCATTACTGGCTGCCTGCATTTCATCAGCAGCAGCATCTGTGTCCATCATTCTAGGCTATTTGCAGGAGGAGAAAAGAGGGAGGACTAGAGAGAGGAAATAATAGCCCTCTGCACACACTGAAGTTGAGTTCACAAGATACTTGGGTGGAAATGTCATTTGGGCCACTAGAAATTTGTGTTCAAGTTCCAGTGAAAGGCCCTCTGTCTTGAGCAACGGAACCAAACACCTATTATTTGGAGAACAAGCGTTTTCCTAGAAATCACTAGATTTTGTATGTGTCCCTTTGTAGTTCTTTTTAGGCATGGAAACAGAGCTGGTTGCAGGAGGGTGTGACTCCTGCTGGCCCCAAACTTGTTCCTTTGCTGTATTTGCTGACCCCATCCCCCACCCCTTCCAGTTCCTTCTGGCGTCCTGCCATGTGACTTAGGTTGGTAGGAATAGGCATGAGCGAAAGCCTTCTAAAAGGCCTTAGGGCAGCTGCTGTGTGTGGCTGCCTGCTTGCCATACAGAAGATGGATCAGAGATGAGACCGCTTGCCTCTGCCGCACCAAAGGATAGGGTGTTTATTCACTGCCAAGCCTCTGGCTCACGGTGTGCTAGTGAGAGCTGGGAGGGCTCTGAGAGATGTTCTAGCTCAGCAAGTCCCACCCCGGGGTCTCTGTGCCCCCCAGGGTTGCCTATTCATTTGCCAGGGTGGAAGATGTGAAACCACAGCCTAGGAAGGGCACATCTTCCTGGAACGTCAGTTTTACATGAAGCTTTGAGGGGAGAGATGCTATTTTTATATTAAAGCAAACATTGATATTATGAAATAGCACAGAAAAGTCAAGTTACTTTTCAAGATAAAACAAGCAATTTCAAAGCAATTTTATCTTCCCTTTCCTTGGGCAACTTCAAGCTTTAACCCCTACACCCTGGAGGGCATATGTTCTCTCTCCTCTGCTCTTTGGGACTTTGTCAAAAAGTACTTTAGATTGGGGTAGTCTTCTCAATAAAATGAACTTTATCTTAAAGATGTACCTAGCCCAGAACCAGGAGGTGGCAGGGCCCTGGACGGCTCCTGGCCAGGTCTCTGCCCTCTCTGTGCTTAGCTGTATTTGCTCCCTGCTGCCCGGTCTCCACATAGCCCATCTGCTTTTTCTGGTCTCTCAGAGTTCCTTTCATCTTTGGTCGACCTCAGCCCCAATCCCCCCGGTGACTTCCTCTTGCATTACCTCCATTGCCAACTGGCCACTCACTTCTTTGTCTATTCCCAAAGGAAATCTGCTTGGCCCAGCTTCTCTTCTCATACCTGATCAACCTGGCTGTGGATCTGCTGCCCTGTGATCAGATCGACTAAAGTGAGGAGTTCAGGGGCCTCTCATATGAGACATGTTTCCCTAGATGTCAACCTCTGGAGTGGCAGGAGTGGGCTAGCAGACCCTCGAAGGGTATGTGGACTCATGCATGATGCTCCAGTTCAGCCAGCTGGAGCACAGAGGAGACATGAGGGCTAGAGAGGGAAACGGTGAGTGGTGGAGATGGACCCTCACCTCCTGAGACTTCTTTCCCAGGACCTCGCTTTTCTGCATTTTCCCTGTCCCATCCTTTCAGTTTGAAGGAACACCTCCGACTGCTGTAGTCCAGGTTACCAGTGAGGACCTTAACCTGCCAGAGTGCATCAGCATAGACTCCCCAACATGGACGAGGTGTGGAGAGTCAGATGGGAGCTGAAGGGAAGGGACGAGGGGCAGAGCATCAGTGTGGGGTCCTGATGTGCGGCCTGTGCTGTTCGGGGAGAGAGAGCTGCGCTGACAGGGTCCCCCAGCTGGCACACACTCCCCAGGGTCCCACAGACGCTGCTGCTGCAGCAGGGCTAGCATCTCTGTTCATCGAGACTGGCTGCATTTCAGGAACCATTAATCTTCTTTGTATCTCTAAGTACTATGACCATGGACAAGGTTCTCTTCACAAGCATGCCGTGGTATCAATAGATAACGACTCTGAAAGATTTTTCTTCTTTTGGATTAATATAGTGGTGATGCTGTGGGTTAATGTGCTAGAGACAGGGTGTTACTCTTTTAACTAGGACATTATTAACAGAGCAAACCTGCTTTTTCATCTGATTTTATCCTGTGCCTGTTTCTTACTAGCTTTTTACTGAAGGACTTTTTTTTATTCCCTATTGTCTGATGCAGAAAGTATAGGCAGTTCGTGGTTTTGGGAGTCAGACAGACCTGGGTTTAAATTTTTCCTCCACTACTCACTGGCTCTGTGACCTTGAACAACATTCTTCATCTCTCTGAACCTGTTTTCTCAGCTATAAAAAGGAGACGATGTTCCCAGCCTTCTCTGGCTGATAGGATTTAATGAGATCACTTGCAGTGGCACTTTGAGCCTCTAGCCATTCTGACCGTTTTTCAGTTTGTCCCCCTAGGCCCTTTGGCTCCCCATTTGCTCTGCCTGGAATGCTCTTCCCTTCCCTGTCCCTTCCCTCCAGCTGCCTGGTACCTTATGGGCATGTACACCCCAGCATAGGAGCCCTCTGCATGTGGACAGTCCTGGGTTTTCTACCAAGTGGGATTGTGGCCCTAGATGAGTCTTTCATTCTTGGTCTCTGCCTGTGAAGTGGGGAACATGGAAACTCCCACAGGGTCGCCATGAGGACCACCCTGGTGCATGGAGAGGCCCCGCAAAACCTGTCTTGCGAATACTGTGCTCTGCTGATTGGCAGTGGCCTCCTTCTCTGTTACAGTTTTTACAGGCTCGGGCAGCTGTGGGTGGGGCCCTTCAGGTCCGCAGGACCCAGTGCAAGATCAGCACCCTGCCGCCAGCCCAGCTCACACCCCCTGGACTGTCCTTCCAAAGTCAGGCTGGGAATGAGGTCCCCATGCTCTTCCCCAGTAAAACTGAACATTAAAACTTGGGAAAGTTTGTTTTGTTTTGCTATTTGCTTGCCCCTCTGGGCTTCCCTTTATTTCCCAGCTGGGAAATCACCAGGAATAGACACGGTTATTTATTTACTGAGCACCTGAGTTGTGCCAGGCACAGTGCTGGACACGCATCTGGCCAGCTGGGGCACAGAGGAGATGTGGGGACTGGAAAGGAAAACAGGGAGATAAGGGGTTTTATATGGAATGATATTTTGGAAGTGGATAGAGGCATTGGTGGTGAATTAATTAATTTACTTTTTAATTTTTTTGAGATGGATTTTTGCTCTTATTGCTGAGGCTGGAGTGCAATGGTGCAATCTCAGCTCACTGCAACGTCTGCCTCCCAGGTTCAAGTGATTCTCCAGTCTCAGCCTCCCAAGTAGCTGGGATGATAGGCACCCGTCACCACGCCCAGCTAATTTTTGTATTTTTAGTAGAGATGGGGTTTTGCCATGTTGGCCAGGCTGGTCTCAAACTCCTGACCTCAGATGATCTGCCCTCCTCAGCCTCCCAAAGTGCTGAGATTATGCACGTGACCCACCATGCCTGGCTGTGAATTTATTAAATGCCACTGAAATATTCACTTTAAAATGGTTAAATTTGTTATGTGAACTTCACCTCAGTAAATATTAAAAGGAGGAAATTGGTAAGATGGGAAGTAGTAAGTACATCAAATGTACATGTGTTGAGGGCCTGTGGGGCATTTGGTTCCCACAGGCAGTTAGACACAGAGGTGAGGCTCTGGGTGCCACCACTGACTCTGAGGGTCTCAGGCTAACATTGTTTTCTTCAGTGATGTCTAAAAGAGTAGACTATGTAGCTCAAGTTTACTGTAACTGCCTTTCTGTGCAGTGTTTGGTGGGATCTGATGACATTGTTCTGGGCCAGGTGGCTAAATGTTGAGATGCCCAAGTTGTGTGATAGGTTTAATTACCATACTGGAAAAGTGCTAAGAAACACATCAACATTAACCCACAGAGTTTTCCTTATTCCTATCCTGGTCATTGTTTTGATTACGATTTAGATAAAGATGAAGAAACCTACTCATCAAATCTGCAAAATTTTCCAAAGCTTGGATGGGTAGTAAATGTGTTGAATGACCGTCAAAGACATTTGCAGTATTGGGCTGCCTGGAATCCATTTTCCTTTCTTCAGTGTCAGTATCTGGATTTTCGTTTGGAAACCTTCCTTTTCTATTGATATAGCCCATGCGTTTCTGAGCGAGATGAACCCAATGCTAATTCTAATGTGTTCTCCAAGTCACTGATGTTGATGTACATACACCATCCTCCTGTCTATCGTGGTTGCTTTAGATGACACAGCCCACCCAGAAGACAGAAGAGAAGTTTGGGGACCTGGGAGAAATAATCCCTTGGGCTTCAGAGAGCACAGCTCTTTTTTGGTTTCATCCATTCACCTTTCCTGGTCTTGAGAGTGCCCTTCCATAGCGCATTGGAAAGGGACACTTTGTCCTCCTGCTGCAGCCCTCAGCAGTGCAACCGAGAGGAAAACCACGCTTAGCATGAACCTGACCTGAAGAAGGCAGAGCTAGGAGATGGAAATCACCAAATTTGTGGTGATCTCATCTAGCCACTTGATTTGTACAGCACCACTGGATGTTAAAGTTGTGAGAGCCAATAATTCCCTTGAGCTGATCAGACCACTTTGATTCTAGTTGTCTGTTACTTAAAACCAGCAGTGTCCTGATTGTCACAGTGATAAGTCAGTCTCCCACAATCTCACCAGATCCTATTTGTAAATTGTATGTTTTTTAATTTTTTTGTGTTGAAATTTGACAGGAAAAAGTATTGGGCTTTTTTGCTATGTCCCAGAAAACTCACTGTACATGTAGTGTATAGCAACGTGAACGGAAAAGACCTTGGGAGTTTTCCTTGACATTAAGCTCAGTGTGATATGGAGTTGGAGACCAGATCTTAACTCTAGCCTTTTTACTGCCTACCTCTACGTCCTGGGAAGATCAGTTGACTTTTCTGAGCCTGGCATGTATCACCTGTCAAATGGAGTGACACCTACCTTTCCAGTGTTGTGAGAATCAAAGGAGATGCTGTTTGTAAGTCACTCAGCTTTCTGCGTTAGGCCATTCTTGCATTGCTGTAAAGAAATACCTGAGGCTGGTTAATGAATAAAGAAAAGAGGTTTAATTGGCTCACGGTTCTGCCGGCTGTACAGGAAGCACAGTGCTAGCATCTGTTTCTGGGAATACCTCAGGAAACTTCCAGTCATGGCAGAAGGCGAATGGGGAGTAGGTGTCTCACATGGCTGGAGCAGGAGCAAGAGAGAAGGAAGGGAGATGTGACACACTTTTTTTTTTTTTTTTTTTAAGACAGAGTTTCGCTCTTGTTGCCCAGGCTGAAGTGCTGGTGCGATCTCAGCTCACTGCAAACTCTGCCTCCCGGGTTCAAGTGATTCTCCTGCCTCAGCCTTCCGAATAGCTGGGATTACAGGCATGTGCCACCACGCCTGGCTAATTTTGTATTTTTAGCAGAGACGGGGTTTCTCCACGTTGGTCAGGCTGGTCTTGAACACCTGAACTCAGGTGATCCGCCCATCTCAGCGTCCCAGAGTACTGGGATTACAGGTGTGAGCCATGACGCCTGGCCAGGTGCGACACACTTTTAGAAAACTGGATCTTGCCTGACCTCACTCATCACCAAGGGGATGGCACTAAGCCATTCATGGGGGATCTACCTTCATGATGCAAACAGCCCCCAGGCCCCACCTCCAACACTGGGGAGATGTTGACATGATATTTGGCAGTGACAGAGATCTGAACTGTATCACCAGCACAGCACTTGGCACAGAGCAGGTGCTGAAACAGCTTCACAGGGGCAAGTGGTGATGCATACCATCAACTTCAAGAAGGAAAAGGCTAACTCTGACTAACTTACTGGCTAAGAAACGTGTAACAGGAGACCCAGGGTGGTGTAGCCTACATGGTCGGCTTCACCCATAAACTGCTCATTTCTCTGACTCTTAGTTTTGCCCTCCTCTGACGGGAGACGCTGTCTGTGTCTCAGAATTCCTGGCAGTCGTCCTAAGTTTCACTCATCCTGACTGGACCGCCTTAGTTACTCATCAGTCCTGTGGCCAGGGCACTGGAATGCACTAGTTGGCCTGACCTCAGTCGCATCCTGCCACCTGTGGATCTGGGGCTGTAGTCCACTTCCCTAGAAGTACATGGATTCCCCATGGGAAGTGGGAGCTATCAGAAAGGGAGAAAAGGAATGGATGCTAAAGAGGCCACCAACAGGAATTGACTCAAATGGAACCATCCAAATGCAGTCTAAGACTGTGTCTCTGAAAGTATAATACGTAAGAGAAAGTCTTACTCAGACTACATCTTAGATTTATATTTCATTCTGGAACATAGATCAGTTGAGGCTCTTTTCAAAGAGTGCAAGCAGGATTTGGGGAACATTTGAAATTATGCCATGTGAGGAAGGGTGGTGCTAGTAAGAGAAGACTCAACAGCGTCATGATAACTAGAGGGTCACGGTTCTCCTGTGTGACCACACGTGTGAAAGTGGTGCCAGTAGCCACTGTCACTCATTGAATGCTTGTTGCACTGCCCAGCATTGTATTCAGCTTTCCCCCTGCATTGTCTAATCCTTTAGTATTTCTCTGAGGGAGGGACCAGATCTACTAGATAGCTACTCCTACTGCCCTCATTTGTTAGATGAGGAAGCAGGAACATGCAGGTTAAGTAATTCATCCTAAGGCATAAAACTAGTGAGTGGAGAACCCAGGATTTAAACTCAGGTCTCCAGTTTAAATTCCAGATTCCCTGACCTTACAACAATGATTCTCAACATGAGCTGCACATTAGAATATCTTGGGAAAGCTTCTGTAAGATACTGATGCCTAAGGCCCACCCTAGACCAGTAATCAGGGTCTCTGTGGTGTGGGGTGGGCTCAGGCAGAACGTGTAACAGTGGCTCAGGTATTTGCCAGTGCACAGCCAGGGTTGGGGACCACTGGCCTAGAGTCAAGGGCCACAGCATGGCTGCCTTCCAGAGCCCAGTGGGAACTGCAGATACATGAAGGATAGAAGGACTATTAGGAAGAGGAGAGCAAGACCCAACCAAGGGCATTCATATTTTTAAAAAATCAACGTAGGCTGGGTGTGGTGGCTCAAGCCTGTAATCCCAGCACTTTGGGAGGCTGAGGTGGGTGGATCACGAGGTCAGGAGATCGAGACCATCCTGGCTAACACGGTGAAACCCCGTCTCTACTAAAAACACAAAAAAATTAGCTGGGTGTGGTAGCAGGTGCCTGTAGTCCCAGCTACTCAGGAGGCTGAGGCAGGAGAATGGCATGAACCCAGGAGGCAGAGGTTGCAGTGAGCTGAGATCATGCCACTGCACTCCAGCGTGGGCGACAGAGCAAGACTGTGTCTTAAAAAAAAAAATTAAAAAAAAAAATCAATGTAGTGCTTGGAACCAAGACCCCTAGAGGCCTCCCTTCTGCACACCCGGTGCTCCTCAGAGCTCACACACGTGAACCACCTGCAGGCTTGTAAAGAGCAGGTGTGGAGAAGGGTCTGAGAGATTCTGCATTTCCAACAGGCTTCCTGGCCATGTTGGTGCTGCTGGCACGGAAGACATCTTTTGAGTAGCAAGGCTGTATACTGCCATACTGCCGACGACTGAGCAGGCAGAGATTAAGTCAGGAGTCCGTGGTGAGTTCCCTGCGAAGGAAGGTCAGGAGGCATGCTTGTAGCTGCCTGCCTGGGAGCACGGCCATCTCCTCGGGGTATTCTGAGGGGAACTGGGGCCTGCTTTCAGGAGTGTGGCTGGCCGCTGTCCGGAGGGCTGAGCATCTCCAACACTGAGAAACGCTGAGTGCAGTGCCTTGTCCAGCCTTCCCTCCGCACTCCACCTAAAAGTGGAACTCTAGGATCAGCACAAAGAGCAGAAGCATCTGTTAATGCCTGCTTGGCCCAAATGCACAGTGTCTGTAGATCTGATGCAGAGAACCACCCCCACCTTCAGTCTGAGCAGCCGCACTGGATCCTCAGGGCATAACGTCCCTTAACCCTGGAATTCCCTCCCAACCATTTCCCAGATTTTGGGTTGTCCTTGGATTTTTTTTACTCTCCTACTCTGTTGCAGAGAATCGTAGCAATCCACAACCATCAAGACGCTGTACAATCTTATTCAGGGGTCAGATCACTAGTAGGTAGCAGAATCAAAATTAAAATTCGTGTCCCTTGATTTTTAAAAAAATGTCTGTTGTGCTATGCATTTTGTTTTCAAACTCTTTAGATATTCATTTAGTCGAGTATGTTTTTGCAAATGTAAAAACCAACCACCCAGCAGCACCAAGGCATGGCTGGCTGCCTAGCCTTTGTGCAGATAGTGGTGCCACCCAGCTGGATGGCCCTGCCTCCTCCCACACCCTGCCAGTGGAGTGATTACGGCAGTAGATTTCCTTGTCGATCCTGTTTACTCCAAGCACACTGTGGCATTCCCTCCTTGTCTGCCCTCACATGGCTTCTGTCCCAGGTTAAATGCTGTTCTGTACTTTGCAGCCATTTGAAGCTCTCTACCTTCCTTTCTACTTTAACACCCTCTCCCTGGCCTCAGGTTGGCTCTAGGGGATCCCATCCTCATCTGCATGCCCTGGGTCTAGGTAGGATGAGATTTACCTTTCACATACCATAGCATAATTTTAAAAATTTGTTTTTATACATCACTTTAAATGGGACTTTGATCTTGTGCCTTTAACTGTTGATCAGGCATTTCTTCCATGAAGTTTTTCTTGAATAATCCCATTCCTCTGAACACTTTTTCTGTTACCTTATATACCAAAACACAAACCCTTCCCTCATACTGTCTCCTACGGGGACAGTGTCACAGAGCTGCCTCTCACCCCTGGTTAGTCCCTCCTCTTACAAATCACTGGATAGATTTTGTTAGCCCTGTAGTCTTCAAAAATTCCTGTGTGTGCCCTTTCCAGGAAACTATAGGCTAAAGTCCCTTGTATGTGTCTCCTCTGGGGCTCCCCTGCCAAAGTCCACCAAAGAGGTGGGTCATTCCCACCCAAACACTTGTCTTGGCCACTTGCAGTGAGAAATATCTCTGAGATGACACTCAGCACTCCCCCAAAGGCTGATGGCTGCTGTTTAGTATTCAGTGTGAATCACCTTGTTAAAAAGCCTGTGCGGCTATTGCTAATTAACACAGCTTTATGCTTATCTGTTGCTTTACTCTTTGTAAAGTCTGTGTGTGTGTGTGTGTGTGTGTGTATACATACATATATACACACAACTACATACAGCAGCAGCATATGCACACCCCAGTAATGACTGAAATGATAGATTCAGCCACAGACCCAGAAGAGGCATGGTCTAGAACACTCGGCTGTAAGCCTTGGGCTCCGCATCATGGCACCAACAGAGAGAGAGTGACATAGAGGGATCTTTTGTCTTCCTTCTCACGAATGCCAGTACTTCTGGGAGGGTCTCACCTAAAGCCACTCTCACTAACACTCTAATTAGCAGTTCACACTGTAGCAAGGTTTAGATGGCAGCCAGCCAGCTGTGTTAAGAAATAGGACATGGAATAGATGTCCTAGAACGAGGTGCCTAGAAGGGGAAGGGTAGGGTGCCCTGGTGGAGGAGGGAAGGGGCTTGAGCTAGGATGTGAGGTGTTGAGGCATGGCTTTTAGGACTACCCCTGCTGCCTCCAGGAGGCTAGGCCGGGGGCGGGAGCAGTAGACTTGACTACCTTAAGCTAGAGGTGATGAGGGCAGAGCAGTCTGAAATGTGTCACATCCAGAATGAGCCAAGAAACAGCGCCTTCTTTCATATTTCAAGCAGGCATCTGTCAGACCCATGGTTGGCCAAGCATTAAGCCATCAAGGTAAAAAACTGACTCTGAGCCCATTCAGGTCCCAGTCTAAGCCAGGGAGACAGGCATGTCAGCAGATGATTGCAGTGGGAAATGCCGCTGAAAAGTGTCTTCATACAGCACACTGGGAAGGAAATGATTAGTTTTGCCTGGGAGAAGAATGACATTGTTCAGCAGAGATGACCTGGTTGTTGGGTCTCAAAGCATGAACAGGAGTTTCTTGGGTAGACAGGGAAGAATTAGCAGAGGAAAGAACATCTAGAACATCATGGAGGCTTGGAAACAGCAAGGCATTGCAGGAGAAGTGCAGCGCCTATGGGGACAGTGCCAAGATTATTTACCAGAGAGGGCCCAACCTCACAGGGGGCATCTTGGATGTCATGCTGCAGGCAAGGGGAACTGTGCAAGTTCTCAGCTGACAGCTGTAGAGGAGGGTTGTCCCTATAGCCGCAGTCAGGGGATGGAGCAGCAGGGTGGCCAGGATGGGTGGTGTGTGAGATGCATCCTTGTGTTTGTCCACTCATAAGATGATAAAGACTGAATGAAAGCAGTGACAGGGAACAGAAAGGGAAGGAGTCAGGTGACAAGCAAGGAGACAGGGTTCTCTGAATTTGGTTGCAGCCTGAGATAGGGACCCATGGGATAGGAAGCAGTGGTGAATGACAGGTAGCCCTCCAGGAGCTGGATAGCTAGTGGTATTCAGTACTTCAAGAACTGCAGGAATCAGGGACATGATGCGAGAACCAAGAGACGAGGGCATGTAACAGGAGAGTTCTGGAAGGAGAATGACTGGCAGAGGGAAAGAGGAAATACGAGTGGGATCAGATCATTGATGGAGCACAGTTCTGACGAGGGCCAAGCCTTCCTGAGTAGACGCTGCACAGACACCATCAGATCTGCGTCTTAGACTCCAGCCTGTCCTCAGCACCTCACTCCCACTTCAGCTGCTGTCTTGACTTCCCCACCCATTGTCTCCTCTACGTTTCAAACTTAGCAGGTCCAAGCCTGTGGTGTTGTCTCATTCTGAACTGCCACTAGTGGAGATGGTGTTCCACACTCCCTCAGCTAATGACCCACCCGTCTCTCTGGGCCACTGCAGCCGCCTCCGGGCTCCCAGGCTGACGGCCGCTTCCACTCTTTCTTCCCAGTCAACACCATTACACGGCAGCCAGCAGTCCTTCCAGAATGGACATCAGATGGTATCTTTTCCCTGATTAAGCCCAGTGGCTCCCTACCAACTCTGGAACGGGCTCTGTGGCTTGAGGCCCAACCCTACTGGCCCTTCCTGCATCTGTGCCTCACGCCCTCCAACACCTTCCGACTGCACTCATCTTGCTACTTTACACTGGGCGTAGTCTCCTCCCAGACTTTTCCCAGTCTTGACTTACTTCTCTTGTTCACATCATTCAGACTTCTGCCCAGTGTCAGCCGGGGGTGCGGGAGGGAGAAGCCTTCCCTAGCCAATCATTTGAAACAATACCCCTACCCCTTCACTTTATTTAGCCTGCTGTGGTTTTGTTTTTTTTTCCCCTCCATATCCAGAGTGTTGGCTCTGTGAAGGCAAGGACTTTACCTCCCTTGGTTCCTGCTGTGCTCAGTCTGTTTGCATTCATTATTCACTGGATCCTCAGCACTCCTGAAAGCTAGGTAGACATTTTTCTCCCTGGACCAATGAAGAAGCACATTCAGGGAAGGGGGAGTCATCATCCATGTCACAGTAGATGCTGGAACAAAGAACCCAGATGGCTGGTGGGCATCTCTTCTGAGGGTGCAGGGGCCATGGGTGTGGGCAGAGGCATGCCTGGCCCTGGTGGAAAGTGCTGGGGGTATGTATGCCCAGCGGCAGCTGCTATTGTCTCTTGGGTGGAAACGAAGTCATCTGACGATGGGAATCAGAGGTAATGGGTAGAGTTGAGTTAGCTAAGAAGGGGAATGAGCAAAGACGCCAGCCTAGGGTCTCAGGAATTACAAGTTGCATGGAAGGTTTACTTGACTTTGCATTGACTCTAGTCAAGGCAGATCTCTGAATCTCTTCAGGGTCTGTGCACACTTGTTTTGGGTAAGTGAAGAGCAAGTCAGGAAAGAGGGGTCTCCCTCTCCAGATGACAGCACAGTAGGGCATAGCCGACTAGCCTCGTAAGTTTGCCAAGTACCAGATGTGCAGCCACTTAACAAAATTAAAATTCTCATTCATTCATTCATTGGATGGGTAGCTGACTGCATGTCCTGAGCTTTTAATTTTTTATATTGATTATTTGGACCTTTTTAAAAAGACTTGTGTTCATTTCTCACTTATTTGTGGTTTTTACTATTTTCACATCAGAAACTCTTTCTCCGAATCCTGAATATGTTTATTTTCTTCAGTTCCCTTAAAATGTAGCGTTCCTGTGAATTTTGAGGAGCTTTGGATAATTAGGCTGTTAAGTTCCAAATCTCACCAGATGACCAGCGTTTGGCCATGTTGACAGCATCTTGGCATAGGGCTCTCCTGTCTTCAATCTGTTCCTCTCAGATTTCTGGGATTTACTTGCATTGTCAATGCTTGGCCCTTTTCCCACCTGCACTAATTTTGCTGGGAATCTCTCCCCTGCTTTGGGCAGCAGGATCCTAGGCTGCACATTTTTCTACATGGAACCATGTGCTGGCATCTGCATGGCCTTTGGTTTGTTATTTTTCTTCCCAAGGGACAGCTCGGTAGAATAGAAGGCTTGACACTGTGGAAAGCCACCAGGCCTGTCCTCGGATCCTGTTGTTTTGCTTGAAGTTTTGACACCCAGAGTAGGACCCTTTGCCTTGCTGAACCTCGGTTTCTTCATCTGTCAAAGGGGTGGTATTTCTTACCGTGAAATACTGCTTTTAGCTTGCCAGGAACTGACCTGTTGGAAAGTCTCTGCTTCAGTGCCTGGCCTGAGGAGGGCTGTCGAACCTTGTGAGTGGACATATCACTGTTTGATTGAAGTTTTGAATACATTGCTATCGGGAGCAGAGCACAGTCCATGACTGTTGGCTCCTGCATTCTCCCAAAGCATTTGGAGAAATGTTCTCACTTTGTGGGAAAGTTTCCAGGTTCCTGATTCTCACTCCCTCCCACCCATCTTGGCCCCACCCTCAGCCTCCTCTGTGCTTTGGTCGGATTCTGTGCTACCCTCAGCTGGCTTCCACCCCAGCCTATCAGCTCCCCTAGAGCAGGGCCTCCCGGCACAGAGTGGGAATAGTGGGAATCAGCAAACTTTCTTGATTGACTCTATAAATGACTAGGTCCTGATCATCTTTTCGGATATTCTCAAGTGCGATCATCTTCTCGGATTTCCTGTAGTGGTTCTGACCCCTATGCCATTTACTCAACTTTATATTGAGGGCCTGCTGTCTGCCAGGCACTGTTATAGGCTCTGGGGATAGGTTAGTGAACAAAACAAGCTAAAGTCCCTATCTGTGTGGAGTTTACATCCCCAAGGAGACTTCACTCTTCTGATACTCTCAGATCTATCTTCCAAATATATATTATACTTGGTTGGTTTTTATGCATTTGAGTAGGAGAGATTTAGTTATTAAAACATGTATTGAATATTTACTTTGTGCCAGGCACTGTTCTAAGCATTTTATACGCATTTTCATTCGATTCCCACAAAACTGCAGAAGGGAAGTTCTGTCATTGTTGTCATTTTACAGATAAGAAGCTGAAGAAACAGACCCAGAGGTCTTGACCCTTGCCTGTGGTTACACACCCGGAAGAGGTGGGTCCTGACCCTGCACAGGCAGTCTGACCACGGCGTGCACACATTGCTGCTGCCCTGTGCTGCCGCTCTGTTCTTGGACTGCTCCTGAGACTTTGGTTCTTTCTTTGCTATTAGACGTAAATCCTCAAGTATTATGACCCTTTTAGGCTCCTTCTCTCCTATGGCGCCCAGCATAGCCTGTGCACACCGTAGGCTGTGAATGACTGCTCTTAACTCGGGAGGTGGGTGAGGGGTGTCTTTCGGGGCTCCAGTCAAAAAGGTGCTCTCCCCAACCTCCACAGATTAGACTCTGTTGTCTTCACATCTGTGATTACACACACCTTAATGCACTGGTCCCATGCTGCTCTATAGTTATGGGGGTTCCCCTCAGACCTCTGGGCCCCATGCCCTCCTTCCTCCCGCCCCGTACCTGGATTCTGGCTTTGGGGCAGGGGCTGCCGGGTGATCTCTTCTGCTCAGACATATTTTGTCATCTTCTCCTCCCTGGCCTCCTCACCATGCTTCCCTCACCCTCACCCTTGCTTTTGATCTCACAGATCCAGACCCTTGGAGAAATCAGACAGTATGAAATATGAAAACTGCTTGGGAAGTAATTGAAGAAACACTGTGACTTTGGAAACCCATGGAGATAACACTCACACCTTCTTACTCACGTTATTTAATTTTTAATGGCAGATTTAATTAATGGAGGCCAGGCCTCCTGCTTTCAGATGTGCATGTGGGGCAGCTGGAGGAGGAGGAGGGGCAGCTGTTTACAGGGCAGAGGAAAAGACTGCAAATTTGGGAAACGAAAGAGTCCGACGGGAAAGAAAATCACCCAGAAATAATAGTCCCTGGTCACTGGGTGCTAGTTAATGTGTGAGAATTCGGTAGAGTGCACTTCAGAGAAGTTTCCCAGTGTCTCTCAGTGGGCAGCAGGGCTCCTTTACAGGCACAGTCATGCTGCCTTCCCAGGCACAGTGCTGCAGGGTTCCAGGAGCTCTCTAGAACTGATGGCCTAGGCAGGGAGAACTGGACGCCATCGTCCACACAGCTGCCAGAATGTTCTTTTAAAAACACAAATCAGCTGGGCACAGTAGGTCACACCTATAATCCCAGCACTTTGGGAGGCCAAGGCAGGCAGATCACTTGAGCCCAGGAGTTTGAGACCAGCCTGGCCAACATGGTGAAACCCCCTCTCTATAAAAAATACAAAAATTAGCTGGGCAGGATGGTGCATGCCTGTGGTCCCAGCTACTGGGGTGGCTCTGAGGTGGAGAGAGAGCTTGAGCCCAGAGGTCGAGGTTACAGTGGGCTATGATCAACCACGGCACTCCAGCCAGGAGTGAGGCCCTGCCTCAGGGAAAAAAAAAAAAAATCTTCCCTGCCCCTCCATCACTGAAAAAGGAAAGCCTTCTTCACCCTCATTGCCCATGAGGTGCAATCCAAGCTTTTGAGCCTGCAGCTGGTGTCCTCCACGTCCCCTTCTGGCCATTGCCCTGTGCCTCTGCAGCAGCAGTGGCGTCTCTTGCCCCAAACACAGCCCTGTGGCAGCCCCAGGCTCCTCACACTACTGCCTGTGTTCAGGAGACCTCCCTCTCATTTGGCTCATTTCTGCCCATCCTTTAAAATTCATTAAAATGGATATACCCTTTGACCCAAGAATTTGACTTCTACAGTGTTCGCTACGGATATACTTAGGCACCAAGTTCTAGTTGCCAAGATGTTCCTCTTAGCTTTGTTTATAATAGTAGAAGACTAGAAACGACCTCTGTACAAGGATGGGTAGCTGCTTGACTGATACTCAAGGGATGATACTACAAAGTATTCATTCCTACTACTAAGTGCTGGTCAGCCAGAGTGGGTGAGGTCTCTGAGGATCAGTGGAAAGATGAGGTGTGGCACATCGTGTCTGCTGCAGTCCAGTGAGTGTCAGGAACAAGTGGGGCACATGTGTGCTCACACACACCGAGGGCTGAGTCCAGATTGGCCAAGAGGCTCACTGTTCACTGCATACCCTCCATGCTTTCCACTTTTGTTTTTTAAAACCATGTGTAAGTACTTTTCAAAAACATTCTTTAGTGTAAATAAAAAAGATTAAGCCTCAGTTAGGTATTGGCTCCCAGGAAGTCAGTCTGACCCATGGTTTCTGCCAGGCTGTCCTTTCAGGTGCCCCACAGCACCTGGGATGACTGGCTGAGTGCCCCATTGTAATTATGATGCCATCATCTCAGAGCTCCACGAGGCCAGGGAGCAAGCCACACTTGTCTCAGAACTCTCTGGCACTTGGCGTGTTCTCAGTATGCACGTTGGTAGTGTCCAGTCCTTCTGGATGCCCTGACCTGGTGATTGGTTGAGGAGTCCACAGAGTGCCCTGCCTCCCCAGAAGAGGGAGTCTGGGTCCATTCCAGCAGCCTTGGAAAGGCCTGATGGATGAGCAGCTTTGTGAACACAGGAAGCCGGCTCGGTACTCCCAAGTTGTGAACCGGAGACCTTCGAGTGCCAAGGGAGCTGCGGTTGTAAGGACATCCGTCCCTGTAGGTCTGCTCAGGCAGATTAGATGAGGAGGGTAGGCAGGTCAGGACAGGACAGGATGGGGAATTTCTCTGAGTCATTCTGAGGAACAATAGAGGAAGCTGCAGCAGGGTAATCACCGCCACTTCTTGGCCTGTGGGTACTTCCTGTGACAAATCAAGTTGACCACATGTTCAAACTGAGCTTGCAGTCAAACCCAAGCGCTATCCAAATTCACCAGAGCCAGGCTATTTCTGGCAGTATGGCATCTTGAGCATAGTCTCTGAGTGTCTCCTGAAGCCCACAGCGGGCCGAGCCCATCTGGGCCAAGGATTCGCTCTCTGAGAAGGTCGGCAACAGGTGCCTGGGCCTGCAGGACGGTGACCTGACACTCAGGAGTCCTGTGGGCACAGCCATAGGAAGAGGGGTTTGACTCAAAGAGAAGGCCTGAGCCATGAGGTTGTTTTGTGGGAAAGGAAGTAGGCCAGGATGAATTGTGGGGGGCGGGGCTTAGGATGAGGCATATTTTAGCTCTGGAAAATTCAGTGGCTGTGGTGGGCTGAGGTGGGTGCTGTGTGCCAAACTGTCTCTCCGCTAACTGCAGGCTGGGTAATACCCTGTGTTGCTGTTAAGAGAAGTGACTTACCCAAAGAACACCACCAGCATATGCCAAAGCACAAATCAAAATGTGGGTCTGTGGTCCATGCCGTCTCCTGATGAGGTCTCATGAAGGGGGACTTCAGACAGAGCTAAGCGATCCCCACCCAGGCTGTGGTGGAAGGGCATTTGCATGGAGTGGGAGGGAGGCCCGAAGTTGTTATGTCTCTGTCCCTATCGCCTCACCCAGGACAGGCAGTGCTGGTGAATACTAGACTGGTCAAGGCAAAGACACAATCTCTCGTTTGAATGTGAGGGCTCTAGAGAGAACACTGGAGCCCCCTTGCTGGGCATTTTGGCAGCAGCTGGCTGTGGTGGGAGGAGAACCTGTATTGACTTTGTGCCTGCTGTGTGCCGGGAGGGTTGGCATTTCCCAGCTGGCATTCCTGGTAGCCATAGAAGGAGGCATCCATTATCTCCTTGGCTCAGAAGTGAGGAGCAACAAGGTGACTTGCCTAAGCTCACCAAGCAGTGGAGGGTTAAAGGCCCAGAAGTGGCCCCCAGGCCTCCCTGACTCCCCCAGCCCAGCCCAGGTCAGAATGCCAGCACCTGGTGTTTCTTCCTCATCCCGTGAGCCAAGTGCTCTTCCCCAGGGGCTCACCTTCCACATTTTCCTCCCAGTCAACATTTCTCTGAGGCCACAATGCAGCAGGGGAGTCCTTGGGGTAAGACTAAAGGGGGGCCTGGTTTCCATCTGGACCTGCCTTCCATGCCCTATGGCCTTAGAGGTGGGGGTCCATCCCTGCCTCAGTTACCTTCCCTGCAGAAGGCTGAGGGAGTCCATGGTGCACAGGAAGTGCTTTCCTTGAGTGACTCTGCCCCTGCGCACCTCTCACTTCCTGTCTGCCCAGCTTCAGCCAGGCTAGCTGTGTGCCTAGTGGGCAGAGAGAGCCTAGCTGAAGCCCTACAAATGTGCAAGGCAATGCAGCTCTAAAGTTCCTTCACTGCCACACAAGTGTGTTTCAGGGACTGACTAATCTGTGCCTGCAGTAGGTACCTGAGGCCTGAAGCTCCCATTTGCTCATATGTAGAACAGGGATAATCATGCTGCCCGTATGAGCTTTTTTTTTTTTTTTTTTTGGAGTTTCACTCTTGTTGCCCAGGCTGAAGTGCAGTGGCAGTCTCGGCTCACTGTAACCTCCACCTCTCAGGTTCAAGCGATTCTCATGCCTCAACCTCCCAAGTAGCTGGGATTACAGGCGCCTGCCACCACACCCAGCTAATTTTTTATTTTTAGTAGAGATGAGGTTTTGCCATGTTGTCCAGGCTGGTCTTGAACTCCTGACCTCAGGTGATCCACCCACTTCAGCCTCCCAAAGTGCCCATGTGAGACTTTGAGGAGTAGATGTGGTTGTGTCTGCAAAAGATCTGACCTCAAGCCAACTCCACGTGACATCTGCTGCGCCTTCCTCACCCGCACTGGGGAGGTCTGACCACGGGCCCTGCCCCACCTCAGGTTGTTTCATTTCTGAAACTGCTTCCTCATGAGTCAGCCCAAGGCTGGCCTTCTCCCTGCTGCCTACACGTCCATGTGTGGGCTTCACCACACTCCCACCTGGAGCACGGCAGGAGGCTGCTAGCATATGTGTTAATGTCCGTCTCCCCTCAGAAGGTGCTGGAGCTTCACAAAGAAAGGAAGATGTGGGCCTGGACCTTTGTGGCCTGGAGCAGCTCACCTCTGAGGCACAGCAAAGTTCCATAACCTACCCACAGTCACATGGTGGTGGCACCAGGACTTAGACCCAGCTGTGTTTTGCCCCCAGGCCTGGGCCTTCCCTCCACAAACCTGGGTCTGTAGGTGCACACGTACTGGGTGATCTCAGGACAAATTAAGTGTGTGCCTGTGGATGCTCCCCTCAACAATCTAGACAGATGGTTGCTGTTCCAATGAGTAGGGTGGTCAGGGTAGGCAGCAGAGTGTGTCCCAGACTGGGAATCCAGACACCTGGGTTGTAGTCCTGACACTGCCCCATTGCTCTGTGACTTTGGACAAGTCATTTCACCCCTCTGGGAAGGAAAGTCTACCTGTAAAATAGGGGTTGGACCAGATCAAGACTGAGCAATTTTTTTCTTTAAAGATAGTAAGTATTTTAAGCTTTGTAGGCCATGTAGTCTCTATCATAGCTGTAGCACTGAAGCAGCCACAGACAATACGTGAACAAATGAGCGTGGCTGTGTGCCCGTAAAACCTTATTCACAAAAAAAGGTGGCAGGCCGGATTTTGCTTGTAAATCGTGGTTTGCTAACCCCTGAGCTACAGGATCTCATAACGCACTTGCAGCCATTGCTACTCTAGGATTCTGTAGCAGCAGCCATGTGTGGTGGAGCTGGAACCCAAGCTGTGGATTAATCACCAGTCGGCTTTGATGCCGGTCAAGAAATTAGCATCTGTCAATTTCTAATGTGGTTGCATCCTATGAGGGAGCAGAGGGAAATTTCAGTCTTTGGTAACCAGTTCTGTTTTTCTCCTTGTAGAATGCTGAGATGTATAAACTGTCTTCACAGCAATTCCATGAGGCAGCTTCGAAGATGGAGAGCACAATAAAGTAAGAATATGTTTATTATTCTTTGTAAACTTGGCCCACATTTGTAAAAATTCCCACATGTGGCTCGAAACCTGCCACCACCTGCCTAATTTCAAGTTTCCCTAATAATACACACGACCATCTGTTCCTCAGCTCTCTCACCTGGATCTGAGGTAGCCATTGGTTATCTGTAATTGGCCAAATTAGCACTCAGTTCTTATCTAGCTCCTTGGCAAATTGGATTGGGGCTGGGTAGACTTGCAGAGTTATTTTCAGGGCCCAGAGTCTGGTGAGCAGGGGCTCCTTTCCTTGTGTGGCTAGCTGAGGAACTGGCCGTCAGGCCCCAGAAGGAGTTGGGGCAGGAATTCTGCTGGCTTCTCTCCCCTCTGACTGTGGAGGGGTTTTCAGGGGAAGGTGTCCCCTCTCAGTGCTTCCTGTGCCTGGTACATGCAGTGCACCCTGTGCACACTCCTGCTCGGGGTGGCCCACACTTCATGCCCAGAGGAACTGAGGCCCAGAGAGCTGCTGGCTTGCTCAGATCACACAGTCCTAAGTGCCAGCATTCTGTCCCCTGTCTGTGGTGCTCCTGTACTGTCCATTGAGGACTCAGGAGCAGGGAGGTGCTCACCGTGTGCCCAGTACCAATGTGGCTCTACTCAGTCAATAGTACAGTTCCCTGGAAGGTCAGAAAGTGATCCTTGCTGGAAGGAATTGGGTCTTATGGGTTCTTTGTGTGAAGTTGGTCTCTATGGACCTGAGAGACCTTCATAAATTAGCCAAGGGGCTACCACGAACTCCATCCACTCCCTGGGAAGGCCGCTCCCTCCCAAGAGTGAATTGGGGCAATTCACCTGGCAGCCCTCAGGGCACAGAATTGTGAGCAGTGGGTCTGGCCTCATGAGAAAGAAGTGTCAGACACAGGTTTGCATAATACTTGTAAAAACAGCTGTGCAGAGAACTGTGAGGAGCTAGAAGGACAGCGGGGACAGACGAACAGTCAGTATAGATCCAAAGGCACAGAATAGGACAGGCAACAATGTAGGCTGGTTTGGGGATCTTTTTTTGAGACAGGGTCTCACTGTGTGGGCCAGGCTGGAGTGTAGTGGCGCAAATCATGGTGCAATGCAGCCTTGACCTCCTGGGCTCAGGTGATCCTCCTACCTCAGCCTCCCGAGTAGCTGAGACCACAGGTGTGTGCCACGCCCAGCTAATTTTTGTATTTTTTGTAGAGATGGGGTTTCACCGTGTTGCCCAGGCTTAGCGTATGGGTTTTCTTCTTGAACACTAAACACCTAAAGCTCATGGGGATACTATATATTGTGGCAGAGCCATTTAAGAATGAGTTTGGGGAAGCGAAAATAATTATCTTGAAATTTTGCTAGATGTAGATGTGGTGGCTCACACCTGTAATCCCAGCACTTTGGGAGGCCGAGGTGGATAGATCACCTGAGGTCAAGAGTTCGAGAACAGCCTGGCCAACATGGTGAAACCCCATCTCTCCTAAAAATACAAAAATTAGCCGGATGTTGTGGCACATGCCTGTAATCCCAGCTGCTTGGGAGGCTGAGGTGGAAGAATCACTTGAACCTGGGAGGTGGAGGTTGCGTGAGCTGAGATTGTGCCACTACATTCCAGCCTGGTCAACAGAGCGAGACACCATCTCAAAAAAAAAAAAAAAAAAAAAAAAAAGAAGACCAATTATCCTGAAATTTCAAGTCCTGTAGCAATACTAGGAGCCTGGGAGGAAGAGAATCTTCCGATTGGCAGACAGAGACAAGGACAGGTGTTGAGATAGAAGCACAGCCCTGCTGATGCTGGGACCACACAGAGCCTGAGTGAGTGAGCACCAAGGCTGCCTGCATCCAGGAGTTGGAGGGTGCTGCACTGCCCTGCAGGGTGTGAGCCACCCCACACACAGACAGCCTGCCCCCACTGATGGCTCGACCTGTTTCTGAAGGGTTCCCCCTGGTACGTCCTGTTCATCTGGGGCTGAGAAATACCTGGAACCACAGAACATTGAGAAGGAGAGCTGTGGTGGCAGCCACATCAAAGAGGCTGATGAGTGACAGCTACAGCATGGATGTGATCCCTGGAGGTGGGCCAGGCCACAGCTGCTGCCCCTTCTCTTACCCAGGCAGCTTCTTTCAGGGCCAACAGCCCCTCCCTTTTTACCTGGAGCCAGGACCCACCTACCAAGGAGAAGATGCACTGGGGGAGAAGCTAGGCAGCTTTCTGTTGATAACCATAATGCTTGTCACCTGCCAAGTGGCCCACCATCATTGGGCAGCCCCTTTGTGAATTTGGCTTTATTGTCATAGCCTTTCTCATCCTCATATCCCCCGAAGGCAAGGTAGGATGGATGTGAATGTATTTTTAATCTGAGTGAAGCATAAGGGTTTTTTGTGTGTTTGTTTACAGCATCCCTTGATAATAATTACCACTATTTACAAGCAGTAAGTACTCTGCAAGGCATTTCAACTCCATTCTATATTTACTCTTGTTAGTTTCACATACAAGTGAAGAGTCTGGAGAGGTCAAATAACTCCTTTTGTCCATGGTCACAGCTAGTTCTGTGGCAGGGCTGGAGTTGCTCTTCCTTTGTTTGTCTTTGCATCGTTGCTGTCCCTTGCAGGCCCTACCTGGACGTAAGATGGCAGCAGGGTGGAAGTCTCAGAGCCTGCCTGGGTTTTGGACTCTGACCAGGGCTCAGACCTCAGCCCCGCCCCTTAGCAAGTCACTTCACTTCTACAGGCCCCCATTTCCTCACCTACAAAACAAACAGGACACACTCTTAAATCTTTAAGTGATAATTAAGCAAGATTCCACATAGAAAGTTGACCTAGGATGTCAACAACTGTTGTTGATATTAGTGTGACTGTTTGCTATGGACTAAATGTTTTGTCTATCCAGAACTCAAAGGTTGAAACCTCACTCCCAATGTGATGATATTAGGAGGTGGGGCCTCTGCAAGGTGCTTAGATCAGGAGAGTGGAGGCTTCGTGAGTGGGATTCGTGCCCTTATAAAAGGGACTCCAGAAAGCTCCCTTTCCTTTTCTACCATGCTGAGGTCACAGAGAGAAGACACCATCTATGAACCAGAAAGTGGGCCCTCACCAGACATCAGATCTGCCAGTGCCTTGATCTTAGACCTCTCAGCTTCCAGAACTGTGAGGAATAAACGTCTACTGTTTATAAGCTGCCTAGTCTCTATAGTACTCTATTATAACAGCCTGAATGGGCTAAGATACTGTTAATAATGGCGGTCATTTTGGTCACTATTTTATAGCACCTAGCTTGGTATACAGTAGAACGGATTTGATATATAAATTGAGTTTATAAAAACACTTTTCCTTTTCCCAAATATATAAACAGGAAGCAGTATACAGTTAGGAATTATTTAACTTAAACACCAAGAGAAATCTTTGAGATATTTCTTGGATTAACAAATATTGTAAATTACATCATAAATGTCATAGAAATAAATGCCAACTGCTGATAGCAGTAATATTGAGGAGGTTTCTTCCAAGACCATGGAGTATCTTTTAACAACTCTGAGTAAACTGTTTGCTTAGATGGTAAACTAGAGGTCCATGTATTCATTCATTCATTTAATACACATGTATAAAGTGCCTGCTGTTTGCCAGACACCATGCTAGGCCCTGGGGACACAGTGATGAACAGGACAGCTGCAGTCCCTGCCAGCAAGGAGCTTATAACATTTGGAGAATGACAAACAATGTTTTAAAATTAATTGCACAACAAGCAGTTACCCAATTAACTGATTATAGCAATGAGTGCCATGAAAAAAAGAGTCTAAATTAGAAAGAACATGTCACATGGTGGGAAAAAGCATTTTAAACAGAAGGATTAGTATGTGCAAAGGCCCTGAGACAAGAAGCAATTTAACTTATTGAAGGAATTGAAAAAAGGCCAGTATGTCTGGAGAGTAATGAATGAGAAGAGAGAAAAAGAGGAAGCTCCAAGAAGTGAGCATGAGCCAGACCATGCAGAACTTTGTAACCATAGTAGGAATTTTAACTTGATCCTAAGGGCAGTGAAATTACCTTTTTCAAAGCTTTATTTATCTTCTAATGTATGCGTTTAAGGCTACAAATTTCTCTATAAATACAGCTTTAGCTACAAGTTTTGATATATTATATTTTTAGTATGAATCAGTTAAAATTTTTCCAGTTTTCCTTCTGATTTCTTTTTTACTCATAGGTTATTTCAAAGTATATTGTTTAATTTCCAAACATTTAGGGGTTTTCTAGTTACCTTTTTTATAATTGGTTTCTTTTTAATTCTTCTGTGATTAGAGAACATACTCTAAATTCTTTGAAAATTTTTGAAACTTGATTTATGGTCCAGTATATGATGTGCTTTGGTAAACTGTCCATGTGCATTTAAAAAGAACGTGTATTCTGTCAGTAGATGTAGTGTTCTGTATTGTCAATTAGGTTAAGTTGGTTAGTCATGTTCAAATTTTCTGTATTTTTAATGACTTACAGATTTATTGTTTTTTTTCTGACACGTTCCTTCTGAGTAAATTTTTTTTTTACTATTTCTTTTCTCTTTCTTTCTTTTCTTTCATTCTTTTGTTTTTTTTTTTTTTTTTTTTTTTTTTTTGGACAAGGTCTCACTCTGTCACCCAGGCTGTAGTACAGTAGCATGATCACAGCTTACTGCAGCCTCAACCTCCTGGGCTCAAGAGATTCTCCCACCTCAGCCTGTTGAGTAGCTAGGACCACAGGTGTGCACCACCAGACTTGGCTAACTTTTTAAATTTTTAGTAGAGAAAGGGTTTCACTATGTTGTCCAGGCTGGTCTTGAACTCCTGGCTTATGCGATCTTCCTGCCTCAGATTCCGAAAGTGCTGGGATTATAGGCAGGAGCCACTGCTTGTGGCTGGCCTTCATTATTATTATTTTTTTTTTAGTGTATCTTTTCTGATAAAAGTTCTATTTTTAATTATATGTAAATACCTTTTTCACCTTCATTTTGAAAAATATAGCAGTCATTTTTTTCAGCTCTTTGAAGATATCTTTACATTCTCCTTTGTTGTTGATTTTGTTGTCATTCCTTTACTTCTTTTTTCTCTGTTTTTAACATTTTCTGTCTTTGCTTTTACTAAGCTGTACCTAGTTATAGATTTTATTTTATTCTTTTTGGGATTCAGGTCTTGAAGTTTGACATCTTTTTCTCAGTTTTGGAAATCTCAGTTTTGGAAATCTCTTACCATTATCTCTTCAAATAACACTCTCCCCTATATTATCTTTCCTCTTTCCTGAGGTTATATATATTACTGTCTCATATGTCTCTTGTTCTTTTGCTTGTTTGTTTTTCCTCATTTAAAAAAAAAATTCCATGCTGTAGTTAGAGTTCTCCTTATTGGTCTTTTAGTTCATGGATCCTCTTTATTGTGTCGTGTGCTTTAAATCTATTGCATTCAGAATTTCAGTTACTAAATGTTTTTCTTTCTAAAAGTTCCATTTGCTTTGCTTTTTTTTTTTTTTTTTTTTAAGATTCCCAGTCTCTGGTGAAATTCTACCTTTTGCTCTCTATTTTCTTGAACATATTAGTTACAGTTATTTTAAAATCATCGGAGGGTCTATTTCTGTTGCCCTTTTTTTTTTTTCTTGTGGTCCTATTTATTTGTATGTCTGTTAATTCTTGATTGAGTGCCAGAAATTGTCTGGAAAGATGACAGAGGTCCTCTGTGATACGACCTTCCCCAGAGATGCCTAGGGATGTGGGTTTCAAGGGTCCCTCTTTCTTGGTGAGCTCTAAACCACTATTTTTGTTTTCTTGGCTCTGCGAGACTTCTGAAAACTCCACTCTTTCAGTGACCTCTTTTAGCTAGCTTCTTAGCTTCTTGCCTGAGTAGCTCAAGAATTTGACAAATGTTTTAAAAGAAGAAAACCACTGAGTATTGTCTCACTGTTTTGTAGCTCCTTTCTCTCTGGAATCCTGGTTCTGTAAGTCCTAGCTGCCTGGGAAGCCTCCACAGGAGCATTACCTCCCTATCATCCTGTGAGACGGCCGAGAGCCTCCACAGCTTTTCTTGCCTTTCAGCTGAAGCTATTTGCCTGACATTCAGCCTGTCTTCCTGATCCAAGAATTGGCAGAAACTTTGAGGGGGAAAGTGGCTCTAATAACAAACACTCACCTCTCCACAGTTCCCTTCAAACTTCATAATCTTGGACCTCAAGTCTTAGTTGCATTGGTCCTTAGATGCCTTCACACAGATTTTTTGTATTCGAACTTAATTTCTTTTTCCCTCAGGGGAGAGCATAGGCCTTTCACAAGCTGCTCCATTGTAGTTGGAACCAGAGGTCCTAACTGAGTTTTTGAGGAATGACTAGAGTTTGCCAAGCAGTAAAGGGCCACCCCAGGTAAAGGAAACTAAAATCCTAAAGCCAGACCCTGTTCGTTTTAGCAGCGTGAGGCATCGAAGACACGGGCGACTCTCTCAACTTGTCTTGGGACACCAACCTGTGCTGAGGCCTGGATCAAGCCCAGCATATGTCAAGATCTCAGAAGACTCCTGCCTCAGGGCCAACAGGGAGCTCTCCACCGAAGAGGAGTGTTGATGGCAAGGCTGACAGTCACAGACTAGGGCCTCTTGTTTTGGAAGAATCCTATTGTTAAGACAGAAGTGAATATTCAAAGTGTGTATGTACACCCCCGCCCACCCACCTCACAGCAGCACAGAAGGCAGAATTGTTCAGATTTTCTGAAGGAAGAGATTAAGACCCCAGGGAACCTCCTGCATTTATTGTGTCACATCTATTTTTTATGACAACCTTCAGTCCGCTTCCCGTGGGATTCATTCAGAATCTGTCTTGGCTTCTTCTTGTCAGGAAACTTGTACAGTCCTCCCTGGCCCCACAGAGAGCCAGCCCTCAAAGAGGTTAGAACAATTGAGTTGAAGGAAGAAGGTTATTAACTATTTCCTGAAACTGAGCCATTGTGCTCCAAGGACTTTGATCCAGAGAGGCCTGATTAATGTGGATGTGGCAGTCTTGGGACTTGCTAGAGCAGAGCTGCTGTTGTGTGCTTTCACCTGCACTTGGAAGACAGGACTTAGTAAACTCTGGGAGAGGCTTTGGGGCTTTAGGACCCACCTGAGAGAATGAATTGTTTCTAGGCACCTGAGCTTCCCCAGTTTGCATTTATTTAGTGAGCTAATGATAGATAACCTATTAAAACAGTGGTCATTTATTTAAACCCCAAAGAAAATGGCATTCTAAACATTCTTTAATCCAGATAACATTCGTCTTAGCCTGAATTTAAAAGGTGTTACTATGTCTCACTTCCCTATGTAGAGAACCTTAGATGACCTTTTAAAGGAAATGTTTTCTATGCAGAAATTTACTGACATGTGTGGCTTAATCTGATGGACCTGGCTGTTTGAAAAGTTAAATCAAACCTGTTTAATACATTCATTCAACAAATCAAAATTTAGTTAATTTCTTATTTGAAAAACTTTTACTGAACATCATCACGTGCCAGCAACTGTGCTTGGCACGTGTACTGTACCGTTTCCAATCTTCACAAGAAGCTCAGGTGGCAGATGCCATTATTATTACCATTCTGCGGATGTGGAAATGAAGGTAAATTCATTGACCTCTCAGACTCAGTTTCCTGGTCTGTAAAACATGGACAATGGTGGTGCCTACTTCTGTCAGCTTCTTATGAAGACCAGATAAATATGATAATCCAGATTTGCTTACAGACACACCCCAGGGAGAGGCAGGTGGGATTTGAACCCAGGTGTGGATGAGTCTCACCTTGCTCTTTTCTGCTGTACTGAGATATGTATCTCTAGAATGTACAGGATGGGGGCATTCAGCTGCTTGCTGCTTACCTGACTGCCTGGCTGTCCCAGTGCTGGCTGTACCCTTCCCTGAATTTCAGCCCACCACATTGTGTGTGTGTGTGTGTGTGTGTGTGTGTGTGTGTGTGTGTGTGTGTTTACGCGTGCTTGTTTCCTAAGCTGTGGCAACTTATGCAGGCATTTACTCCCATGCCAGTGCTTACAGAGTTCTGCCACCTTTGTAACAAGGAAAACAAAGATGCATGGAGAGAGAGTTGACCAACAGAGGTTAGTGTTTGTGTAGCATATGGGAATGGAAAGTCAAAACCAAAGACACCTGGTGACAGTTTTCTCTCAAGACCACACCTCAGCTGGTTCTGTGGGTGGTGGTGAACCACCATCACTGGTGGCATTGTGGGTGTGATAAAGAGACTGCTTTTGTCTTGTGCCCAGGGCAGATGTCACACATGGACCCCAGCGGTCTACTGAACCTGGATGGGGACTTGAGATCCTTCTTGCCGCTGCACTCTAGCAGCTGGTCTCAGCCATGTGGGGTTGGCATCCAGAGTGAAACCCATTTGACATCCCAGGGCCAGATGAGTTCTAAAGACAGGGTTTTCAATTCTGAATCTCTGTTCTTGGTCCCTGATTTCAGAACACAGAATCTGTTAAGCTGTTTGTCATTATATATCCTACTTTCTGTCTAAAATGACCTCCCTCTTTTTTACTTACAGATCACTCTGTTTAAAATTTAACTTAAGCATCTTTTCTGCTTACTGTTTGTCTTGCCCAGAAGTCAATCTAATGTCTTATTTATCTCTGTATCCCCACCATCCAAGCCAGGACTTAGCCTTGATAGATGCTCACCAAGTCAGTGTCAGATGGGTGGATGAACTGACACCCATTGTGGAATTTAAAAATAAGTGGTTGGCTGTTTAAGCACCTACTCATGCAGCAGGGCTCTGTCTGGATCAAGGCCCTGAATAGGGACAGGGCCTCACCTCATTTGAGACACGGCTTTGACGAGGCAGGAGCCTCACACAGGGCAGAGACTTTGCGGTGACAGAGAGTGCAGATCTTAGCAGTGCTACTTGACGTGTGACCTGGGTCAGATGACATAAATGCTGAGACAGACTTCCCTTACTTCTGAAGGTTGTTTTGAGGGCATCTTGAGGTAATTTGTTAAGTCTTCAGGAAAGTGTCAGGCACATAGTAAGCACTCGATAAATGGTAGGTGTTGTTACACAGAAACTCACATTTTATTAAGAGATTGGAATATAATAGCCAAAAGAGTGCACATTCCTAGGTGTGTAGAGGATATCAGTGACTGAACCTGGAGCCAAGAAGGAAAGGGACACCTAGGACCCAGCAGCTCTCCTTTTGGGAATGTACCCCAGAGAAATGCTCAGCTGTGTGCACCAACAGCCATGGGCACAAAGGGCACTGTGACCCTGATTCTGAGTGTGGAAATCAGAAGCAGCCTCATACCTAGTGGCAGGTGATGCCTAACACAATTCCCCCAACCCTGGAGCTCCAGGCGACAGCTACAGCGTGCACTGTGCACGCTGGCCCGCAAAGGTGCCAGAGACCTCTGGTTGGGAAAAAAGCGAGTTGTAGTTTACAATGCATGTTGACACACATATGGTAGCACCATCTCTGTTCTGTAGACATATTTATGTGATACAGAGAAAAAGTCTGAAAAAGGTATGTTCCTGACGGAAGATAATAGTTATCTCTGGTTAGTTCACAGAAGTTCAGGATTATAAAAAGGGTCAATAGGAACTGTAGCTTTATTTGAAATGTTTATTTAAATATATATATATACACACACTCTCTCTCTTTCACGTATAGCTTGTATAGTTAAAAATTAATAAGACTACAAACACAACCACAAGGAAAGGAACAATAATGACTTGGACCAGGGGTGAGGGAGGTTCTCAGTGCAATTGGACATCAGATCCCCAAGCTAAGGGTGACCCCATGAGACAGGCACTAGCTGGATTCCTGGTTGTGTGAGTGGGAAAGATTGGGAGTGTGCTGTTTGCCAGTAAGGGCTTGGCTTCTGACCCCCTGAAGTGTATGAGGCAATCTCCTTTCCTCGTGAACTTGAGCTGTGGTTTTGAAATGTCCTTTAACTGGGGACCTGGTGCTCAGTTTGTGGACATTTGAACACCTGAGGCACAGATGAGCTGTGATTCTGGATCAAGCCAGAATGACTGGGCCTGGGGGCCTCTCCTCCATGGGCATGCTGAGGCTCTTGGGTCAGAAACCCAGCAGCAGGAGCTGAGGTCGCAGGAAAGGTGGGTGCCTTTCCTTCCAGGCCTCCATCACCTGGCTCTCATTCAGGCCTGGCTCACTCACTTGCTCAGGAGCTGCTGGCCAGGTTTTTGCATCTGTCATTTCATGTATTAGTGAGGAGTAACGAGAGATGAAGCTTGCAGCAGTCAGTGTAGCTTTTGTGCTATCAGGTGCATCCAAAGGCTCCATCAGGAATAATTTTGAACCTTTACCTGGAGTAAATGAAACTTAGGAATTAGGCAGTGATTTTCTGCTCCCCATTCTATCCTGTCACCATGAATAAACAAGTGCTGGGCACCTGGCACTCCATTTGGGGCTGTGCTGTTCAGGCAGGCAGTAGACAGATTGGAGAGGCTCCAGAAGGAGAGACCAGAACGGTTAAAGGGTTGAAAAGGTAGGCACACAGTTTGGGCCCCCAGGAAAGGAGAAGGCTGATCAGAGGGTGGAATTTTATTCCTCTGAGAAGGAAACATTGTCTGAATAGTATCAGGGCTACAGCCTCGGACTGCAGCTGTGAAAACTTAAGTTACATCTGGCAAAGAACTTCCTGACTTGCAATGAGGCATTATAATGTGATAACCAAGGGAAGTTGTACAGCCTTCATCTTCCTGTGTAAATGTTTAAGAAAAAGCAGCAATGTCACTCTGTACTGGGAATGTGGTATACCCAGCCCTCCTCCTCATCTGACCACGAGCAACAGAAGGGCTGCTTCCTCTGCGGCAGCATCGGTGTTCTGTCTCTGTCTCCCTTGACTGGCAGGCAGGCAGCCAGCCACCATGCTTCTCCTAGGAAGTATCGTAGTGGTTTTCTCTTGGACCCTGGTTATAGCAGGGAGGCCTTCTGCTTTTTAATGACTTACTCTCATAACCCCTGCTCCAGCACCGGGGGCCACCATCCACAGAAGGGAGCCACGGAACCCCTGCTCCAGCACCGGGGGCCACCATCCACAGAAGGGAGCCATGGAACCCCTGCTCCAGCACCGGGGGCCACCATCCACAGAAGGGAGCCACGGAGGGCCTGGAGTGTATTTGCCACATAACTGTCTTCCTCCTTATTTTTTTAAATCATCATTTCTCCTTAAAGACAGGATTAAATGATGGTGATCTAGAACTTAACCTCTGATACAGTCCAGTAAGCCTTTCCTGAGGCTGGCTCGGTAGTGGGCTCTGTGCCAGAGAGGATGTGTAACGATGGACAAGACCATCCTGGAGGCCCTTGCCTCCACTGCAGAGCACAGACGCACTCCCAACCACCACACCTGCAGTATCCCTACCTCCCCACTCAGCACTCTTGTTCCTCTAGGCTCAGCTCAAATGTGTCTTTCTTTATAAAATTGAAAGGCTCTCTAAAATCCTCCTGGCCCACCCAAGACAGAGTTAGCTCTGCCCTCTTTGCTGCCCCCAGAGAACCTGGGTGGCCCAGGGACAATACCTGGCTGCCACTTGTATGTCTGTTTTGTACTTACATATTCAGGCATTGCATTTTGCTAGACTATAGGCTCTTTGTGGATAGGAACCTTGTTTTATTCATCTTTGTATCCTCAGGGTCCAATACTTATGAACTCAGGGAATACTGAATGGAGGAAGAAACCCCCCATGACAGATGGTGAGTGCTACAGCTGTGAATGAGGAAAGCACTCCCACAGCAGAAGATGGCAGGACTAGCTTTGCCTGAGCAGTGTGGCTTCAGAGATGAAATGACCTTGGGCTGAGCCAAGGTGAAGTGAACCAGGGCAGGCTCTGGGGCCAGGGGTCATTGTGAGTGGAGACTCAAGTGGGCCTCTCTTCCTGGAGTATTAGGGGAAGGATGGGGACAAGGCATAATGGTCAAGCAGCAAACATCCGAGAGGGTAGAGATGAGGCTAGTGGGACAGGGTGATCCCAATGTGAAGAGCCTTTGGTGTAGTCTAAAGAATTCGAGATTCATCCTGCAGGCAGCGGCAAGTCATATAAAAGGCTTTTAAGCAGGGAACTGATATGATTGGATTTGTGTTTTAGAAAGAGATCTGGCAGCATTTGGGAGAACCAAGCAGTAATGATGTTGAGAGCAGAGACAATACTGCCAGCCAGGAATGACTCACCCATTGCACAGATATTCCACTCCCACGCCAGCACTGTTCTGGGAATACAGTTGTGAACCGGCAGGAGGCTTCCTGCTCTCAGGGCAGAGAAACAAATGGTCAGCAACAAAATAAGATGATTTTATACAAAGTGCTATGAAGAGGGAACAGTTGAGTAATGTGACAGAGGACGGCCAGGACTCTGTCCATCTGAGGATTAGGACACTCTCTGACATTCAAGCAGAACTGAGTGCCGAGGAGGAGCTGGGCAGATACCCGACTACCGAGATTCTGGCCTCTAAGCAGCAACTGTGACCAAGAGAGAGCTGGGCCCTGAGGGAGGTGGCTAGGGCAGCAGGGAGGCTCCTCATCAAGGCATGCGGCATGCGCTGAACATGAGCACCAGGAGCGTTCGTCCGCTGCCCACCGCCAGGGATGTGTGCAGAGCAAGGGCCCCCTAACTGTCCCAGTGCCCAAACAAGGGGGCACAGGAAGCTGTCTGGGGGGCAGTGGGCTCAGCACAGTCCTGTTGGCTTCTAAATGCTGAAGCGTGTGTAGAGGGCATCTCGTCCAGCCAGCTCTGAAAGTGGCAACTGCAGGCTTAAGGGGAAGGGCAGCCCCACTGTGCGCAGGCTTCAGCCCAGTGCTTTCTGTGTGCTCAGAGATCCATGACTCAAAAAACTGGGCTTAGAGATGACAATTTGTTAATCCCCTCCCCTCGACTGAGATGAAAATGGCATTTCATTCCCAGCTCTGTTAATGGACTCACTTCCGGAATAAAGCCAGCGTCCCCAAAGGCAGTGGCTATGGTTCTTCTCCTTTGTGTCACTTTTGTTTTCTTTTGAGTGTTACATTTAGATTAGCTTCTGGGGGGATTAAATGTTATTACAGCTGAGGAATCTTTTTTTCTTTTTTTAATCAGTAGAGAGGTTACCGCTTAGCATCATTGCTTTTAGATTTATTTTCTTAAGTCTTGCAGCCTCCCTTGTTCCTATTCTTAAGAGAAAGCTTTGCATCGGTTATGTCTGGTTATCTGCACCCTGGGGGAGCAACCCTTGTCACAGACAGCACCTTTCCATCTGCACGGCAGGGCGGACGCGACCCTGCAAGGTGCCCGCGTGGTGTGCACACACTGCTCCTGAGGACACAGCCCCGGGCGGGGAGGAAGTTGTTTATTGGTAAAGTGTTCCCCTCAGGTCTGGCTACAGTAGACCATAGTACTCAACCCAGGGAGACTGCGCTGACTTCCATGAGAGCCCACCAGAGGGATTGCTGTGGCAGAGGCTGCTGAGACCCATCTCCTGTCATCTGGTTCTTATTGGACCAGGGCGGGTGTTGCAGAAAGACCGATTTCTTCGGCGGCATTGTGTAAAAGCATATCCATCTAAACAGACCTTGAAGTTTAGAAGTTTAGAGACAGGTATTAGGTGATTGTGTTTCAGGATCTGATAGCCTCTAGACCATGAGAACAAAGTCCACATTCAGGGCTGGTTGGGGTCTCCACCCACCACCATCACAGAGCCCTCTGCGTCTCTGAACACGCAAGCCACAAGAGCCAAGCCCGAAGGGTTCACCATCAGAGGAATTGTGTCCCCAGTGCAGCCTGGCCGCACGTGACCCGTGGCACTCCATTCATGCCCACCCCATGGTGGCAGCTCCAAGCTAGAGTAAAGCCCTGTGAGACCTAGCTTGCCTGTAACTGTTGCTCACTAGTTTTGTTTGTTTCTGGTGTAGCTAGATCCAGGAGAATCAAGTTCAGAATTCTGAGACTAGTCCGGTCTCCCTAGGAAGTGGAGGCTCTCTATCTCCACTGAGCCATACTTTCTGAGAAAGCACTATGTGTTCCATCGTCATGATTCCCACTGTCCCCACCACCACACACACAGATGAGGTCCTGAGTAACTGCCTAGTGGCATCCCTGAAACTACAGGCCCCGTAGCTGGATGGACCCTCAGAGTCATCTAATCCGGTTAGAGACAGGTTGGGGTCATTCATGTGTGGTCACCCTGGGAACTCTACTCCCTCTGCTGGAACAAGTTCCGTTGCTAGTGCCCATCCTCACACCTCCCGTTTCATCTCTGTACAGTCCTGGCTGTTAGAAAAGAACTCTCTCTGATGGAAACAGCTTAGGACTGGCTCTTGGGAGCTTCCTAGTTCTGCCCTCTGAGGCTTTATAGAGCACAGCGAAAGTGCCTGTGCATGCAGCTGGGCAGATATCTGAAGATAACTTTTATGTCCCCCTGTGTCTTCCTTTTCCTTCAACTTTATCCTTCTGTAACTCATCCACTGAAGCACACACCTAACTTAGGGTCCCTGTCTCCTCTCCACCTGCTCCCTTTTAGAATTGGGCTCTGGGGAGCCAGAGCAGCTAAGCAGCCAGAATGCAGTGCAGGCATCACCTCCCTTGTCTAGTGGCTGAGCTCTGTCAGCAGCATGTATACTGGGTTGCAGCACCGAACTCACCGTGTTGTCCACTGTCTCCTTGGCTGGGCCCACTAACTATTCATATAAAGCTTCCTGTGAACTCGCCTCCATGAATGGCTACTAAGTGCCCTGTTTAGGCTTGAGTACAGGACCTTATATTTATTCCCAGTAAACTTCATTCTGGTAGATTCAGTTCAGCCCATAGAACAATTATTTGAATATATAGATTCTGTCATCTCTCTCAACTCTTTTTTTTTTGAGACAGGGTCTCGCTCTGTCGCCCAGGCTGGAGTGCAGTGGCACGATCTCGGCTCACTGCATCCTCTGCCTCCTGGGTTCAAGCGATTCTTCTGCCTCAGCCTCCTGAGTAGCAGGGATTACAGGCATCCACCACCATGCCCAGCATGTATTTTGTATTTTTAGTAGAGACAGGATCTCGAACCCTGATCTCAAGTGATCCACCTGCCTTCGCCTCCCAAAGTGCTGGGATTACAGGCATGAGCCACTGCCTGACCCCTCCCAACTCTTTTATATAAACCTGCTAAATATGCCTTATACAACTAAGTCATTGATGAAAATGTTAAGTTGTACAAAAATGAGGACCTCCATTAAAGCCGACCTCATCCATCTGGGTACAGTGATCCATCTAGTTCCTAACATACCTCCTTGGATATCCAACCCATGTTATTTCTTTCCCACTAGGCTGGATCATGAAGGATCCTTTCTAATAATGTAGGAAGTGTCTGGAGCTATCAGGCCACTGCATGCCCTCAGTCTCCTAGCCAGGATCCCTGTTAGAAGGGAAGAGGAGGGAATGTGGTTTGACATGTTTCCAACAGACTCTTCTCTTCTTAGTGATCACCTCTTCCTTTTCCAAATACTCCAAACCAGCCTCTTTATGAAACCATTCTAGACTCCTACTTGGGCTTTGCCTTCATTTGATGGAATGTACCCTTTTGAAAATCATGACATTGAAGACTGTTCCTTTCTAGTTTTCCTTTGTTTCCCGTTCTCGAGAGTTCTATAAAGGTGACCTGCAGTAGCTTGGTGGTCCAGCCATAGTTCTCTTGGTATTCCTGGGCACAGGTGAGTGGACTGAGAAGGCTGCAGTCATGGGAAGTAACTTGGCCCTCTCTGGCCATCTTCCCTTCCACAAAGACTTTCCCCACTGTCATACTTCACTGCCAGCATTTGTTCTGTCTTCTGGGAGGTGGCCAGATAGAAATAGAAAACATAGGCTTTGGAGCAGAAAACCTCAAGTCAAATCCTGTCTGTGCCTCTCGCTTGTGTGAAGTTTGATTGGTAACTCCCTCTAAGCCTCAGTTTTCTCTTCTGTAAAAGGGCTGAGCCATCCATTGCTCACAGGACTGTTGTGAGGGCTAAGTAAAGAAACCTCTATCCATCCCTACCCCTTCCCTTCTCTCTTTGAAGTCCGAAGCTCTATCTCCTTTAGAAGCAAAACAAGAGGTGCTGTTTCAGCACCCTTTCTAGCTTAACCACACCCACCACCTCCCATTTCATCTCTGTACAGCCCTGGCTGTTGGAAAAGAAATCTCTGATGGAAACAGCTCAGGGCTGGCTCTTGGCAGCTCCCATCGGTTCTTGTCTGCCAAAGGCCCCCAGCCTGGGGTGTCTACAGTGAGGTCTTCCCATCCCACTGTACTCCCTACTGCTGCCCACACTGGCTGCCCTGTCATCAGAAAGTCCCAGGGTGGCCGGCTATCTTCCTGCTCTGTAGGGACAGGCCTTGGTGGAGCAGGGCACCGAGGGAAACACAAGGCTTTGCTTCCCACGGTCACTGCCCAGCACCCAAAGCTCTGACCGGCCATACCCCTGGGGACCCCCTCCACCTACCTTCATGGAAAGAGTTGAGGTCCTTTGTAGAGTCAGCCTTGGGTTTCCCAGGGACCAGGGGCAGGGAGTGCCCTTTTCCTTATGCTGGTTTAGTCGAGGTTCAGCACATGAAGGTGGAATTCGCGGCAGGCCTTTCCTTCTCCTGGGCCCAGCACAGGCTGGCGGGATGTGCTTGCTGGGTCACCTGCCTCTGCAGAGCTGACCCAGCCTCATCCGCCAGTCCCTGGTCTTGGTGGTGCTGCTGCAGAGTGGCCTGCTCCCTGTTATGGCCCTGCTTACACAGTCTGTGCTCCTCACAGTGTGGCCCTGCGACTGACACAGAGCCCAGTGCAGCTTGAGGAGCTGGTAAACTTTGACTTCAGGCTCTTTCACCTTAGGCAGCTACCTGAGTCTGCCCCCCAGGTCATTTCAGGTAGACATGCCAAACACTTCCCTTTCTTCTTAGTGCCCCTTGACATACATACCTCCCAGTTACCCACTTTGGGACCTTTCTAAGCTCCCCTTCTTAGTCCTCCGTTCCAAACTGATTACCAGGAGACCTGGGATCTAAGTCAATAGTGTTTACTCCAGAATACCAGCTTACAAGCCCCTGGTGTATTCTGCACTTGAAAAGAGGGGCCAGGACAAACTGTTCACAAAAGAAAGGCTCATCTGGTCCCACCTCACTTAAACCTGCCTGGGATGGGGAGCCCTCACCCCATTTTTGTGATGAGGAAGTGAGGCTCAGCTAGGCTGACGCATCTGAGATTGCTGGGCTCGCAGTGGCAGAGCCAGGATTCAGGGCCTGGCCTTTCTTGTCCTCAGCCAGGCTCACAGGTTTCACCCTGCAGGCACCCGAAGTTCAGAATCACTGAGGCGGATGTTTATCTAAGAGCATGGAGGCTCCAGTGAGATGTGCATTCCTCTTGTTGTCTTCCTTTAGAGGAGACAGGGGCTTCGGGGCCTTCACCCCGCCCTGCTGCCCATAGCGCCTCTCGGTAGCCCTGATAACACCATGCTCCGCAGATCTGCCTGTGCCGGTGCGCAGTGACCCTAGTTTGTGGCAGCCCATAGACCACTTGCCTCAGAATCATGGAATAGAGTCCAGGCCCTACCCTAAGCGAGGCCCTTGGAATCTGCCATATAAACAAACTCCCAAGTGATTGCTATGAGTCCTAAAGTTTCGATCAACTGCCAAAATGAATGTATTCCAGCCAGCAAATTAATCACTTCCCTAGGAAATCCCCCCAGGGAAAGCCTCTAAATCTGTCCTGACTTCTGAACTGTCTCAAAGAGATCTGTTGCTTTTTCCTCTGGTGAGGAGGCCTTCCCCCTCCCTGCTTCTTCTCAGAGTTAGGGCCCAGAGAACGTTATCCTGAGCCTTGAGTCCGGAGAGCCCGTGGTGGGCAACCAGCAACCCTGCAGAGAGCCTGAGCCCTTCCCGCAGGAAGGCGGGCGGTCCTCGTGGCTTGAGGCTTGGCACTGGCACTGGCTCCTCAGGCTGGCACACACCTTCCTTCTGCCTTGCTGGCATGGCAGAATGGCACGTGTGCCCAGTGACCAGATCGGGCTGTCACAGCTGGGCACACTCAGTGCAAGGGTGCAAGAGGGCCCTTGGAGCCTCCTTGTCCATTTGCTGAGCAGGCCCAGGGCAGGCGGGGCTTCTCTGGATGTTATTTAGCAGCAGCCCTGGCTGCCACTGGGCTGAGGGCCCTGGGTTGCCCTATTTGAAGATTGTTGTTTACTGCTTCTGAAAGGAGCATGGTCCTTCTGGGGTGGGGTGACTGCTGAGGGAGCTTGGGGTTTGGGAGGGAGCGGTGTCTGGAGAGTGAGATCATGCCTGCGCTATTACTGGACTCACCCACAGTTCTGAAAAGTCCCCTCACACTGTGAGCCTCATCTCTTCATCTATGTCATGACATAGTTGGACCACAGAGTCTCTAAGGCCCTTCTGGAATGGAAGCCCTACCTGCTTTCGTAGGCCCCTCTTCTTGCCCCTCCGAAGCCTGGTACAGCCTCCCCTTACACTCGTGCTGTAGGGTCATTTGTTCCCCAAGGCTTCTCTGGTAGGCTGGGTCCTCAACCCTCATTTCCTACCATTTCCAGGAGTGAGATGAATGAATGGCTCAGGAAGCTTTTGGTGGCAAGTTAAATTTCATCTCAGTATTCTTGTATTATCCATTTGCATTGCTATAAAGGAATACTTGAGGCTGGGTAATTTATAAAGAAAAGAGGTTTATTTGGCTCGGTTCTACAGGCTGTACTGGCCTGAAACCAGCATCTGCTCGGCTTCTGGGGAGGCCTCCGGAAGCTTACAATTATGGAGGAAGACAAAGAGGGAGCTGGTGTGTCACATGGCAAAAGACAGAGCAAGAGAGATGCCAGGCTCTTCTAAATAATCAACTCTCATTATTTGCTCATTACCATGGGGAGGGCACCAAGCCATTCATGAGGGACCCCGACCCCCATGACCCAGACACCTCCCACCAGACCCACCTCCAACACTGGGGAGTCACATTTCAACATGAGATCTGGAGACTGAAATATCCAAACCACATCAATTCTTCATTCACACTTCATGTTTTTTAAAACTTCTATAAGGAGCGAATAAAATCATTTTTTAGAAAATTTGCTGTTTTTGTTTATCTTTAACATACAAGCCAATGAAAACTGATTGCAGCATCAAAATACCCCCTTCTCCGCACATACTGTCTCTCTCACACATGCATGCATTCACACACTCTCACACTCGCTCTGCCTGTAACCAGAAAGCTTGCCCGTTCTGTGTTGGGATTCTGCACTCTTCTCCTGTCAGCGGCCTCAGTGTTGAGTATTTCCCTGGGCTCACGGTCTGAGAACCTGGATTGAGCTCACAGAAGTCAGGCCACTGGAGTACAAGCATGGAAAAGCCCCCGGTCTATGTGTAGACATATTTATTTGCTGCTAGAGAGGATATATTAGGAGTCAAAGACAAGCTCCTACCCGCAGATTCCTAAAGGAGGTTTGTGCTATAAAAGATGACTCTGGTTATCTGGGTTCTTTGAATTTCACAGAGATAGATGAATTGCCTTCCAGACTTTTCTATGATAACAGTTGTCAGGAATGCCTGGGAGTTTTACTTAAGCTAACAAATGATTACCCTTCCCATTAGCTCTACAAACAGGCCCCTAATTAGTGAATTGGCTAATGACAGCTGCCTCTGGGGTCATTAGTCCTGACAGACAGTGCTGCAGTGTTCCGGGTACTGTGTCACTGTCATGAAGCATGTTGTCAGGCTCCACAGGACGTCAGGGCTGGCGAACACTTGGAATGCACCCCCCACACACACTTTTTTTTTTTTTTCTGAGACAGAGTCTCGCTCTGTTGCCCAGGTTGGAGTGCAGTGCTGCAATCTCGGCTCACTGCAAGCTCCGCATCCCGGGTTCACGCCATTCTCCTGTCTCAGCCTCCCGAGTAGCTGGGACTACAGGCGCCTGCCACCACGCCCAGCTAATTTTTTTGTATTTTTAGTAGAGATGGGGTTTCACCATGTTAGCCAGGATGGTCTCAATCTCCTGACCTCATGATCTGCCCGCCTCGGCCTCCCAAAGTGCTGGTATTGCAGGTGTGAGCCACCGTGCCCAGCCTCCCCCCACCGCCTTTTTACCTTTTGTGTCATCTCCTGGGTCATGTAAATTAACTCCTACTTCAGACGGGTATGGATTTCTAAATATGAATTAAACATGGATTTTTAAAATAAAGGAGGACTGAGGAAATGGTCACATCAATTCTGGACGAGAAGACAGTTTTTATGAAACAGTTCCACTTGAAAGACATGTCTAGTCATAGTTGGGAATCATTTTGGAAAGAACATCTATCTTGCCATTCGTTCCAGGGTTTACTTGTGAGCACGAATCACCTGCTGTCTCTGGCCACCTGGGATGCTCAGCCAGTGCCTTCGGAAACATTTCCGCCCTGAATGTCAGGTAGTGGTGAGCAGGATGGCAGGGCTGGCATGAGGCAGAGGACTCAGTGTGTCCCAGATGTGGTGTTCCCTTTTGAGAGTCTCCCTCCCTGCAGATGAGCAGGTGTTAAGGCCGGCCTCGTCTGTGTCCCTCCTGATCGCTTAGATGATCTTGAAGCGTGGACCCTCCTGGGACACGCAGCATCTCCTGACCAAGCTGAGCCCCAGAATAACTAGTCTGGAAGGCCCAGGCTTACATGATAACCAGGTTAAATCCCAGGCTGATGTTCCATAGACAAGGACAGCATTGCATGGTTGAAGCACAGAAAAGTTCTGGGGCTGGTGAGTGCAGAGTGGGATAGCTATTGTCACAGAAAGGCGCTCTGCACTCAGGTTTTGTTACTATGTAGATTCCTGCTACATCAGCTCAAAACCATGTGTGGCTTAGTCTAAATGCCTATTTAAGCAAAGGCCAAAAGTCTGTTGGAAGATATAAAGGGAAAAATAGTGTTCATAATACAAAGCTTGAGGCTAGTCATAGATGTACAATTTCCGCACAATAAAAGTGACTAATGAAACTGCATTTAATTGTTCAAAAGTAACAGAAATGCATCTTAAGGAATTAAGAAAAATTACAAAAAGGTGATTATACAGCATAGCAAATCTCTAACATGGATTAAACAGAATTGTTTAGGAGATAAAATACCAGCATGAACATGCATTTTGAAAGAGGGAAGAACAATGCTGGGTTTAGGTAGGGAGAGCCCAGCTTCTGCTTTTGCTTGGGACTGATGTGGCAGGAAGTTGCTGGTTCATGGCCCGGGAAATCCATAGATGAAAAGACCTTGGCCACTCCTGTGGAATGCACGTATGTACTTGACCTATGTAAAATGGATTGTACAGGGCATCCCCAAACCTAACAGGTGCCTGCATCTGGGAAGCCAGCTTGTGCTGTGAAATTCTCATAACCTTAGATCAGCCTTTCCTCTCAACCAGGTGAACCTAGGTTCACATCCTCCTGTGACTTCCTAGTCTAGATCCTGGGACAAGTGGCTCAACTGTGCTGACTCTGGTTCCTCATCTGTGTAGAGGCGTGGTGATGCTGCCCTTGCAGAGTGGAGGAGAGGATAATATGAGATCATGTTCATAGAATACTAGGCCAGAGCTTGGCTCAGAAATGTTAGTCCTGGGCTGCCACGTCCTGTCAACACTGGCCACATATGGCTATTGAAGTGTGGCTCGCCCAAATTGAGACATGCTGTAAGTGCAAAATGCATATTGGATTTCAAAGACTTAGTACCAAATAAAAAGTAAAATCTCTCCTATAATTTTTTATGTTGAAATAATAGTTCTCTATATTTTGTCAAATACATTATTAAACTGAATTTTAACTGTTTCTTTTTACTTTTTCTATTTTTTTTTTGAGACAGAGTCTCACTCTGTTTCCCAGGCTGCAGTGCAGTGGCTTAATCTCAGCTCATTGCAACCTCCACCTCCCGGGTTCAAGCAATTCTCCTACCTCAGCCTCCGAAGTAGCTGGGTTTACAGGTGTGCACCACCACGCTCAGCTATTTTTTTTGTATTTTACTAGAGACAGTTTCACCATGTTGGCCAGGCTGGTCTCGAACTCCTGACCTCAAGCGATCTGAGCCACTGCACCTGGCCTCTTTTTACTTTTTAATGTGGCTACTAGAAAACTGATAATTCTATACATGGCTTGCAGTCTTTCTGTTGGATAGCACTGTTGGTCCCTCCCTTCCTTCACCCTGGCCTACTGCCTCCCATCTTAGCATCCCACCACCTTGCGTGCAGCCTTACAATGGAGTGGTTTGTGTCCCTGAGGTATTTGCTCCAGGTCATGTGGGTAGAGAGCTGGGCAACCAGTGTTGTTCTGGCATAACACCCTTTCCTTTCTCCATTTTAAACACAAGGAAGCCATAAGTGAAATTTAGTGCCTTTGCCTAGGTCAGAAGCCAGTTAGTCAAGTAGGGACCTAAATCCAAGTGTTCTGGCTTGGGTCCACTGTGATTTCCACCACGCCATACGGCCATTCATTTTATTGGCTGGAGTACAGCAGCATCTACGCTGGCATTGAGCTTCACTTCCATGCTGAGTTGGAGAGACTTAAGATTCTGAGGGACCAGGAAGAAGCAGCCTGGGTGGTGAAATGTAGACAGAGATTTGGATGAGAGATGGGGAGTGAGTGTTAGGATCTGAGCCTGGTACGTCTCTCAGGACTGGTGCCTGTGTGGCTTGTCTCGGAGAAGGCTAGGGGAAGATGATGCCAGACGGTGCCGGTCTTGGCCTGTCCATGGGTTTTGGAGTCTGATGGGTGACCTGGGCCAAGTCATTCTATCTGCTTAAACCTCAGGGTCTTCATTTGTAAAATAAGTGTATTTTGTTACAGAGGTTTTATGAAGATTAAATCCCATGCCTCACAGATGCTCACTGCCTGTTCACGGGCTTTCTTGTCTGCATGGGTTTGCTCTGTGAGTCAGTGGTCCCTCATCAGAGCCTGTCCCAGAGGATGCTGGGTGGCTCTGTGGGTTTTGTATCCTCAGGCTGACAGCAGCAGGCATGTATTGGTAAGAATCTGAGCAGAATAGAGGCATGTGAGCTTTAGAGGGCTGGAGGGTGTGGGGGGAGATAGTATTACAGAGCTCTTTTGGTTACTGCCAGGGGAGTGGGATTTCAATAACTGCTGCTGCCCAGGCCCAGGTGAGGATCCCAAAGTGAGGATCCTGAGAATCCTGAGGGATGCCTTTTCTCCAAGCCACATGACTAAGAAAACGGGGGATTCCCAGGCTATGCGCGGAGGACAAGCTACAAATTATCTTGCTGCACAGCCAGCCAGCAGCGAGTCACAACCCCAGGAATCCTGAGAAACAGCTCTTCTTATCCAGGTCACCGTACTCATTCTCTGATTTGTGAAAGTCCAGGCTGGGACAGAATCCATTTCCATCAGGGAAATTGGCAAGGCTCCATTAGCTTGTGACTGTTGGCCTGGGGGCAAGGAGACGGGAGTGGAAGGATGCTTAACAAGGTGGCCACACAGGCACCATAGCCAGAGCGCCAGCTGGAGGGAACAACAGCCTGAGTTCCAGTTCCAGACCCACTGTGTGCTCATTCTGTGCCACAGGGCTCATTACAGAGCCTCTCTTCGTCTGTCTTCTCAGCTGTAAGATGGTGATACGAGAACAAGGCAATGAGCTGGGTGTTTAGATGCTGTGGAGTGTGTACGTGACGCAGTAAGCAGAGTGCCTGGCATGTAATCAGGATTCGATAAATGGTAGCTGTTCTTATTTATTATTGCTGTCTACTCTGTTAACATCCAGCATCCAGTTTAGACTCTTCCAAATTTCAATTTTTTTATGCCATCAGCCACATTAAAAGACTGATGCCAATAAGGTTTTAAAATGAAATGCCTCTCATAACAGAGAAAGTCCCAGTAACTATAAGACGTTCCTGTGCTTACTCAAGAGAACATGCTTTATCCTGGGGCCATGCCCTGGGTAATCACAGCAATTCATAGCAGGAAAGCTGGCCCTGTAGGCTCCCGCAGGACTGAGGGGGCTGTGTGGCTCCCACAGGTCCCCATGCAGGGGCCTCTGCCTACAGGCCACCAGGGCCCAGGAGGCTACCACTGCCAAGAAGCTGTTCCTACCACCGGCAGTGATCTTCGCCCCAAGCTCCCCGCATGTTGCGCTTGTCCTTCATTTTGGGTTGGCCAGAGCCTGGCTCCATTTGCTATTTGGTGCTCTTTTTAATTCTTCTGTGGACAGAAAGAGAGGTGGAAGGGCACTTGTATTTATCAGACTCTTCCTGTGGTTCAGGCAAACCTTGAAGCACTTTGTGTAGGTTATCTCATTTATGACTCTGTTTTTATAGATAATTAAATTGGGAGTCAGTGAAGTGAACAGACTTGCCCAAGTCACGGAGCTAGTGAGCAGGAGAGTAAGGTTCCAGTTCAAGCCAGCCTGCCTCCAGAATCCACCACTCCAGGGTGTGGCAAGGGAACACAGCTGGGACAGGATCAAGCAGTAGGGTTTTGAGTGCCAGGGGTTTGGGCTTTATTTTGATGCCTTGGGAAGCCATCAGAAGTGTCTGAGCTTTGAAATGACATGGTCAGATGTGTGTTTTAGGAAGATAACTCTAGAAGTAGTAAATTAAGTCTGTAAAGCCACAACTTTCTCATCCTATCCCTGTACAGTTGGTTATTTTTAAACCCAAGTGCAGGAAATGTTGTTTCTCTCTGATTTCATGCACATTTCAGCCTACTGTTTCAGGCTGTGTCTTTTAGCCTGTGTGTGTTTGTGTGTGTGCCTGTGTGTGCACAGGAGGACGTGGGGGAACACAGTACACCAGGAGCAAAGAAGAATGCCTTTAGATGGCGTCTGCCATGCAGCCACTGGCTTTGGCAACTGTGACTTGTGACAGTGTGGAAAACAGGAATTTTATCTCTCACATACCTCGGCAGACAAGGAACAAGATGGGACGCCAAAATAAAATGACTGATTCTTTAACAAATACACCAGAATTTACACATATTCCACTCACTCCATCTGAGCAAATTGATTGGGACTTCTATTTTTGAATCTCAGAGATAAGGACATCGTTTATTCTCCCCTTCTCAGTCAACACATATTCATTGAGTTCCTACGATATACAGGCATTCCTTCGCTCTGCATTTCTTGTCCCTCAGGCCTCATCTTCTGTGATTATTAGATGATGTGCGTGTGCATATTTATCATCACTGTAAAAATGGACCTTTTAAATCTCTCCTAGGACTGTGCATAGTTCTAGAAATCTACAGTATATACATTTAGTGTCCACACATTCTCTGATATGCTATTTACTGTAGCATCTTAAAATGAGGAGGGATGCAAAATATTCAGAGTATATACATATCTTCCAGGTTTTTCAAAAGGAAGAAGTTTTGTCTTCTGATTTATAAAAATGATCCATGAATATTGTAAAATGAAATCAAACAATACAGAAAAATACAAAGTTTTAAAAAATCCAGAATCTCTCCCTGCTTCGGTTTGGTGACATCACTCCATGTTCACGGAGCACAGCCACACAGCTGCACATAAATGAGACCATGAGTTTGTGTTCAACACACGGCTCAGTGTGTGCTATTTTCCCTCATCCACATGCTGTGCACAATATTTGTATATCAGTAAATGTAGATTTAGATCTTCATTTTTAATTATCCTATTATTCTCATATATGGTTACACCGAATTTTATGTAACCAATCACTTACTGATGAATCCTTGTGTGGTTTTCTATATTTTATCAATATAATCAGCACTGTAATAGACAGCCTTATTTGTGTTTGTGTGCTTCTATATTTATTCTAGAGGGAGTTTCTGGGTCAAAGGATACACACACCAAAAAAACCATATGCATACAGGTTTAAATGCTTACATTTGTCCTGCTAACCCTTCAGAAGAGAAATGTGCCAATTTTCAGTCCAAAAATGCTAGAGACTGTTCCATTTTCCCAGGACTTCCCAAGAAGCACAGGATTTTCAGCAATATTTTTTCAAAGCATCTTTACTGCTATCAAAGGAGAAAAATACCCTCACTTTTAAAACTCCTCATTTCTTCAAGTATTAAGTGAGGGTAAAAATCCTTTCCTATATTATTGGCCCTTTGTTTTTCTTTTTTTATGAGTTGCTTACTTACAGCCTTTCCCATTTTTCTCCTTGTTATTCATTTTTAACAGGTCTGTGTGTAATGGCGTTATTAATCTTTTATCATTTTTTTTGTGACTGTTTTCTAGTTAATTTTTTGTTTAACTTTTGCTTTTTGGAAGTTGATGTGGAGATAGGAACCAACTTTATTTTTGTTGCTCATTTTTCTATTTGTAACTTACATTATGTTACAAAGACCTCTCCACCCCAGTGAAGGTCTATAATCGTATGCACTCATATTATTAGGGCAAGTACTTCTATGATTTTATTTTCTGCCATTAAATTGTTGTTCCAAATAACCTCCCTAGGATTTACTTAGGAGTAAGAAGCGAACGAAGTAAAGATCTGCTTTCATTTTATTTTTTCCAAACAAAATATCCTTTGTCCCATTAGCACTGATATAAAATTTCACCTAATCTTATGCTAAATTCCTTCTTACACATTTGAGTCTATTTCTAGATTCTTTTCCAGGCCACTTCTGCATGTTTTAAACATGTTTAAGGCATATTAGGAAGCTACGGTTATTTAAAATATTAAATATCTGGCTGAGCAAGCTCTTCTGCCTTGATGATCTTTTTGCATTTTCTTTTTTGAGGTTGAATTTAGAAGTACTTTGTCAAACTTTCCCAACCCCACTCCCAGCCAGGAAAAGAAAATCTAGATAGACTCTTTTTTTGGGATAAGTGCATCCTTTTCAGTACATCCAGTCCTTTCAAATTGCTGTCATTGTTGGTCTATTTTGAAATAATTTCAAACCCATAGAAACATTGTAGGAACAAACACCGCAAAGGATTTCTGCATCTCCTTAACCAAGATTCCCTGATTTTTTACATGTTGCAGAATTTGCTTCATCACCTTTTCTTTCTACATGAAAACATTGTCTTTTTCTGACATGATCACTCCTTACCCCTAAATACTTCCATCCACCATGGGCCTCCCAAGAATACCTCCTCCTTGGTCACCTCACACTGCTGCCGATGAGGAAATCAGCACTGACTCAACAGGACTGTCAGCCCACAGACCACACTTCGCCTGCTACCCTAACGTTGTCATCTTTTCCTTTCTGGTCCAGGGATCTGTCACGCATCATCAGCTCCTTCATATGGAACAGTTCCTTAGTCTTTCATGTCTCTCTCCACCCTGACAGCCTTGAAGAAAGTGCAGGGCTTTCATCCTTAGGGAGAGCCCCAGCCTGGGCCCACCTGGTGTTTCCTCACGACCAGACTGAAGCCATGCATTCTTGGCAGGAAGACCCCAAAACTGGTGCTATGTTCGTCGAGGTGCATCCCATCAGGAGGCTCAAAAGGCCACCTGTCCTACCACTAGTGATGTTGACCTAGACCTGGTCACATTGGTATCTCCACGGTCTCCCTGCTGTGAAGGCCTTATTTCCCCTTTGTGTTTGGTTAGTATTTTGTGGGGGAGATACTCCAGTATTATGCCAGTATCCTGATCCTCATCTAACTTCCACCCATCAGCCTTAGCTTCCATTGAGAACATTGTGATGATCTATTTCCATCATTTCTTCTACATTTATGAATTGATATTATATTAAAGGAGGAGTTTCCCCTTCTCTCTCTAGTTATGTAACCATTTATTTGGTTATTAGTAAGGATTAAAGGACTCACATTTATTCATTGGGCTATAATCTATAGTTTAATTTACTTTAATATTCAAAATGCCATAGATTTTGCCCTTCAAACTGACTCTCCTTCCTTTGGCATGTCTCTTCATTCTTTACTTTCTAGCACAAGGTGTTCCAGGCTCATCTTGTCCTTTCTCTGCCCCAGTCCTGGAGTCAGCCATTGCTCCCAGGAGCCACATTCCTTCTGTTGGAGGATGCTGCTAGAAACCACGCTCTGGGGTCTGAGCTCCGGGTGTGCTCCCTGCTATGGAGGTGTCATTTCTTCTAGGTGCTCTCAGTGAGAAGAGCTGGGAAACACGGGTGCGTGCACACAAAGTGCATGTGTATGTAGATGTGTGTGCATGTATGTCCACAGTGCATGCATGAGAACTTCCATCTGTGTGTGGTGGGGGGGTAGTATTTCACAAGTCCATAGTGATAACTTCCAGTTCTAATACCCGGAGGCTCTTTGTAGGGCTCTCTCTCTCCTTTTCCATGTGTAAATCTCCCTTCTCATAGACCATGAGACTTGGCTGTTTTCTTCAACAGGGTATATATTTGCTCAATCAGTGAACTTTTGTCTCAATGTAACCAGTCTCTCAACTATGCTGGCTGCCTTTTCACCTGCCAGATCCCCTCCCGGACCTCACTGGCTGCCTCAGCTGCAAGCAGGCCACTGCCACCACCTCCTGGTGACGCCCCCACTACCACCCCACTCCCTGTGACTTCTGCTGGGAGGGAAAAGCACAATTGAAGGACAAGGCTTCCATTCTTTGTTTTTTTTGAAAACAACTCGAAGTCCTTTGGTGACTTCAGGTTGATGGGAGTTAGGAAATGGGAACAGAGCGTGCCTTCACCTCTGCATGGCTGTGGGATGTGTCCACTTTCCCTCTGCCTTGTTTTGCCTCCTCGCCTGGGGTCAGGTTGTCAGGTGTCTCACCAGACCCCAGTAGCAGGTAGCTGACCCTGTGGTTGTTCTAAGGGAAGTCAGTTCTGGTTCAAAGCCAAGCTGTGGCAGTAGAAGTTGAGGCACATTTTCTGGGTGCTTTCTATCCTGAAAACACGGTCTACAGTCCCCCTTTTTTTCTGGGTGACATGTGAGGTATGGCGAGAGGTGAGTCCTGGAGGACCTCTTTGGCCTCCTCTGGTGTCCGTGATGGGGTGGTGAGGTAGGGCTGTCATAATGAAGGAGGCCCAGTGTCTGAGAGCTCTTCTTTGCAATACTTAGGGTTTACCACAGTGTTCTGTGCAGCTCCAGTTTCTGAATGTGCTCGGGGAAGACAGTAGAGGGAGGGGAAGGGGTCATAGATGGGGGCCCAGGTCTTCTGGGAGGCCCTATAGGAATCTGTTTTTCCTTTTAGGTTATGAGTGAGCTGTCAGCTGATGAAACACTATGGCAGCTTAAAAAACTGTGAACTTCACGAAAACTAATTCAGAATGGACCATAGACCTAAATGTAAAACGCAAAACTGTGAAACTCCCAGAAGATAACATAGGAGAAAATAGATGTCCTTGGGTTTGATGATGACTCTTAGATGTAATGCCAAACAGTGCATGAAAGGAAGAATTGATAAGTTGGATCCACAGTGAGGATGGGTGAAGGAGGTAGGTTACAGAATTTTCACACTCAGAATTTTCACACCCTGGCAGTAGGCGCTGAGCTGTGTTCAGGAGCAGAAGCGAGGAGAAGGTGAGAATGCAGGACACGGCATGGCCCAGACAGATGCCTGTTCAGCCAGGGGCTGGATGCATGGTCCAGGGCTCGGCCCACCAGGTTACAAAGGCCCCAGGTCAGACTGCATACATCCACATCCAATGTGTCAGTCAGATCTGGCCTCTGCCCCTAGAAGCTGGAAGAAGGTGGAGCCCCAGTGACTCTTAATTATTGATGCTCTGCCTACCTCAATTTATTTATAGAATATCTGCTTCCTGCTTACTATTCTGTGAGGACCTTAGAGCAGAGGTAATAAGCTGCGGTTCCTGGCTTCCAGGCACTTGTGTCTAGTGGGGAGACAGCGTGCCCCACATGACTGGGTGCAGTGTGCTCAGATGGTCCATGTCACGGGACCTTCTCAGGTGAGCAGGCCAGGGAGGCCACAGAGCAGAAGTGACATTGGGTCAGTAACACTTCCTCCCAATGAGAGGGGACAGAGAGGTGGGGCTGGCGGCCTGTCCACATAGGACTACACAGATGCACAGCACCTGTGTGACAGTGAGAAGAAGGGCAGGTGACCTTCAGGGGAAGTTACAGTTAGCAGACAGACATGGGGGCAGATTGGAGGAGTCGTCGAGAGTGTTCCTGAAATCTGGGGCCCCAGACGTGGGGACAGTTGATGACAATCAGGCAGGATGGAGACTTACCTTCTCCTCAGGACTGGGGCCTAGAGGGGCCTGAATGCCTTGCTGTGGAGCTGGCCTTGTCTCTAGGCCTTGTGGCTGTGGGTGGGTGAGAGGGGTCCCTGAGGGCAGGGCAGAGGTTTCAATTTTTGTGAGTCTTGTCACCATGGGATGGGCACTTAGTAAGTAGTTGTTCGTTGAAGGAAGGAAGGATATTCATTTAGCATAGGTCTTTATGGGGGCGTTTTAGGCTGGGATGATGGAGTTTGTGGAAAAGGCTGGGGAGAAGAGGCCAGTCAGGAGGGAGGCTCAGGACAGCAGAGCAGGCACGGGTAGCTCTTGTGAGGAGGACTTTGGCTCACCATGAACTGGCTATGTGCTTGAGTGGAGCTGGCCAGGCCTCGGGTTCTGGGAGCTCTGACCTTCAGGATTGCTGAGGCCAAAGCACAGAGCTGGAAGGGCAGGCCTTGCGGGAGCGCCATCCTCTGGGGAGCTTTGACCAGAGCACCCACCCCATCATGAGTCAGAAAGATCCCCCTAGTTGATGTCAGCAAGGAGCCAGGCTGGAGGAGCAGACTCGAGCAGGGAGGCTTGGGTTGGGGAGACTCAAATAGAGAGACTTGGGAGGGGGATGTCGGGAACAGGGAGACTCTAGGTGGGAGACTCAGGCAAACTTGGGAGCGGGGAGACTTGAAGAAAGAGACTCGGGAGGGGGAGACTCGATGTGGGGGAGACTTGATGTGGGAGACTCGATGTGGGGGAGACTTGATGGGGGAGACTCAAGTGGGGAGACTCGGGGGGAAACTCGAGCGGGGAGACTCGGGGGAGACTCGAGTGGGAAGACTCGGGGGAGACTCAAGCGGGGAGACTCTGGGGGAGACTCGAGTAGGGAGACTCAAGGGGAGACTCGAGCGGGTAGACTCGAGTGGGGACACTTGAGTGGGAAGACTCAGGGAGACTCGAGGCGGGAGACATGGGGAGACTAAAGGGGTAGACTCAGGGGGAGACTTGAGCGGGGAAGTGAATTAGCCAGAAGGTGAGCGAAAGTTTCCAGGAGAGAGGTGACTCTAAGACGACAGGGGGTGGGGAACAGGTGGCCGCCCACAGTCTAGAGTGCTAGGGACCCACCCAGTGCCATTTGAGTGACAACTCCCTGGTTTGTTGAGGACCCAGTGCTGGGGGAAGTCATGTCATAGGATTGTGCTCAAGAGCCTCCTGCAACCCCACACAGAGCAGGGTTGGGAGCCCACGGACTCCCCTGTGTCCAGAGGCCATGGCTGCAAGGGGCTGCCATGGTGAGTCTCATTGGCAGAAACAGTGCCAGAAAGCTCTTCAGTCACAGGCGGGCTGGGAGTCGTCATCCCCCAGCACTAAAGGCCACCGTGGCCCTGCACTTTCCTTCTGCCTAGACAAAGCCCAGAAAGCACCCCATCTGGCTCCCTCTGACATCTAGTGAATGGGGGTGCATCCCCTCTTACGGAAAGTGTGCACTCTTTTATTTTTTTCCAACAAAGGAACAAAGAGGAATGGCCCTTTCTTCTTTCCGTGTGTGTACACGCATGTGTGTATGAGAGAGAAGGGATAGTCCTGGACAATACTGTCACAGGCAGCCTCTGCCTCACTAAGCAGCAGCCAGGGGCTCGTTTGTGTCTCAGGCCCTCTTGGGAACAACGCACCCCCAGGCTCTCTCGCAGGCCTGGGCTCTCAAACAGGCCCCTCTCCCGCCTGAGGGATGGGGCAGCTGGAGCCCGGCATCCCGCAGTTGATAGCGATCCTGCATGGCGTGTTGATCGATGGCAGGACCTCTGGGTCCCACTTACCCGGGCTGAGTGGCACATTGTCGATAGCAGTCAGTTAACCAAGTCCTTAGTAACCAGCTGGTCTCATCAGCGCCTCAGCCCTAGCCACGGGTTAAAATAGAAACCCCTCCTGAACAGCTAGATTGGACCTGACGAAGATGAATGTCTAATTCACTCGGAATCTCCTTACCGCTGCCTGTAATAAAAAGCCTGCTCCATATATTCACCCCCCTGCTGATGTTTCTCTGAAATTAAGTATCAGGAGGACATATAATAGCCCAGTTCCACACCAGGCCAATATTATCAGATTGATGTCAGCAGTGATAATAAGAGAAGGATAAGTTGATGAGATTCCATTTATTAAATAAAGTGAAGAGAGCACACAGAGGATTTGGGGCCGCACGTGTGAGCAGGCGCTGGGCACGCTCTGCAGGAGAATCGATGAGGGAGGGAGAACAGGGTCTGGGGTCTGGCCCCGAATCCCTCTTCTTGTCCACCTGGGAGCTGGAGTGTCCGCAGGGATGGGAGCGACTTGGCCGCCTACAATGTGTGCGCCCAAGATGAGAAGGTGCCACCCATGCTCCTGCCAGGCCGGTCTCATGGCAGAACACTTCCATTCACTTCCATTTGCTTTTCTTCCCACCTCTGTGTTGATGTGGCAGGCTGCCATGAGTTCCTGTCTTCCTCTCTCACTTTCCTCCCTGTGGCTACTGGGCTGGGAGCTTCCTGGCTGCCCACTGGGAGTTGGCAAGCTTCTGCCCCATGCAGAGCCCTGCCTAACATGGTTCGGAGCGACTGTCTTTGGTTTTTCTGAGTACCCTTGGTTGTCTCTTTCAGAATGTCTTGGAATTTTCTCAAGGCAGAGTGGAGCTCATGTGGCGATGCACAGAGCAAGAGCTATGGAGCTGAGCACACTCCGCTCTTCCTATCCCGGCCCCTCCCACTGCTCTGTGACTGTGGGCCAGTCACGTGAGCTGCCTGTGACTCACCAACCCCATCTGCAGAACGGGACAGGAAGGCCCAGCTCACAGGGTTGTTGTGAACCTAGAACACAGGAGGCGCTGACAGGCAGAAGTTCCCAGGACCACAGACATCTAGATCCACTCTCAAATGAGGCCGAATTTTCTGCCTGTGCTGTTGACCATCAGCTCCCCTCCCACAGCCTGATCCTCACCCCAGATCTCTCCCACTGCGGAAGACTTCCTGGGCAGCACCTGGAAGCAGCTTTAGGAACCTGCTCATAAGCTACAGCTCCTCCCCTTTTCTGTTATGTGGGTTAAGGTGAGTCAGTTCATCTCTAAATAAGATAACACCTTACAGGGGAGGATGGAGATTGGGGACACCATGTGCAGACCCTGGCATGGAACCTGGCATGTGGTGGCCATTGGAATGTAGCAGCTATTGCTGATGTGCGCCTGGGCCCAGCCACCATGCCGTGGAAAGTGCATGCTGCTCTCAGAAAGGGATCAGTGATACATTGGTCCCCCGGTCATTCCTGCCCATCCCTGCTCCCCACTCTACTTCTGGGGAACGGGTCCAACCCCTTTGTGGCATGCCTGACGACATGGGTTTCCCAGGGCTGCCAAAACAAAGCACCACATGTCAGGCCTTTCAGCCCAGAAACTTATCCTCTCATAGTTTCAGAGGACAGAGGTCCACAATCAAGGTGTTGGTGGTCCAGGCTCACCCTGAGGCTGGAGGTGGAATCTGTCTCGGCCCCTCCTAGGCTTCTGGTGGTGCTGGCATCCTTGGCATTCTGGGACACACATACTGGCGGGCACACATATCACTCTACTGTCAGCCTCAGTCCCCCGAGTGCCTCCTCCCTGTGTGGTGGTCTCTGTGTCTTGTCTCTTCTTCATATGAGAATATGAATGGGATTCATACTGGATTAGGGGCCTACCCTACCCCATATGCCCTTGTCTTAACTAATCACATCTGTAACAACCTTGTTTCCCAATAAGGCCATGTTCCAAGGCTCCAGGAAGGACATGAATTTGAGGGGATCATCAAACCCACTAACCTTTGCACATGTCTAGTTCTCAGGAGTCCCTGGACCCCTCAACCTGACCAGGTTGTCTTCTTCTGTTAACAATTTGTGACCAGCACCCTCTCCAAACTAACTTAATCCAAAAGTGGAACATATAGGTTTGTGCTACAAGAAAGCTAAAAATAGTACCTGGCTTCGAATTGAGGAACTCATTTGGTGTTTGGGTCTGTTTCCTTTTGGACAGTGGGCCGTGGAGTTTGGAAGCCCAGTTTTATGTTCTCCCTGGAGGATCACGGTTTCACCCCATGAATGGGCCCATGAATGGGTTTGTACTAGCCCAGGCTGGCTCATGCGGGCCAAACCCATGCTACCCACGCCAGGAGGGGAGACCTGAGAAATACAGGGGTATCTCTGCCTTACCTGAGAGTCCTGCTGTGTGAAGTCAGTGCATTAATAGACAGCAGTGGCACAGCTCCTGCCTTGTAGCACTGCCTGGTCCAGTGTTTCCTTCCCTTCAATGCCCCTGCTTGGCAGAGTCTCAGATACAGCCATTTGTGTGCTTTGAACCAGCAGGCTGTGCTGCTGACTCTGAGCCAAGGAGAACAGAAGGGACAACCTGACCCTGCCCAACAGTCTGCAGTTCCTATCTAGGCACAAACAGGCAACACTTCATAACCCAGTGGCGGCCCTGGACCCAGGAGGTTTGTGCAGTCATGGACAGCTACACAGGCGCCTGCCATGGATGGAAGGGAAGGCTGCACGGACACCTGCCGTGGACGGAAGGGAAGGCTGCGCGGACACCTGCCGTGGACGGAAGGGAAGGCTGCGCGGACTCCTGCCGTGGACGGAAGGGAAGGCTGCGCGGACTCCTGCCGTGGACGGAAGGGAAGGCTGCGCAGAGGTCTGCCGTGGACGGAAGGGAAGGCTGCGCAGAGGTCTGCCGTGGACGGAAGGGAAGGCTGCGCGGACTCCTGCCGTGGACGGAAGGGAAGGCTGCGCGGACTCCTGCCGTGGACGGAAGGGAAGGCTGCGCGGACTCCTGCCGTGGACGGAAGGGAAGGCTGCGCGGACTCCTGCCGTGGACGGAAGGGAAGGCTGCGCGGACTCCTACTGTGGATGGAAAGGAGGTTGCACAGAGGTCTGCTGTGGATGAAAGGGAAGGCTGCACAGACTCCTGCTGTGGACGGAAGGGAAGGCTGCACAGAGCCTTATCACTAATGGGAAGGAAAGGCTGCGCGGAGGCTTGCTTGGATAGAAGGGAAGCGTGCAGATTGTCTTGGATATGAAAGGAAGGCTGCACACAGAATTCTCATGGATGGAAGGAAAGCTGCACAGAGGAATGTTTATGATGAGAAGGGAAGAATGCAGAGCCTTGCCATAGATGGGAAGGAAGGATGCACAGAAGCTTTTCTGATGAGAAGAAAAGGCACAAAACCTTGTCATGGATGGAAGTGAACGCTGCACAGATGTCTTGTCATAGAAGGAAGGGAAATCTTCAGAGACATTTGTTAGGGAGGAAGGGAGGGCTGCACAGTGGCTTGTTGTGTTATGAATGGGAAGGAAGACCGCACAGAGGCTTGCCGTGGCTGTGTAGGGAAGTCTCCACATAGAATTCTCATTCCTGCACAGATGATGGGAAAAGAAGGCTGCACAGAGGACTGTCATGGATGGAAGTGGGCACTGCACCAAGTTTTGTCTGTGAGGGAAAGGAAGGCTTCAGAGAGGCTTTCTGTGCATGGAAGAAAAAGTTGTATGCAGGGTAGTCAGAGACAGAGATAAAGGCTGCACAGAGGCCTCCCACAGAAGGAAGTGTAATTTACAGGGGCTTGTCCTACAAGAAGGAAGGTCTGCAGAGAGGCTTATTGTGGATTGGTGGGAAGGCTGCGCACTAGAATGTCTATGAAGGGAATGGAAAACTGCAATGAAAGTTGTCAGATAGAAGGGAATGCTACAGAGAGACTTTTTTTCTTTTAAGACAAAGTCTCGCTCTGTCTCTCAGGCTGGAGTGCAGTGGCATGCTCTCTGCTCACTGCAACATCTGCCTCCTGGGTGCAAGTGATTCTCCTGCCTCAGCCTCCCAAGTAAGTGGGATTACAGGCTCTCACCACCATGCCTGGCTAATTTGTGTATTTTTTGTAGAGATGAGGTTTCACTGTGTTGGCCAGGCGGGTCTCAAACTCCTGACCTCAAGTGATCTGCCTGCTTCGGCCTCCCAAAGTGCTGGGATTACAGGCATGAGCCATTGCATCTGGCCTGCACAGGATTTTCATGGATGAGAAAGAAAGGCTACACAGAGGAATGGCTATGATGTGAAGGAGAGGGTGTTCAGAAGCTTGTCATGGGTGGGATGGGGCAGCTGCACAGAGCCATACCATTGTTAGGAAGGGAATGATGCAGAAAGCATTGTTGTTGATGGGAAGAAAAGGTTGCATGGACTGTTGTTATGGATTGAAGGTTGCATATGTCATAGATGGGAAGCGAAGGTCGCACGGAAGCTTGTCATGGATGAAATTGATATGGTTTGGCTCTGTTTCCCCACCCAAATCTCATCTTGAATTGTAATCCCCACGTGTCGAGGAAGGAAAGTAATTGGATCATGGGGCTGGTTTCCCCCAGGCTGTTCTCATGATGGTGAGTTCTCACGAGACCTGATGATTTTGTAAGGGGCTCTTCCCCCTTTGCCTTTCTGTCTTACCTGCCACCATGTAAGATGTGCCTGCTTCCCCCTCCACTGTGATTATAAGTTTCCTGAGGCCTCACCAGCAATGCAAAACTGTAAGTCAATTAAACCTCTTTTCTTTATCAATTACCCAGTCTCAGGCAGTTATTTATAGGAGTGTGAAAACAGACTAATACAAAAAAAAAAAAAATGAATACTGTACAGAATATTGTCATGTAACTAAGGGAAGACTTCATAGAAGCTTTCCATAGATAGAAGGAAAAGTTGCATAGAAGCTTTGCATGGATTGGAAGGGAGGTTGCTCAGAGGCGTGTCATGAGTGGAAAGGGAAGGGTACAGAGGTTATGGATGGAAGGGAAGGTTGCACAGAGACTTATGGATAATGGACCCAGACCAGAGAGAAGGAAGAGGGAGGGAGGATCTCCTGGGTCTCTAGCTAATTATGGGTTCTTCACCAAGTGTAGTGCATTCTGCCTGAGGAGAAATGGGAATGAGACCAGGGGCCAGTCGGCCACCAGACATGTGAGGTCAGTTCTCTCATCCAACTGGGGATGGGCTGGGGACACAGACCACCTTCTCAGGGCACTCAGGCTGGCGGCAGAGTTATACCAGCTCTCCGACAATGGCAGGGTGACGGTCACAGTATCAGGGTGCTTGAGGTAGCCTGAGGTCCATGGGAGACCTAGCAGGGTGTCAGGTCTGGGTATAGTCTAACTAGGCCTGAGATCTGGCCCTGCTTTTCAAATGGTGAACTTAAGCAAGTTACTGTATCACTTGGAGACACTGGGTTTGTTTTTGTTTTGTGTTGTGTTATTTTGTTTTAAGGAAAAACAGAGTTTCTACCTTATGTGGGCCTGCTTGGGATTAAATGAGATAATGCTTAGCACATTGTGCAGTGAGTTGTGATTACCCAAGAAATGAGTTTTTGAACTGCCTTGGTGTTTTAGAAATCTGTGGCCTGCATTATGTTCTAAAAGCATCACTGATGGCTGGAAGTAGAGAGGACCATTGAGAGGCTATTTAATGACAGTGAAGACAAGGGCATGGGCTAGAGCTCTCCTGTAGGCTAGACTTGGGGGCGTTCTGTGGGCATGGGGGCTGGAGAAGTTGGGTGCTCCGGGTATGCAGCTGGACCAGCTGGGTGTTGGTGCTGCCGACCCAACTGAAATTCAGAAGGAGGAGATGCTGGGGTGAGGGCTAGCCATGCCTGGTCCTGGTGGGCCTGTGGCCACCTCCTGGGCTGCATGGCAGGCAGGGGACAGCAGGTCTTGAGCTGGGCACCATGCTGGTGTGCTGAGGGGACAAGGGCAGGACCACAGGTGGAGCTTACACACAGGCGGAGGCCCAGGGTCCAGCAGAAGAGAACCAGAGTGAGGGACCAGAGAGGCAGTGAGGGCCAGGCGGGTGTTGTCAGCCGAGCAGTGAGGCTCGGCATGGGGCCCAGGGGAGTGGGGCAGGGGGAGCCCCAGGCAGAACCTCTCTGAGCAAGGAGAAGCTGCTGTGGCCTGGGATGGAGATGGAAGCAAAAGGGGGTTTCGATTGGAAAAACTTTTCCATATTTTGAGAGATGAATGTATTTTGGGTGGAGTGCAGGGAATGGAGAAGGTCCAGGAGAGGTCGTCAGTGGGAGAGGCCTGCTCAGGCACAGGGGTTGGGAAGGAACCACGTGGGGCCTCTGCACTCTGCTGTGTCTGTGGTCTCAGCAGACAGGGTGGGAGCTCTGGGGGTCAGGCAGACCTATGTGGCCTGCTCGCCAGGGACCAGGACCCATGTGTCCTGTCCATGGTCATCACACTCTCAGGGCCATCAGGAGGCTGTGTGTGGGGTCTTCTGTAGTCCTATTTACTGAACGCCGATGATTCCTTCAGGGCCACACTGCGGTACTGAGCACATTCTGACTGGGCCGTCTTGGGCATCACCTGCCATTCTCCTGCCATCCTGTCAACAGCTCTGTGGGGCGGGGTCCTCCTCCGTACCTGATGCACCGACCACACAGTGGAAAGTGACAAAGCCAGCGCCTTGCCCCAGGTTTGTCTGATCCCAGAACCTGTGTTCTTTCCACTAGACCAAGAGTCCCAGCCTCAAGCATCTGCCAGCTCCTTGTTGAAGGGACACCATGATTATGCAGACACGCTAATGCCTTAACATGCCTGAGGAGGAGGCACCACTGAGGCTGGGCGAGGTCTGAACTAGGTCTTGAATGATATCAGAGCTTACGCTGTAGAGGGAGGGACCCTTTAAGGTGCGGTTCCACCCTCCAAGCCCTACGTCTGCGGTTCCACCACCCCAGCATATCCTCAGCTCTTCTCTGCCAAGTGCCTCCAGTAACCCAGCCTTTCTGCAAGTGCACCCCACTCAGTTTCTCACACTGATGGCTAGGTTGCTGTGAGAACTGCACTTCACAGCACACACTTCTGTTCATCTCTGGGGCAAGCGGTGTTACTGTTCCCATTGTACCGATGAGGAACATAAGAGCCAGTGAGGCGAGCCAACTTCCTGGACATTGCCTATGATGCCTGTGCAAACAGACACCCCATACACCAATGCAAATGGCATGAACCCCTTCGAAGCCACATGGACCATTAGATCTTCATTCTCCAAGGAAATGTCCTCACACAGGGGTACAGGACTTATTTCTATCCCTGGTAAGTTCGTGGCACACTTTGGATATCTTTATCTGTGCATGTGAAGAGTAGCTGTTTGCAAGACGATGTTTTTGAACATGGGAGCTGTTTTGTATGCATTGTAAACAGGGTCGTGGTGTGCCAGGGCTGGGAGGGGTTCAGGGTGGATAGAGTGCACCTACTTTTGTGAATGGCTTCACCCAAGGCCTAGCCCTGCCTGCTTCAGAGAAAGCTTTTTATTTCCAGAGCTGTTCTCTCCCTGTCTTACCCCATTCAGAGCCTTTTTATGGACAAATGGGTGAAATTTCTTCCAGTTGACATTTGCCTCCCATTCTGTCTCCTCATATTGTTCTCATAAGTCCCAGCAGAGAGGCTGCCATGGTCCCACGGGCAATACTGGCATGGAGGGGATAGATTTCACCATGGCCCAGTTTCTCCTGAACTGGGAGCCCACTGGGAGGTTTGCCCTCAAAACCCAGAGGCCCTTGTCCTGGGACCTGAAACCAAAGTAAGAGAAGCCAGTGAGGTGGGGACACAGCCAGGTTGACCATGGGGAGAGGGACAAATGTGGCTGCGTCTTCCTGTGCATTACCATTCTGCAAAGGAAGTGTCAGTCTCTGTTGTGCCTCTGTAGAGGGCAGGGCTTGGCAGGTCAGCGCTGCAGCTCCATGAGGCTCGGCCGCATGACTCAGGCTGGGGCCACTTAGCCTCCGCCTGTCCTGTCCCTGACACCTCTTTTCACATAGATCAGTAAGCCTCACAGAGTTACAGCTTAGGACAGCTCTGCCCTTACCAAACCTGGGGCTTCCCCTGAGCCACTCACCATGACACACAGGGCCCCTCAGTGCCTGCTGGCCTCCAAGATGCAGCCAGGAACCAGGCTCACCAGGGCCCCATGAGGGCAGGGTGGGGTCCTGCTTCAGGGTAGTGCAGCAGAGGCTATGATGGAAATCATGCTCTGGGGTCTCAGACTCTAGAGGGCCAGCACCGTCAGGAGGAGCAGAAGACATGGCAAGAGACTGGTAGGAGGGGACAGCAGTACAGGTGACGGGAGAGAGCCCAGGGAGACTGGCAGTGCCACTGAAGGCGCCCACTGCCCTGCAGATTTAACCCTGCCTGGGGAAGGGAGAGCACAGCCTTCCAAGGATGGAGAGCCAGGGAGCAGAATAGGAGGGGAGGCCTCTGCAATGAAGGCAGAGAGCCAAGATCTGACCTGTGACTTAAAAGCGCTCTTAAAACAGGTGTCCCAACAGTCAGAACCAAAGTCATGTGTGCAGTCCCTGGGAACACCTGCCTGAGACAAAATGCCATGAGGCCAGCTGTCCCCCAAGAAAGAAGCAGCCTAAAAAGCCCACAACTAGACACACCCATGTCACAGTTCTTAAATACAGATGTGGAGCCATGCTTAAGCACCTGGGGAGGAATCAGGGGCTGCCCCAGACACCCCAGCTGTATTCTTGCCCCAGCTGCCTGTGCGGCAGCTGACACAGGCCAGCAAAGTGGGTCTTCAGAGCCAGGCAGAGGACTGCACGCCAGGGGCTCATCTGCCCTGCATATGTAAGAACGAGAGGTCAGTGCAGATAAAAGACCTCCCCCCAACCCCCGCCCAGTCCTCTTCAGGAAATAAGAGGACCCTTTAAGAATTGGTGCATGCAATGTAGACATGAGTCAGAATTGTGACCTCAATGGCTAGGATGGGGTGGAATTCAAGGACCCAGGCCAGGGCTAGGCCACCATGGCCTGCCCCAGCAGGAAGGGGAAGGCGTGCTCTCCTTTCACATCCTTTACCTCGGCAGTGGTGTGGCATGGCAGCCACAGGCAGCTGCACCCCACCCCACACTCATCCCTTCCCGTCTTTAATTTAGGGACTGTTCATTTTGCTGGTGCCCTGGGGATGCGTCTTGCTGGCCTTAGCTGAACATGGAACACACACTGCTCATGTTAGCGATGGGTTAGACAGTGGTCCTAGACAGTGAGTGTAGGAGAAACCTGGAGTGGGGTTTGAGGGGAGTATGGTCCCACCTAGTCAGATGAGACAGCAGAGAGACCTGCTCCTCCCTGCTTCCTTTGATCTCTACTGCAGAGAGAACTGCGCTGCATTCAGTGGCCTGAGGATGACATGGACGAGAAGGGAAGGCCAGGCCTGGGTGGCATCACTGCTAAGTCAGCAGTGTACAGAAGTGTCCACCCGCAGACTTCTGGAGTGAGACAGCTAAATACAGGGTCCTGTTCCCAAGCTGTCGATCATACTGATGCTGGTGGTTTCTAGCTGAGGAACTGTGTTCGAGATATTGTTAGATGATAATGACTCTGGAGACCCTGGTAGGAGAGCAACTGACCTACATGTCTCTCTCTCCACGTGCCTGGAGCAGAGCTGCGGCATGTGTGACAGTGATCCTTTCTATTGCTAAGAAACTTAAGGAATGGCTTTCTACATTTTTACAGCCCTTTTTGGTGCCCTTAGCCATGAGTGGTGTTCAATTTGGAAAGGCTGTCAAGTGCTACCGTAGGTCCATCTACAGCTGGGAAGGGTCCTGGCCTAAAACCCACTTAAGAAAACAAATTAGCAGCAACAGTACATCCAAAGCCATGTAAATAAATATGCCCCGCTCCTCCACTGTCCAGCTGTGTGGCCTTATTTGTCTGAGCCTCAGTTTCCTGATTTGTGTGAACAGCATGATGAACGATAGTGTCTGCTACCAGAGCTGTGAGGAGCAGCACTGAGCACGTGCAGCAGACAGAGGACAGCGCCTGGCGGGCAGGGAGTGCACAAATGTGCTGCTGTGTGTGTCAGCGTGCGAGTGTGTGTGTGTGTGTGTGTGTTAGAGAGGGAGAGGAATCTGGAAGGAGACCAACTGATCCAAAACTACGCTCAGGAGGCTGGGCCAGTGACTGAATTTAGTGTCATCTATGTTTGCTCTTTTTTTCCCACAATTTTAGAAAGTGAACTTACTTTTGTGGGTTCTAAAACTACTTTGAAAAAGAAAGAAAAGAATAGGTATTATCGTGGTTACCTTTAAGAAGTAAAAAGAACATTTTTCATTTCTTCAGACATTTCTGTAGAGTTCATTTTCCTTGTTGCACACATATTAGTTTTAAATCAGGAGAAAAGTAAGTCACATGGTTATAGTCATGGGTAAACCACAGACACAGGAAAGCAGCTGACAGCTATGCTGGGTACAGTGGGGCGGGCTGTCCCAGGCATAGAGGGATGGCTATCCTGGGCGCAGCGGGGCAGGCTGTCCTGGAGGTGAGCTGCACCGTCCTCATGGGGGCCCTCCAGTGGGGATAAGCTCGCTGGGCTTTCCTGCCTCCTGGAGGTGCTCAGGCCCCAGTGAAGGAGCCCGGTGTGGAGCCCTAGACCACAGCACATTTCAATGTCTGCTATATTGTGAGCCTAAGCCACTGGGCTTGACCCCTGCGACCGTCCTCTCATTTCTAGAATGGGAAAGCACAGTGCTTCTCTCTGAGGGTTAAAAGGACGCTGGTGGGTGTCAGGGGCTTAGCCTAGCGCCTGGCAGGTAGGTAGAGTGAATGTGAATTCTCTCCCCTGCCTGCTGGCACCTGAGCCCCAGGCCTGCCTACTCATGTCTTCTGCAGGCCCCGCAGGGTGGAGCCCGTCTGCTCAGGGCTGCAGGCCCAGATCCTCCACTGCTACCGAGATCGCCCGCATGAGGTGCTGCTGTGCTCAGACCTGGTCAAGGCATACCAGCGCTGCGTGAGCGCCGCCCACAAGGTAAGGCCTTGCCTGCCTCCCAGGTTTCCAGGGGGCTTGGGAGGTAGGGGAGGTACCTCTGTCTAGCATTGGAGATCTCTGCCTACCTTTTCCTGTTAGAGTCAGATGCTCCACCTGGAGGTATCTGCATTTGCAAAGGGAGGGATTCTTGGGTCTTCACTTTCCTCAGTCACCTGCACACTCTCCTGGCTGCTCCCAGGAGTACCTTGGACATCTGGCGCTGGGGAGATGATCCCTGTGGCGTTTGCCCTATTAGGCTGGGTGGGAGCAGGCTGGGTAAAGTCAGGCCCCACCTTGAAGGGCCGGGCCCCTTATGGGTGCCAGGGACTTCTTAGCTCTTAGCACTTAGGGGTGGGAGCGTGGCAGAGGCCCGAGTGCAGACTGGGGGTCCCAGCAAGGACAGGCCGTCTGGAAGAGGAGTGGGAGCAGGTACGGCCATCAGAAGCTGCTCGCAGCCACCCCCCTTGAGTTGGTCTAGAGGGGTGTGCTGACTTGGCCTTCCTGGTGAGTGGTCCCAGGCCTCTTGTGCTCTCTGGTCACCTCCCACTCCAGTGGGCCTCAGTTGTCCTGCACGCCTGCGATTTGCTCCCAGCCAGCTCCTACTGTCTTCCTCCCCTACCCCCAACTGCTGCTGTCTATCCTAGATAAGTCCTCCCCCTTCCCAGGTCCCGTAGGGTTCGCTGGTGCAGTCAGGCTGTTCCCAGCCACACCTCACCCTTGCCCCACCCCAACAGGACAGCTCCCACCTTGGGGAGCATCATTCACTCTCAGGACACCTAGTTTGGGTTCCCTGAGGAGTGCAGCCTGTTTGTGAAAATGTATGGGAGAAGCAATAGAATGAGGTCTCCTTTCCCACAGAAAAGCCTCTTTGGCCTGAGTAGGAGACAGCCTGCTTTAGGTATTTGGGGTGGAAAAGGCTAAGGCCAGATGCTCTGTGCTCTCCAGCTGTGTCTGAGGGGAAATCTCTCCCACTGACCTGAGCGGGGTCCTGCAGCCCCAGGCCTGTGAGAGCTTCCTCGGGTCATGCCCTGCTCACACCCATCTGCCAAGGCTGATTGTTCCACCCTGAACTGGTCACAGCCCCGACCAGCACCGACTGTCCCTTCATGGCCAGAGCACAGCCCAGAGGTAGCTCCACACAGGACGAATGGATGCGAGGCCTCTGTCAGCCTTCTGAGAGAGGGAAGCCCTGGGTAGGACAGGCGGCCTCCTCCTCCATCTCAGAGTGTGGAAGCCTGCTCACTCTGCTTCCACGTGGGCAGGAGGTGCTGGGGCGCTGTGTAGGCTGGGCCAGACCAGGGCCCTTCGCACCGACCAGACACTTAGCTCCCTACTCACCAGCAAGATGCAGCCTCCAGATCCTCCCCACACCCAATCAAGGGCAGCTCCCAGTCTCTGTTCATCACACACCTAACTCTTTACCCAGGGATCTGCTGCAGCCTCTTGGCTTCCTGGCAGGGCCCACCCCTCAGTGACCAGCCCTCGACTCCATCCTCTCTCCATCTAGCCTCACCTCTGTGGTAATTTTCAGCCCCTACCCACCACCCCCAAGAGTATTTCTTTAACAAACACACCTCACCAATATATATTTCTTGCACCTAAGCAAAAATGTGATTACCAAGGAAGACAGATCACATTAAACCCTGAGAGAGGCTCTGGGACACTGCCAGGCCTGTCTCCCTCCCGGCCCCTACCCCTGACATGACTAGCAAAGAAACCGGAGACTGAGTGATGGCAGCGCCAGAGGCGCTGTGCTGCCTTGGCAGTGTGTGCATTTGGGGACAGCATATTCAACCTGACTCCCTCAGAGCCCCAGCACCCAGACACTTGGTTGGTGCCCTGTGTATGAGATATGACAAGTGCTGGAGAAACTCTCACCACCCTTCGCCAGCCTCCACCTCAGAAGGCTGCTGGCAGAGCCAGAGAGCTGGAGTGAAGGGTCCCTAAGAGAGATTTGCTTCTGCAAGGGGCCAAGTGGCAGGGGACAGAGGCCCACATGGTCAAGGGCCTTGGGGTGGGACAGCACTGCTTCTCTCTCCAGGATCTAGCATCTGCCCTGGGGCTCCTAGGGCAGGTTGGTGATGCCTAGGCCCAGAGCCTGGCGCCTGCCTGTGTATGAATGTGCTGGCCATCTCAGATGAGGACAGGGACCTCAGGCTCTCCACAACAGGACCCTGACTGTGTGGACCCCAGCATCCCAGCAGGCTCCCACTGAGCTGCAAAAAATCAGAGAACAGAGGGGGGAGGCCTTGACGAGGCAGAGCAGAGTTGGGTTAGACTCTTCTATACCCAAGGTGCTTGTCAGAAACACCGCAGCAGGTTGAGGGGATGGGGGCAGGGGACCTGCCTTCTGAGCCAGCCCTGGGAGAGTAGAGGAGAGGGGAGCGTGTGCTGGTGTCACTGTCGCGTGCAGTGAGGGCCTGTCCCCTGCTGCTGGGGACTGTGCTGGGCTCCGGGGTACAGAGGTGAAGAGATTCACTGATGGGTCTCC